>NC_053438.1:5621333-5970811 GCF_007990345.1 Gossypium hirsutum | reverse complement strand
TTTCAGTTAACTTTGTAATCTCTCGATTTTTTATTGCTCCTTTTCAATCAAAAGAGATAAGAGCTGGTGAATCAGAAACGATTAATTAAGAAAGAATAACAAAAAAGTTTTTATGGAGCATTCATATAAATATTCATGGATCATACCTTTTGTTCCACTTCCATTGTGACTCCTACTTTTTCCGATAACAATGCTTAGGATTACTTATAATCCCTTCCCAATTCTTAAAATATGAGGATAAATACGCTTCAATGTGCTTGAACCCAAGTCCTCTTGCATTAGCAACAATATTGATGCCAATCAAACTAGGATTCTATACTTGCATTAATTTCCTTATACAATTTTACTTACTTCATATTTATATTATAAGTTCTTTTTAGGTAATATTTGTATTCACTTTTGAAGTATCCTATACTCCATATATATTTATAATTAATGAATTTTTTGTAATAAGAGGTAGGGTTACGAGTTACCTTTATCGAACTTGAAATTGATGTCAACTGAAAATTTTAATACAATTTTTTTTACTACTCCACTAATTAATTTAATCGACAAATTAAAAGATAAAAATAAATGAAACGCACAATAGCCATTTAACCCCACTTAGTAATGTATTAAAAGCTAGAAATATTATCTACAAATTCACCCAATCTGGCAGTAAGTGTGGTGAAAGCTTAATCTGTTTCCTTTGTGAAATATGTATGGTGTATATGTGGGTTTGTCAATCTCAATAACCTTAAAATTTGAATGTATTTACATGTCCAACACGTAATGTTCAGGTGTGAACAACGTAGGTGAAGCATGACCATGGGCTCCAAACTCAACAAACCCTTTGAAAAATTGTTGAAGTGACAATGATATAATTTGGACTATTCCTTAGTTTCAAAAAGATAAAGCCATATCCATGTGCTTGGTAGATACAGAATTTATTGCATATAAAACCAATTCTTAGCTTGATTTCTTGGTAATACCATTTGTCTTTTAGCCATAGAAAATTTTGAATAAAAAAAAGATATAACGTATTATTATAATATTAATTAATAATAATTAAAATAATATTAATTGATGTGATAAATATAATCTTTAAAATGTTTTATAAATATGATAATATAGATAAATTTTAAAATAATTTTATTTTTCAATATTAATTAATAATTAATCATAGCTAAAGTCATATAAAAAATAATATGATAAATATAGTTTTTATTCATTTAGCTATACAAATGAGTTGAATGATAATAATTATATATATTATTTATTATAGAGTATTGGGTTTAAAGTATTATTTTAATATTAATAAAAATTAAAAATCATATGTAATAAATATAGAAAAAGAGATTAAATTAAGACTTGATAAGTAATATCTTATTATAAAATACATTTCTAAATTAAATAAAAAGCAATTGTTGTGTCGGTATTTGATATCTTTTCAAGTAGCTGTCGTGAAAGAGTACCATCACCGACGTTAATTAATGCAAGGTTTTTCAAAATTAATAAAGTAAGAGTTTTTGTGTCGTAAAGATTGATTTATTTGGTTAAAATATCTATATAATCATATATAAAAGGCTTGTCTTGACGCTTTCCACATTGAATTTCTGTCCATTTTTTCCCAATATTATGAGTCAGTATGAGTTTGAATAATTTCACTCAAAAATAGAGATTTAATTTTCACTTAATTTGATATCTCAATTTTTGATGATATGAATTTTTAATAATGGTTAGCACCGTTAAAATTCTTTATAAATTTATGCACGTAGATACAAAGTTTATTTTATTTTTCTCAAAATGGCACAACAACACATAAGAGTTTTAATAGCGTTAACAAATGAACTTAAATTTTTAAATTCAAAAAATATGGAGATTAAATTCTAAATATATGAAAAATACAAAAACTTTAAGCAAATTGTAACCTTTAAATTTTTACACTATAATTTGATAAAAAAATAATTAATTAACCAAACGCAAAGTGCGATTGAAAAAAATACAATTGCATTATTTGTGATTGTATTCTAGTTTTGTGCTTTATATTAATTTGATTCTAGTTATAATTATTCGGATGTCCAATGGTAGAAAGCGAAATTCTTTTTTTTTTTTTTGTAAATTCAACAATATTATACTTAAATCCAATTGTATATAACATTTGAGATAATAAATTAAATATTAAAAAATTAACACAAATTATTTATACGAATTGATGAAATCAACTTTAAAAATAATACAAAAATTTCACCGGGATTTAAATATTAATATTAATATATCATAGTTTAAATGATATACATGCCTTGGTGAATCTGCAAAACTGAAAATGAATTGTGATCAATAATTGCAATAATTGAGATTGGCTGTGGACATTGATGTCGGTGATGTTACTAATCCCTAAGTTAAAATTTTATTATTGAATTTAAGTTCATTTAAATATTATTATTTAAAGCTTTCTATAAAATTCAAAAGATCACATTAATAAAATAAAATAAAATATGAAAAATAAAAAGTAATTAAATTTTTTAAGATAAAAATAGAGAGATTAAAAATATTTTATTTAATGCTCGAAATTTTTATTAAGTTTGAATTGTTAATTTATGTACTCATAAAGGTGCAGTTGAGCTGCCAAATATATATTACAGTTTAACCACCAAAATTACAGTAATACTGTCAGAATACACTTCCTCAATCACATAACATGCATAAATAAACTAACGCATGCATTTCATAAACAAATGTCATGCATACCTTTCATACGTAATCAAGATTTCAGATTTATCAAAAACACAAATCGTACATATATTTTTCACATACCTTACTTGTATCACATACAGACACATATCAACAGGTCTTGAATTTGATTCTCTTGTTTTGAATTTTCATATTAATTTGAAAATTATGTCATACCAGAGTTGTAGAGCATATCTTTCAATTTCATTACGTTGTTGACAAGAATGAGTTTGGTAGTTTAGTCTTATGTTTGAATCTTTATGTACTACCCAGTGGTATTTGAGTGGAAATTGAATTCCTAGCAACTTATAAGATGGTATCGGATTGAATTTAAAATAAAATCGGATTTGATTTTATTTATTTTGATTTTATCTCCAAAGCTGCCGTCCAACTCCCCCCCTCCCTCCATACCCTCTGTTTTTCTTTTTCTTTCCAATTTGACTGCCGAATTTTTGGTTTCCTCTGCTGCCAATTATTTACACTTTACACCCCTATTTCCCTTCTTTTTCTCTTCTTAATTTTGGTTCCTGCCATAATCCGACGTAGCATTCCTTGTTCAACTTCGTTTTTCCGTTTCCTTCCTTGTAGTGGAAGTGCGGCTTTAAGGTTTCGTCTCGGGTAAGAACGTCTATTTTTTTGTTACCGGTTGTAATGTGGTACTTCCTTTGTTGATATGATCTTAGAGTAGGTGGCCGTTATTTTGTTGGGTAGCGCTTAGATGGATGTTTTGTTGTTTTGATAGGAGAAGTTCGTGAGGTGCACAATCATCCGCCGGCAGTTTAGTCGCTGCTCTACTGCTGATTTCCCGGGGTTAAGTTTCTAATGCCGGTTTGGGGATTGGTTTAAGTGTTAAGCACTGAATCCGCCTTTCGGTTTCGTTTTTAGTTGCTAATTAGGTTGGGTTGTAAATGTTGTGTTCAGTAATTGTTGCTGTTGTGGTGCCGACTTTTTTACAGCAATTAGATGTGTGTTTCTAATTCAAAAATTAAGGAAAAATCCGAAATTGCAGTTCGTCACTCGGTGTGAGTGACACAGTTTGATTTGTTAGATTGTGTAGGTTATATGGGTGTGTGGATCCATTCTGATCTTTTTGTGGGTTCTGTTTGGATTGAGAATAAAGTTTTGAAATTGGATTTTTAGATAGCATGTAGTACTTTAAAGTTTATATGTTTGTATGTTAGTAAGTATGAAATTAAGTAATAACTCTATATAAGCTTGTGATAAAATCTGAATTAATGACATTGATGAAATATGTCATATTTTCGATTCGATAAGAATATATGTTGTATGAGATATTAACATGATAATATATGTGCATTGGGGTGAGATATGATATGGATTGGAGGAAGTATTATTTTGGCAGTATTACTACATTTTTTACCGTATTTTCACAAATTTCTATTTGAACTGTAAATTTTCTGAGTGGCATACGTCAACATTACGATGTGCTGGTTGGATGGACTATTGCAATCCTTATGATTTGATGGGTTAGATGGAGATGATAGATAGCTGACGGGGGTTGGATTAATTTGTTCTGATAGATACTTTTGCACATGTGAAATTCTGATATGTATGTTTTAATTATGCATGTGATTTCTGTTTGTGCGCCGTGGCACACATATTGGCTTTTAGCTAACTTTATTATTTTACTATTTTCAGGTAATCCTTAGAGAAAGTTGGGCGGTGATCTTGAAGCTCGATTTGATATTGGATTTGGTTTTGATTTGGTATTGAATTTGGTTTCATTAGGAAACTTTTTTTTGGATATTATGGACTTTTTAAACTGTAATTTGTTTTTTTGTACGTTTATTTTGATTTTTTTTTTTGGATTTTTGGCTAATATTATTTAGTTGGTTATTTTTGATAAATTTTTATTAAGTTAAATGAAATTTCTAAAGATGATAACTCTAAAAGGTCTTTCCGCGGAAAGTGTCTAATTCAAAGACATGATGGTATAAACTTAAGCTCCCAAACACTCAAAAGAAACGAAATCAAATACTTTTATCAAATCGAAAGGTTTTAAAGAAGGTTTTTGGTTTGGATTTGAAGGAGCAATGTAACCTTCGTAATTTGGTCAAAATATCTCGGCCAAGTTTGAGGTGTTATATTTTAACTTACAAGATTTTAGATGTTTGATAAGTATTCTTTTTTATTTTTCAAGATATCTATTGGAACGGGTTTAGTAATCAATCCTTTGTATTCTGTAGTCCCATTAAAAAATTAGATGCTTATTTTAAATACTTACTATTGATTGAATTTGTTATTCAAATATGTTTTATTTAAATATGTAACAAATTCAAATACTCCGAATACAATATCAGCTTATAATTAATTTATATTATATTTAAATTTTGTGAGTTAAATACCAACTTAGTTGAAAAATGGCTAAAGTATCCAAGCTTTTTAAAGAGTAAAAAAAAGTATTATTATGAAGGTATTTTTAATAGGGAGTTGAGAAAAAAATTGGAAAAATTTTAGAAGGGAATTATGAAAAACGAGTATCATGTTGATAACGTGTTATCAAATAAATAATAAAGAGAATTAAAGAAACAGAAATGGTAAACTCTACTTTAAAGATGTTTGTAATGCTTTTCCAAACCTATATTTATAGGTAATATAAAACTCAACTTTTAATAAATATTAAAGATCTTGATGGGTATTCACTTAATAATAAAATATTTATAACAAATAAATATATGCATTAAAAATTTTCAACCATATAAGTGTACCATAAGCTACTATTTGTTTAAATTTTAAATTTTAATTAAATATAAATCCAGATGATAAGTAAATAATAATTAAATCCGAATTATGATTAAATGAAACATACTCATCTTTGATATTTCAAAATTTTGATATCATATATTAAAGTAGGTAGGAAGAGGCAAAACAATATTTATATAAATAAATATATATGCCTCATTTTGGATTAATAAATATTATTGCATTTTGATGCATGTATGCATGCATCATGAAGCTTGTAATATTAATGGTATCCATTTCCACTACCGCCATTTTCACTTCCAGCTCTTTTATTTATATACTTTTTCTAAAATTAATTTATTTTATTATTAAAATTGTTAACATTTGATTCTTTTATAATTTTATATTTATTTTTGTTCTATGTAATTATTTTTTATTATATTAATTTATTTAATGTTCATAAATATTAAATATTAAATATGTTCTATTTAAAAATAAATACGTAATGAAATATATTTGTATATTTTAAGAGAAGTTTTTAAGCCACCAGCTCACCTCACCATATCTTGAAAATATAACTATGACCCATGCCTTAATCAGGTAATTTTCTTAAGGTTTGGATCCAATCCAAGTAAAGGTTTAGTTGCCCAAAGTTTCTCTCTTAATTTATTGTCCAACTAATATTTAAGGTGTTAAAACGGTAAATTAAACTGAACTAATATTAATTGAATTAATTGAACCTTTTAATCCTTTAGCCGTTAACCAAATCAAAATTTTTTCAAAAAATATTAACCGAATCAAAATTTGTATATTTCTTTTTTTTGTTAAAACAAGTATAAAACGTATAAAAAAATTATAATTCATATAAAATAAATAGACAAGAGAATAAAGAACAAAGAATATGGAAGAGCAAAAGAGAGAGTATATTATAATACTCAACTTTCATAATTCGCGAGAGAATTGGGCCCTAACTTACTGGGCTTCAATTTTTCTGATGAATTTAGGTAGTCGAGTATCTCTTTTGCAATAAAAACCATATGATTTCTAAATAAAATTAATTAAGATTTCAAAATGTTGGATCCTAACTTACTGGATATGACATTTTGTCATCTCGATTTTAAAATAAAGGCCATATTTGATGTTTAGGAATTTCGAGAGATGGAACCCTAACTTACTGGATTCTGATTTCTCGATTGACTTAAGTAATCAAATATCCTTCTTAAAACACATGATTTTTTTTTATTTTTAAAAAAGGGACGAATCTAGCTTTGAAGATTGAACTGTTGCACTCTAACTCACTGAGTGTGGCGGTTTATTTCTTTGAAATAGGTTCGTCTATTCAACAATATATTATATACATACATATAATAAAAAATTTGGTTTAATATAAATTGTACATATGTATAAAATAGTATCGTATATAAATGTTAAAACTTAAAATAAAATTATATAATAAAATAATGTATATACATAAAAAAATATGTAGATAAATATATAAACTAGTATAATAATAACGTTAGTGATAATAACAATGATAATAATAGTAAATTAATTAATAAACTTATTAAAAAAAACAAAAAAAAACAAGTAACAAAATATTAAATTAAATTAAAAAACAAAATTGAAAGAAAAAAATGAAAATAGAGTAAAGCAAAGGGGTCAAATGTAATGCGCAATTTACTTGGGGGACCGATTGGGAAATATCCCGCTTCCCCAAAACGCAGCGTCATAAGGGGTTAAAATGAAATTCAAACAAACTACAGGGCCTAATTTTAAAAAAGGAAAAAAACGAAATTGAAATAATAAAGGAAATCCGAGGGGCCAATTGCGCAAATACCCCATCAGACCCAAAACGTGCTGGTCACAGCCACCTCTGGGTCGGTCATCGGGTATAGGCCAATGCGGCACCGTTTTGGAGCCATTGAAGCTGGCCCTGAACAGTGTCATTTCTTGAACCTCATATAAACTAAATCAAAATCCTAAAATCCCCATTATTTGACCACCTCTTTTAAACTATCAGAAAAAAAAAACTAAGACCCCCTTTCCTCCCTTCTGCCGTGTCAAACCCAAACTCGATCTAACTCCGATTTGGACGGAGTAAACAAGGCTTCGACGGTTCTTTCACAAAGGTAAGAACTTCCTACCTCTTTTTCTTTTATTTTTTTATTCTCACTCTTTAAAAAAAGAGGCAAATCCAAGAAAGAAAAGAATCGGAGAATCACCTTTCTTTTAGAAAAAAACTAAAGTTTTTTACTGCTTTTTCGTATTGATTTCGTGAATATCCCGTTTACAATGCGTATTTGGCTTTTATATCGCCAGAAAAATGAAAAAAAATTACAAAAGAAATATCTTTCACTCCTTTTTTGTTTGTTGTTGTTTTCTATTCGTCTTTTCTTGTTTGCTTGTGTGCAGGTACAGTCATACGCGCAGTGCATGACGGTGTGTGAAGGCTGTACGGAGGCGTGCGACGTGGAGCGGCTCAGAGGCGTGGCTCGTGGGGCACGTGAGGGCGACGGCGGCTGAAGGCTTAGGGTTTTGGTCTCTAGGGTTTGCAAAAATTGTTTTGGGCATTGGGCCACTGTTTTGGGAATTTAGATTGGGTGTGGGTTAAATTTTGGGTCTGGTGAATTTTTTGTAATTTGGACTGTTTGCTGGACTATTTAATTTTTATTTTTTCATTTGGTTTATTTTACTAACGGGCCGGGCAAATTGGGCCTATTACAATGTTAATTGAAAATTTTCATATATCTGACTATAGGTTCGAGATTTCCGTATGTTGTCAGTAAATACTTTTAAGTATATTTGATTAGTTCGTCATTTGCCATTAACTTTTGTTTTGGACTCACACTGAGCTTGTGTAGCTCACTCTCCTAGTTTCTCCTTCTCAGGTATTTAGGGTAGCTAGATCTCGGACTCAACAAATCGAAAGTCTCGGAGCTTTTCCATTTTCATTTTGACCTTTAATAATGTTAATTATTAATTCGTAAATTGTGTCTTATTGATTTTGGAAATAAATTTTAGGTGAACTGTTGTACGATTTTTGGATTTGATTTAATTTAATGTTTTCAATCATGGCTTTGGTTAATCTAGACGATTGTCTCTATCTGGTAACTACTTAAGTCTTAAATTTACGATTTACTTCTGGATTTGATCTGGCACTTTCGTACATGGATTACGTTTGAAAAACCTAATAGAGGTTTTATCAAATTTTTTTTTGTGAAACGTGCAAGGATGGATTTTTAATGAGTTTTATGAAATCATATGTCATTTATTTTGAAAGCCACTTTAATGGTCAATGTCATCTCCGGGATCTGATCAAAACTTCTAGGCCAGGTTTCAGGGTGTGACACAATATGATATGACTAAATATACTTCGATTGAATTAAAATATGCTATGAAACAATCTCTTGATTATTAATTCTTGTACTGTCATTCTGGGCTTAATCATACGCTGGGCTAGCTCAGGTTTTGCTTGATTTGTTTCAGGTGACACTCTGACTTAGATTGGATGGCGGCTCTGGAGCTCGAGTTTCACATTTTTGAATTAAGTGCTATGGACTATATTTTTGTTTAATATGGTCATTTTGGACTTTCTTGAGATTTTTTTTGGGCATTTTATGTTTGTTTAGGTAGTTGGGATTATTCTGGTATTTATTATGCAAAAGCCTCAATCTTTTAAATGACGCTTGACTTAAGATAACTAAAGATAATAAACTACGGTTTATAAACAATACGCTATATGATTTTTCCGCTGCAAGACTAATTGAAATTCTCTAAATGTTTTAGTTTGCAAATGTTTTCAAATAAATTGGTTTTGAATTTAGTAATACTTTTAAGACGTGATTTCGGAAATTGTTATGTTTTACAAAGAGTTGATCAGATTGAATCTTCTTTAGGCTGAAAATGGATTCCATCAAAATTAAACATTTGTTGCTTTTGCTTATGCGATTAATCTCTATAATCCAACCGTAACGTCCAGGCCAGGTATGGGGTGTTACAATTGTAATATTAATTAATAATAATAGTTAAAATAATATTAATTGATGTGATAAATATAAAAATCTTAGGTTACTTACCATTGTTAATGTTTTACAAATATAATAATTGTCACATCCCAAAAACTAGGTTAGTAGGAATTAGGTTAGTAAACCAAAGGTGATCACACCCTGTTTTTAAATAAATGTTGTAGGAGTTGTGGCAAGTAAATTGGTTTGGTCCAATGGTTGAGTGTGCTGGTAATAGGTTTAAGGTTTTGTGTTGAATTCTCTTTCTTTGAAATTTTGATTATTTTGATCACTATATCTAGCTAGTCACACCTAGCTTATCTATTATTTTTGTATATTTGTTAATAAGAATGAGCTTATTGGTTAAATGGTAAAGCTTTAAATTACTTATAAGTCTCAAGTTTGAATCTTGTTGTGTGCAAAAATGAAATTATTTTTGTTTCTCCCAATTATGCCGCCTAAAGCTATCAAGAACTAAGTCAAACTCAAATTCTAAGCGATCTCCTTGTGTATGCATACTTTTTCTGTCGTTTTTCCCCTTTTACTACTCTTTTCTTTTCTTTTCCGATTTTTCCTTATTTTCCTACCTAGAAAACCATTTTCTTTCTTTATCTTTCTCTTTTGCCGTTTCCATCTGCTATTTTATTATGGTTCTAACCTCAAGTTTTTATGTCGTCATTCTTCTTATTCGTTTTGGCCGTGCGAGGCAAGGAATTTCGGTATAGTAATCGTTCTCATCTTAGGATTGCTATTTATTTGTTTATTTTTAATGTGTTACGAGAGAGGTTTGTGGTGGAGGTTTTGGCTTAATGGTATTGGTCTACTTGTTTCAATTCTATTTAGGTTAGGTTTGGGAGGCAGATCCTCCTCCAGCAAACTGGTGATTTAGATTGGTGATTTTAGATCGTTGGTTTAAAGTGTGAGTTTTATCTCGTATGATTAGTATATAGCATGTTTGAGTGCGTTGAAACACATTTTCCTCCTACTTATGGATTGGGGAGGGGTTATAAATAAATCTAGACATTGTGTCAAAAAGAACAGATATTATCTAAATCTATAATAAAATTGTTCAAAAAAAAATATGCCTTCACTTCTTATATCTATACAACTATATATAGACCGTTGTTCAATTTTTTTCTCTTCTTTTTCATGAAGATAATATGGGTACATTATCTATACAACACAATTAGGTTCATCAAATCAATTTTAAAAATAATATAAAAATTCACCATGATTTGAATATTAATATATTATAATTTAAATAATATTACGTAATGAAATATATTTGTATATTTTAAGAAAATTTTTTAAGCCACCAGCTCACCACACTAGATCTTAAAAATAAATATTTATTTTTGTTCTATGTTATTAGTTTTTATTATATTATTTTATTGAATTCAAGTTAATTTGAACATCATTATTTTTGTGACATATTATTAAGTGCGTTTTTTTTTAATTTCAAAAAATCACACTAACAAATTAAAATAAGAATTTTAACAAGGTTAACAATTGAATCTAAATTTTGAAATCTGAAAAATAAAATAATTAAATTCTTGAAAATAAAAATATATTATCAATTGAATTTTTTTATTCAAATATGTTTTATTTAAATGTGTAACAATTTCAAATATTGGAATATCATATCCATTTATAATTAATTTATATTATATTTAAATTTTTATTGAGTTGATAATGTGTTATCAAATAAATAATAAAGAGAATTAAAGAAACAAAAATAAAAGAATAAAAGCCAACGTACTTTTATTGATAAGATGTTTGCAATGTTTTTCCAAAATCTATATTTATAAACATAATATAAAACTCTAATTTTAATAAACATTAGAGTACTAATGTATATCAAATTTATCTTAATCTTGATGGACATGAGCATCCACTTAATAATAAAATATTTATAACTAATAAATACATACATTAAAAATTTTCACCAATATAATTGTACCATAAGCTAATATATGTTTAAGTTTAAATTTTTAATTAAATATAAATCCAGATGATAAGTAAATAATAAACAAATTCAAATTATGATCAAATGAAACCTACTCATCTTTGATATTTCAATATTCACCTGTATTTATTATAGGTAGAGTGCACGGGAAGAGGCAAAACATTATGTATATGTATATGCCTCATTTTGGATTAATAAATATTACTACATTTTGATTTATGCATGCATGCATCATGAAGCTTGTAATATCAATGGTATCTATTTTCACCATCGCCATTTTCACCTTCAGCTCCAACTCCACCAGTTCCACCACCACTAGCTTTTCCAACTCCACTAGCTCCACCACTTTCAGTTCCAGCTCCAGTTTCAGTTCCACCACGACCCAAACCAAAACCAGCTCCGAAACTAGCTCTAACTCCACTACGACGAAAACCAAAACTAGCTCCAAAACCACCACCAATTCCAATTCCAGTTCCAGCTCCAGCTCCACTACCACCAGTTCCAATTCCACCACCACCAATTCCAGTTCCAATTCCACCAGTTCCAGCTCTAGTTCCAGTTCCACCACCACCACCACCAGTTCCAGCTCCAGTTCCACCACCACCAGCTCCAGTTTCACCACCAGTTCCAGTTCCAGTTCCAGTTCCAATTCCACTACCAGTTCCAGTTCCATCACCACCAACTCCTCTAGCTCCACCAGTTCCACCTCCAGCTCCATAACCTACTCCATCTCCATTTTTAGTTCTAGTTCCACCACCACCAATTCCAATTCCAGCTCCAACTCCATCAGATCCAGTTCTAGCTCCAGCTCCACCACCACCAATTCCAGTTCCAGTTCCACCACCACCAGCTCCACCAGTTCCACCACCACCAGCTCCACCAATTCCACCTCCAGCTCCAACTCCATCTCTTTTTTTAATTCCAATTCCAATTCCAGCTCTAGCTTCAGCTCCATCAGATCCAGTTCCAGCTCCAATACCACCTCCAACTACACTAGTTCTAGTTCCACCAAAACCAACTCCATTTCCAGTTCCACCAATACCATCTCTAGCTACACCATGCCCACCATAGAACCTACCCTTGTCCCAAGCTCCAAAGCCATTTCCCTATATTAATTTCTTCTCTTCCTCCGCTTTCATATTCACCACATTTTTAACAATCGCATTCACTAAAAACACATTAAAACAAAGTAAAGATAACAAGACAACTCTTTTAGTAACACTCATTGTTTGAGTTTTAACTTGGTTCATGATGGTTCTAACATCCCAAGTGCTTTTATAAGCCAATTTAGAGCCCATTAATTCATTTCAACTACTAACCCCCATTAAGTCACAATAATGATTTAAACCCACTTACAAAAACTTAAAAACAAAAACAAAAAAAAAACTTGATTAATAATTTATTAAAAGCTAGAAATATTAGCTACAAATTCGCCCAATCTAGCAGTAAGTGTGGTGAAAGCTTATTCATGTACACCATACATGTTAGCTAATATATCCATATAAGTTGAATAATATTTTTATTTTGTGAAATATGTATACTATATATATGTGGGTTTGACAATCTAAATAATCTTAAATTTTGAATGTATTTATATGTTTCAAGTGTGAATAAGCATGACCATAGGCTCCAAACTCAACAAACCCATATAATATTTTATTAATATGATTTAAAATATGTTTCTTTTGTTAAAATATGCCTTCACTTCTTATATCTATACAACTATATATAGATTCCTGTTCATTTTTTTCCTTTTCTTTTTCATGAAGATATTATGGGTAAATTATCTATAATTCATCCACAACTTTAAAAATAATATAAAAATTCTTAATATATTTATAATTCCTTACTGCTAATTTATTTTAAATATTTTTTTAATATTAATTTATTTTAATGTTAAAATTGTTAACATTTGATTTATTATAATTTTATATTTATTTATTTTTCTATGTAATTAGTTTTTATTATATTAATTTATTTAATTTTTATAATTATTAAATATGCTATATGTTATATTTAAAAATAAATACTTAATGAAATATATTTGTATATTTTAAGAAACGTTTTTAAGCCACCAGCTCACCACACCAAATCTTGAAAATAGAACTATGACCCATGCCTTAATCAGGAATGGATCCAATCCAAGTAAAGTACCTCTTTGGGCTTACTTGCCCTAAGTTTCTCCCCTAATTTATTGTCCAACCAACCCTCTTTTTATGAGCCTTTGCCATCCATCCTTCCAACTAACACTCTTTTTAGGTGAATGTACCAAAAAGTCCTTCTATTATAGAGATTTGAAATGATTAAATTAATTCTTTTATTATTAAATAGATTAATTTAGTCTCTAAACTATTAAAAACAATCAAATAAGGCCAAATCATAATAGAGTTAACATTCATTGTTTAAAAAATATCATCTACTGTTTAACAGAGTTAATATTTTTAAATCTTCTATTGTTTTGTAAATGAAATTTTGGTTGAAATTTAATTGCAATTGAAAAAATTCATTTCCAAGACATTTTTATACAGTAAATGTTAGCTCTGTAACAATTTAGACTTTTTTTATTCCTTTTAATAATAAAGAGACTAAATTGATCAATTTAATAATAGAGGGACTAATTTGATCTTGTCCATATGATACAAGGACTTTCCAAGCACTTTAACCCTCTTTTCATGCTTGTCATTTAATCAATGGACCTAATATAGCTGTTCTAGTGTCAGCTACTTGCCTAAGCTTAAAAGCCCTTTTGAAATTTAGGAGGGTTTAGATAAAAATATTTTATTTAAAAATTTGGTTTGAATAAAAAATTAAACCATTTAAAATATGAGTTGAGTTTGTACTCAAACATACAATATCTGAAGCCAACTCGTCTATGTTATAAAATACATAATATATAAAAATAACACGATATAATATATTACAAACTTAAAAGACGAGTTGGGTTCAAGCCTTGTATGTTTGAACATGAGCTAGACTCATATTTTAAATGAGCTTAATTTTTTATCCAAACGAAATTTTCAAGCCTAATATTTTTATTCAAACCCTCATAAATTTCAAAAGGGCATCCAGGCTTAGGCAAGTAGCCTGACCCTTGAACATGTATATTGGGTCCCCTGATTAAGGGTTAAAGTATTTGGAAAGCCCCTGTATTATAGAGAGTAAATCAAATTAGCCACTCTTATTAAATTGATCAATTTAGTCTCTTTAATGTTAAAAAGAATCATATAAGTCTAAATTGTTACACAGTTAACATTTATTGTGTCTTGAAAATTATTTTTTCAATTGCAGTTAAATTTCAAACAAAAAAATTCATTTACAAAACAATTGAAGATTTAAAAGTATTAACTCTGTTAAATAGTAAATGATATTTTTTAAACAATGAATGTTAACTAGAGGTGTTCATGGGCCGGGTCGGGCCGGGCCCATGAAAAATTCCGGCCCGAGTCCTAGGCCCAGGCCCGGCCCAAAATATGGGCTTGGAATTTTGTCCAGGCCCGGCCCGGGAGAAAATTCCTAAGCTCGGGCCCGGTTTGGCCCGGCCCATTTTTTAAATAAACACCAATAAATTTTTTAGAAAATTTAAAAAAAGTATTTAAAAAATATTTTAAATATTTTAAAATATTTTTAAAAATAAAAAATATATATTTCTTATATTCGGGCCGGGCCGAGCCGGGCCCGGGACAAAAAAGTAATGCCTGAGGCCCGGCCCGTTTTCTAAACGGGCCTCATTTTTTTACCCAAGCCCATATGTTGGGCCTATATTTTTACCGAAACCCTCCCATATTTCGGATAGGCCGTCGGGCCGGGCCGGACTGCCCGACCCATGAACATCTCTAATGTTAACATTATTTGATTATTTTGTAATAATACCAAGACTAAATTAATTCAATTAATAATAGAGGAATTAATTTAATCGGTTGAAATCTAATGACCGTTTAGGTACATTCACCTGTAAAGAGTGTTACCTGAATGAATGGATGACAAAGATTAAAGGCTCATGAAAAGAGTGTTGGTTGGACAATAAATTAGGAGTGAAACATTGGGCAATCAAGCCCATGAATGATAAATCTCCATAACTCAGAGGTACTTGGATTGGAGAAAATTATCTTATTAAGGCATGAGTCATAGTTATATTTTCAAGATATGGTGGGGTGAGCTGGTGACTTGAAAAATTTTCTTAAAATATACATATATTATACAAATATATTTTCATTACGTATTTATTTTTAAATAGTGCATATTTAATATTTAATATTTATAAACATTAAATAAATTAATATAAAAAAAGCATTTGAGAACTCCCACCTGAATCGAAAGAACGAACCAAACACAATGAAGTGAGAAAAATATATGAATAAATCAAAGTATGAAGAAAAATTTATACAACTTATGCATTTAGTTAAAAGTGAGAAAAATCAAGGCAATTTTTGTTTATGGTAATCAAAATTTCAAAAGCGAAAAATGTCAAAGAAGGTTTGGGTGAGAATTCTGGAAAGGAGAAAGAGGAATAGAGGTGAAAAAATATATGAAGAAATCAAAGTATTTACTGGGTAAGGACATGGTGATTGCCGATGGAAACCACAGTAGTCGGTGAAAGCAAGTATGGCAGAAATTAGATAATATGGTGGGTTTTGAGTTTAGGAAGAGAGAAGAAGAATTTTGTAGAAAGAGGGGAGACAATTTACAAAGACAATGGGTTGGAGAGAAAGAACAAGGTTGAAGACAATGGGTTTTTAAATATTTTTATAAAAATTAAAAATTTAATTTAATTTATTAAAAAGTATATTCGTCATTCGAGTATTTTAAATATTTTTATAAAATTAATTTATTGAATATTTTTATAAAAATTAAAAATTTAATTTAATTTATTGAAAAGCATATTCGTCATTCGAGTATTTTTTTCTATTACATGTCTATTCCTCTAAGCCAAATTTATGAATACTATTACAATACTCATTCCATTCCATCCAACCAAATCACTGTTATGGCTATTCAATTCCATTACAGTCCTATTCTATTCTCACAGAATGGTTATTCCATTACAATCATATTTCATTCCAGTGAACCAAACATGTCATTAGGTATATTTTAAAATATGGTTTCTTGTAATAAGAAAATCTTTTTGAATTCCTTATTACAATGCATTTCGCCAGAAGAAGCTAGCTACATGTTTAAGAAGGTAAATGAAGGGATATGCTGTCATCATCTAAGGATGAAAGCCCTCACTCAAAAAGTCATTCGCAAAGGTACTATTAGTCTATGCTACAAAAAGATGCACTAGATTCAGCAATGAGATGTGCCCTTGGCTATGAAATTTGCCCCAATACTTGAACAATCAGTTGAGACCCTCTAACTCATTTTTAGCCCATGATCTTTTGCTACTTGGGGTTTAGACATCCTTGGTCCCTTCCTATTTACCAAATTGATGGAAGTAAAAACCCTCGCCACTATCATATGTGTTTCCAAGAATTCTATAAGCACTAAAAACTACTTAAATGGTATCCCATTTTGACAACCAATGGAATGAGGAAGCCTTTAGAGCAAGATTAGATCTATTGGAAGAACACGAAAGATCATGTCAAGATAATACTAGCAACAAGAGCCTAGGTCGCTAACTGCTACAACACAAAAGTATGTAACCAACATTTTCAAATTAGTGACTTATTAATAAGGAATACAAAAGCTAGTCTCTTAACACCATAGTTAGGTAAAATGACACCTAACTGAGGGAGAACATATAAGGACCCATAATGAAAAGCACTTGCATTTTTTTCTATAAACATATTTGATTTTGATGAATGAAATTTTATTCTATCGTTACTAAATTCCCTCCAATACATATTCTAACACCCCAAAATTCATAGGATTAGAATTAATTAAACCATCAAGAAGGATGCCTTAGTTTAGGTGGTTAGGAGCCTAGTAAACTGCCTAGAAAGCCAAGGTTTAAGCTCCACTCTTTTCATTTTTCCTCTACTATTTTTCAGCAACTAAGGAACAAACTCAACCTAGTATATCTATTAATTATGGTAGAAATATGCCAAGTATGGGTAGCAACTCAAGTGGTAAGGCTTCCATTTCTCCCGTTGTCCCTAGGTTTAAGTCACACTACTCTCCTTCTCATTTCCTCTTTTTGGACGGCAAAAAGGGTTTATTGCCCAATCAACCCCTCAAATTTTGAAACCCTAAGTATTTAATAATTTTTCCTAATCATACATTGATTTCAATTCCTTTTCAACCCTAAATTAAACTCTTTTTCTTCACCTTTAAAATCTTCATCTTCTTTCATTTTCCCCTTTTTCTTTATATAAAAATTCTACATTCTTTTGCTGGATATTGATTGTAACACCCCACACCCGGCCTAGACGTTATGGACGAATCTTGAGGAATTATATAAGTTTGTTTTAAAACCAGATTTTGTAATTTGAAATCATGTAATAGAACAATGTTAACATTTTTAAATCGATTTCTAGTTTTTAGGGAAATACTCATCTAAACTATTTG
Organism: Gossypium hirsutum; assembly: GCF_007990345.1. Lineage (NCBI taxonomy): Eukaryota > Viridiplantae > Streptophyta > Magnoliopsida > Malvales > Malvaceae > Gossypium > Gossypium hirsutum. The sequence goes on along the minus strand of NC_053438.1, from coordinate 5,952,922 downwards.
TTTTATTATAGAAAAGCACTTGAGTGATCACCTCATTTTGTAGCGAAAATTTTCAAAGTTATAAAATATTGAAAATCGTGGCTTGGTTTGTAAAATAAATGATTTTTACAGTTTGGAAATATAGCAGTTGCTAAAGCCGTTTAAGAAATTCAAAAATGAAAAATAAAATCCCAAAATAATTTACAATCCGAAAATCCTGAAAAGTCCATAACAATCACAAAGTCTTTTAATAGCCATTTTATTTCAAAGAATGCAACCTGAGTTTTTGTACGTCGTTCGATCCTAAGAATTTTGATCACTTGAAAGGATAAAATAAAAGCGTAAACTAACAAGCTCAGTGTGTAACTCAACCCAAACAAACAGAACAGAACAAATATAGTCACAATAACAGATTCAGGTGCAGATATAGAAACAGATACATAAATAGATCTTATCTCCATCCGCTACACACCATCTCCGTCCATCCCTACAAACCAATTAGGGTAAGATACCCATCCAACCCCACACGCCTCTAAGTGAGCATATGTCACTTTTCAAAAAATAGTGCAGTCAAGCTGCCAGATCAAGTGCGGTAATCCACCAGAAACAGATAAGTGTGGTCAAGCCACCATAATAGATACGTACTTTAAACCATCAGATAAGACAGGTCATTAAACTGCCACAGTTCCTCCGTCACATCATTATCCCTCCCCAATGCACATGCATACACTAATCAAATAACAAATACACATGTATCATGCATGCTATTCACATCAGAACATACCATCATGCTTTCAGAAATTGCACTAACAGAGGCAAAATATCATATTTCATATCAATAAGTCATACATAACACACTACGGAACCTACGAAGTGGCTAACCTCGAATTGCAATTCAAATATGGCCCTAACTAAATTTTACAATAGTGTGGCCCGCACGGTTTGGCACACGATCGTGTGGCTCACACGATTTGGAACACAACTGTGTGGCATCAATAGTGAATTTTTTGGCTTCGTGCCATTTGTTGTTTTTCGAGATTAGTGTTACACACCTTATTGATTCTAAAAAACAATGATGAGGTACACTTACAGTCCCTAAAAACAATATTTAAAACGGACTAATTAGTAACAATATACAAAATCGAGTCACTAATTTGGCCACTTCTTCTAACTATCTATTAGCTAGCCGAGATGCTTTTATCATCTAAAGGTTGTGAAACAACTAACCATTTACCATATTTTATACCCAAATAATCATTTCTACTATTACAATCAACATTCTTTATAATTATCGCATTTGTTTGCCAAAAATTTGGATATTATAGATGAGATACCTATAACAACATTTTAGAGTTAAATAATTTTTGTATTTTTAAATTTGCAAATTAAAAAAATTATAATATATTAATAATGTTATTAATTAGTGAGATTTAAATCGCATCTTTAATTAAATTTATAAATGCAATTTCATTTAATAATATTATTTTTATGTAATAATATATTATCAATATACTTTATATAAAATTTAAAATTTTATTGAAATAATTTTTTATGTTTATTTCACTTAAAAATAAAATTATTTTTATTAAATTTTGAGATAAGAGAATATTACAGAAAATTAATTTAGTAAAATGTATACTTTACTATCATTATTATTATAGATAAAAAGCTATTATAGAAAATAAAAAACAAATATAAAAAATTAATTTTACGATAAACTTAACCATTATAATAAAATGTTATTAGAAATGATATAGAGAAGAAAGCTAACCTTACCCAAATATGCCCTTTAACTCAATAATGTGAATTTAATAACTTTGACCTAAAATTCCCATAAATACTGCAAATTTTGATTTCAACCGTCACTTATTCTTGTTTGTTTAGGTCATTTTGATGATAATTATTAGACTCTACCAACCATTCTAGGTTAATACTAGCATTAATTTCCTTGATACAATTTTACATCATATATATATTATAAGTTCTTTTTAGTTAACATTCTTATTCACTTTTGAAGTATCTTATTTTATATATATTCCTAAATAATTATTTTTAAAAAAATTTTAAAGATATATATTTATCACTCTTAGTCCACATATTAAAAGATTTAGTGTGAATTGGATGCGTTTACTTGCGATTAGTGTAAAAATAGCGGTGGCGGTGAGATCACTGTAGCAAAACAGGCTTTTAGCGGCATTTTTTAGGCCTATAGTAAAAATTTTGAACGCCACTATAGACAATGTCGCTAAAGAACATGTACTTTAGGGGCACTTTTGTCACAAATGCCACTAAAGAACCTTTAACGGCACTTTTATCGCAAACCCCGCTAAAGAACATGACCTTTAGCGGCGCCTTTTTCACAAACACCGCTAAAAGTACTGTTCTTTAGCGGCGTTTTACAAAAAACGCCACTAACTTTGGCAGATTTCTAGCATCCAATTTTCATCCATATGCAACCCTTCCTGTAGCATGGAATCCAACCAAAAACAGCAAATCTAAATGATACTTCAAATTCAACGAAAGATATAAGATATAAATTGATAACTGAAGTATAATTCAAATTATTCTTACAATAATGTTAAAAGTTAAAAAGTTAAAAATATTCCTACAATAGTTTAAGATGGCGGATTTTGCGACTGCTGAAACATCATCATCATATTCTAAAGCTGTAGCTGGAGTGCGTCGTACTTTTTGCTCTACTCTGTTTCTCTCGCTGTTGCCTCAACTTTAACTTGTAGCTGGAGTTCTTCATATTTTCTTTCAGCTTCCGCTTTAAGTTGAGCAATTCGCTCATCTGTGCTCGCTTGCATCTGTGCCATCTGGTCTCTTAACCTTTGAATTTTAGCTTGAGCCTGACTCCCCGAATGCATGTATTGCTGTGAGCTGGATCCAAAATATTGGGTTGAGTTAACAAAAGATCCTTGAAATCTAACCCGACCATACCTTTTAGGACCCAAAACTTCAGTAATAATCTGATTATCAATGTCGTCAAGATTAACAGAACTATCACTCAAAGCAATCGCTTCATACTCCGCCTTTTTATCCTTTAGTTTCTCCTAATAAATCAATCAAAGAGTTAGAAACGCAATATATATTATAAAAACAAATGCAACATAACTTAACATTATTTACATTACAAACAAAGAATTAAATCATTATAATTAAACATTATAAATATTTAAAATAATTCAAATTTTATAAAGTAAACATACCATAATTTCTGCAGCTTCAGAAGTCATAGGAGATCCATCTTTCTTCCTATGTGTAATGTCAAAAAGCTGAAGGCGTCCAACTTTTTGACCAGACGACAGTTCCTACAATATAGTAGTAAAAATATTATTTAATAGAAAGTAATAAATATTTGAAACTATTAATAAATTCAAAATACCTTGGCCTCAGCTACACAAGTAAAACTTTTCGAGCCAGCTGTGTGAGTGAATTTCTGTCTTTGCCAGCTGCTTGTTCCAACTCATTCACGATCCTACATTATGAAATTATTATTACGTATATAGTAAATACTATAAACCAAAATAATTATAAGAATTTGGAAGTACGTAATACCTCTCCTTTCTTTGAATTCCAAAATCTAACTGCATCTTCCCATTGGTACCTCAGCATCCCCGACGGGACATTTCGCAATTTCTCTTTGAGGGTTATTTTTGTTTTAAAATATTCTTTCTTTAAAGTACTTTTATGGTCTCTCAATCTTTTTTTCCAATGCCTTCTTGACATAATTATCCAAGACCTCTAAAGCAAACCTCTCCTACAAAAAACACAAGTTTAGAAAGTAAATATAAATGAAACTTAAACCAAAGTATTATAAATTACATTTACGTTTTGTTACCTTAATATTATCGAGAGCTTGATTTTTGTTATTATCAGGCATTTGATGCCATGACTCGTAGTTGATAGGCAATATATTGACATTTCGTGCTATGATGCCCAAATATCCTGCTAAAAGTCGAGCTTCTGATCCAACAGGCTGACCAAGATTGTTTCTAGATACTTTGACACGCTCGACAGGATTGAACTTGTATAAATCTTTAAGTAGCGCACGTCCTCGATAGACCTGTCCATGGGCCGAGCGGCCCGACCCGGCCCGACGGTCTGCCCGAAATATGGGAGGGTTCGGGTAAAAATATAGGCCCAAAATATAGGCTTGGGCAAAAAAGAGGCCCGTTTAAAAAATGGGCCAGGCCTCGGGCATAATTTTTTTGGCCCGGGCCGAAAATATATTAAATATATATATTAAGTTTTTTATGTTTAAAATATATATTTATTTTTATATTTAAGTTTTTAGTTTTAGTTTTCAATTTCATTTCCCCGACACTATAATCTACAGTCTGTCTTCCAATTCCAAATCCCTAACCCTATCGTGCCTTGACTTCCTTGACTGTCGATCCACCTCCACCGTCAAGACCTCCATCGATCCACTTCCGATCCTCTACCCACTTCCAGAATCAAGCGTTTAAGGGTTTGTTTCTTCCCGAATCGCCAAGTAGAAGCTAGCATACAAGAACGAGGTACAGGTACGAGTTTGCTCATCTTCTTCGATTTCCTCGTTTTCATTCTCTTTAAGATACTTCATTTCTTCTAATTATTCTTATCCAGGTTACTCTTTTCTTTGTTTGCCTGCTGATCTTCTTTGTTTGTCATTTCTTTTCTTGTTTCTTCATTTTTCTGTGTTACATAAAAAATGGAAGCCTAAATATAATAGACGCCTTTTGTGTTTTGAGATTCTAAAATGACGTTTCAGGGTTCATTGATGCCATGCGTAATAGTTTCTTTGCTTGATGGTCCGAACATAATGGTTCTAAAATATATTTTTTAAGTTTTTTTTCCTCTCCAGTCTCCAGTTATGGAACTATATTGTCCTCATTAACCTTGTTGTTTTGGTCCTCAAAGTAATTTGCTATGGTCTGATATGGTATATGAGGTTTCAGTCCTATGAGCTAATTTGCATGTATTGGTTTGTAACTTTGTATTTAGTTTCATGTTTATTATTTTACTCTGAGGTCAGCAAGTAATTGAATAGGGAATACATCTAGCAGTATTTTGGAAAGAGACTTCAAGCTGCTATAGAGTTGGCTGTAACTAAATTGCACCTAAACTGTTTTATCCTTTGATAGGAGTTTTAATGCGTATTGCAAATAAAAGAGAACAACTCTATAAGTGAAAGATATTTCAACGTGATAAGTTTAACAAAATTGCAAAAAAGCTTTCCTCCGGGTAAACTTTTTGTTGTGTGGTTTGGAGGTGTGAATCTCAAAAAGAAACTATGTTCTGATACGTACACGGTACACCTGTTGCTGGTTTTACTTTTATTTACCCACTGAGATCTGAAGTCTCTTCAGAGTGTTGTTTTTGGCTTAATGATTTTTTCCTTTTTCTTCTTCTGTGCAATGTAACTTGGAAAATGGGAGTGTGTACAAACAACTAGTTCTTATTAGTTTTGGAGCCAGTCCAATCCGCATGATTTTTTAATCTGCAGTACATGATTTTAGAAAACCTTAGGACTAATGTATTTTACTTTTTCAGGCATTAGGTACAGATTCACTCAATTTGATAATACAAAAATGTAAACTAATTAAATGTTAGATTTTGTTACAACAATTAATACAATTAAAAATTTGATAATTTTACTAATCAAATGTTAGATTTTGTTATAACAATTAATACAATTAACAATTAATAATTTGATAATTTTACTAACAATTAATTTTAATAACAATTAGTTTTAATTTGAGTCAAAAAAATTAATTTTAATTAAAAATGGGCCGGGCTCGGGTCCCATATTTTTTCTTCGGGCCGGGCCTGGACAAAATTTCAGGCCCATATTTCGGGCCGGGCAGGGCCCGGGCCTAAGAAGCGGGCCAAAATTTTTTTTTTGGGCCGAGACCTCGACCTCTACGTGTCCCACCACTTTCAGCTAAAAATGGTATATTATAATATAAGAATTTGAAAAAGAAATCAATAATAAAAGTCAACACGCATGTAAATTAAATTTAACATTACTTTAAATTTCTGTAGGTTCGTCAAGCGTATTCGGAACATTCAAAGATTCAATAGCAGTATATTGTTCACTATTTGTTTCTTCCGAATTTGGAGTATTTTGAACAATACTTAGATCTCGTAATCTTCTTCTAGGCATTTTATCTGCAATACACATAAAATAGTTGAAATTTTAGTAACTAATTACAATAATAATAGTACATATAAAATAGTTGAAATATTTAATAAGACCAATATTTAAATTATGATATTACATATAATTAAAAAATCGTAAAATCTTACTACATCATAATTCGTAAATATATTCATCAGCATCCTGGCGAACCCATTGAAATTGTGTACTAATACTAAGGATATTTTCATTTAATTTTTGTTATGGAAAAGGCAAAGTTTCTGATATTTTGTCGATGTCATCTCTACTTCCATTGCCATGTCAAACAGGTCTCCAGGGATGTTACGGAGTACAACGTACCAACCCTCATCAGTTAGATCTTTCGAGTAAAAAACTTGTTTCACTTGAGAAGAAAATACATACGGTTCATCTATCAATTGTTGTCCACTGTGAATCAATTGAGAGAAGTTCACCATTGTAAAGCTAAATTGATCTTGTTTAATTCCGCGAGCAGTATTAACATCAGCCCAATCACATCGAAATAAGACAACTTTCCATTTGCCATAGTAATCCAACTCAATAATGTCAGTAAGAAGTCCGTAATACTCCACATTTCCCTCAACAGGATTACAGTCCCTAGCACTAGCATAACTTGTAATTAAAGAATTAACAATTATTCCACAATTTTGAGTTCTCCACAATCTCTCGCGATATTTCGTATGAAATCTGAATCCATTGATGAGAAAGGCACTATATATTTTTACTACTCTATTCGGACATTGGGAAAGCCATTTAACTTCGTTATTGACGTCCTTCCGACTCCAAACCTATTGAATCGAAAGTAAATTGAGTAATCATAAATGTTATGAGAAAACATTATTATTTGTCAATGAAAGCTTCAAATGCATACTGTTTGGCTTAACCATTCATGAAAAGATTCTGTGAATAACTTATTAATCTCTCGATGTTGTAATCTTCGGGAGCGTGAATGAGATCTCAAGATTTGTTTATACTCATTATGTTAAAAAGAGGTTTACTTTGTTAGAAGATAAACAAATTAAAAAGATGAATATTTGTCAAATTCTAGAACTTACTTGCGTAATGGTTCTATTGAATCTTGGTGAAAAAGAACATATCAATGTGCTTGTACCCACGATCTATCATCTAATTCTACAATTTCAACTTTGCCGATTGGTTCTCCATAACTTTGAAATAAATAAGTTTCGGCCAAGTTATGATCAGTGAGCCCAACATTTCTATTTGGTCTGTTCGGTCTTGTTTCAACATCTTCTAAATATCTAGAACAGAAAGTCATACACTCCTCTGCCAAGTAACCTTCAACAATTGACCCTTCTGGATAATGCTTATTACGGCAATAAGACTTCAATTTGGATAGGAACCTAAACACTATATACAACATTATCAAAAGTTGTAACTAAAGGCATAGAGGTGAATGAATGAATAATTTACAAATAAATTAGCACATTTTTATGGGATATATCCATCGATAGAAAACGGGTCCACCAAGTATTGCTTCATGAGGGAGATGGGCAAAAAAATGAGGCCCGTTTAAAAAACGGGCCAGGTCTCGGGCACCACTTTTTTGGCCCGGGCCCCGGGCCCGGCCCGAATATAATAAATATATATTTTTTATTTTTATTTTTTAATTTTAAAATAAATTTTTAATGTTTATTTTAAAAATGGGTCGGGCAGGGCTCGGGCTTATGATATTTTCCCCGGGCCGGGCCGAAAATTTTTTCCGGGCCCGGCCCGGCCCATGGACAGGTCTAGGTGAAATAAGTCATTATACCTAAATTCTTTTTGCTATATTTGTTGGTTTGAGATTTTGAAATAAAAAAAATACTTTTTGAAATAAAAAAAATACTCACTTGGTAGACTTGTAACTAAAAATATGACATTGTAATGAACCTGGATTTAACCAAAAAAATTTAACAGTGTTAACAGTTGGGCCTGAATTTTGAAAATTGAAATGTTGAAGGACTAAATTCCAAAATTTGAAAAGCCAAGGACTTATGACATCTTTTTTTATATTCCTTAGGTTTAGAGTTTGTGGCTACCCCTCCTAACAATGTCATCTCTAAAGTTCAAACAAGGGCATTGTACAGCCCAATTTTGCCCACTACCCAAACATAAAACCCATTTATAGCCCAACAAGCAGAGACCCAAAACCCAAATTAATTAAACCCAAAATTAACCCAAATTGCCCAATACAATTGGCCCAATATCACCCCAGCCCAATAGGTAAGTCCAAGCCAGACTAGGGTTTCAGAGACTGAAACCCTAGCACCGCACCTGCTCCTGGCAGCCATCTGCTTCTGACGTCGCGCCACCTGCTCCACCCACCACCGTCCCATCAGCCCCTGCAACAAAGAAGAGCACACGCAACAACAAGTACAATAACAGTAGAAAAATTGTAAAAAAAAATGGATGTAATGGGCTATAAATAGCCGAATATCATCTTTGTAACGGGCTTTTGAAAAAAAATTGGAAGAAATAATAAAAAGTTTTTTAAAGGTGATTTTCTTTGTTTTTTCCGATTTCCCTTTTTCCTACTTTCATTTTATTTCTGTTTTCTAAGTGGGTTCTTTCTTCTTTTGTTTTATTAAATCATATATATATACATATATATAAGAAGATATAGAATAAAAACAAAAAAGGGATTTTTACCTGATTTCGGCGGAGGAGAGGAGGAAGAATCGAAGGGTCTCTTCCATTTTTGGCCCCTTTTCGCTGGGAGTTCGGCTTTTCTAACCCCAAATATGAACCCAACTCGAAAAGAGGGGTAAAATAGGCCTTTTTGGACTTTTTCGGCCACCAAGGACGGCGGCGTCGTCGCCGGCGACCGGCTACCGGCGTGGTGGCCGACGGTCAGAGCTTAGACCGGAGGCCGGACTATCCAAAAGGGCTGGAGAGAGTTTGAAGTTTTTTTTTATTTTGAAAAGAAGAAAGAAATGAATTTTTTGTAAAAATTTTGGAATTTATAGTGGTGTGAAACGGCGCCGTTTTGGCTTGGCACCAAAACACCCAAAACGACGTCGTTTTGCCTTGGATCGGATCGACCCGACCCGAACCACCAGAGGATCCGCGTGTTTTTGGGAGTTGGGTTATTTCTCCTTTTGGTCCTCCCGCTTTTAAATAATTTTGCAATCAAGTTCTTTTTTGTTTTTAAATTCGTTCTGTAATTTATTTTCATTTACAATCTGGTCCATTTTGAGACGCAGTGTTTTGGAGGGTGGGGATTATTTCCCATTTGATCCCTTCATTTTTACGCGCGTCACATTTGGGCCCCGATTCGTGTTTTCTTTTTTTAATTTTGGATCTTTAATTTTATTTTTCTTTCAAATTAATCCCTTTTGTGTTTTATTTCTAATTTGGGCTCTCAATTTTATTTTAACTCCATTTTAATACAGTTTTCATTTATTATCATTTTTTTTCTCTCACGAATATGTACATACATACTTGTATATATATTTTACGTATTAAAATATGTATACCTTCATATATATATACCTTTTTCTTACATGTACATACATATTTTCATATTTTATAATTTTTTTATCTATTTTCTTTATTATTATTATCATTTTTTATTTATTTAATTATTTATATGTCCATTTATTTAATGCTTTAGTTTTTTTATTTTATTTATTTACTTGTTATTGCATATACACGATTGATTTGTTTTTTTTTTATTGATTTGTTTGTTTTTGCTCATATTATTTACATTATCATCATTATCATTATTTTGCTTCTATTTTTACTCAGATTTACCAAAAACGAAAAAATTTCAAAATAAGTAATACTCGGTATTTGAGATCTTCGAGAAAATCAAGCCCTAACGTATTGGGTTTCGTTCTTCTTCGTTGAATCTAAATAATCGAGATTACTCCTAACGTATTGGATATGACACGTTGTTTTTCGAGATGAGAATTTTCCTAAAAATAACCAAGGCAATATTCTATGATTCGGAATTTTGTGAAATTGAGCCCTAACGTATTGGGCTGCGATTTCCTTATCTGACTCGAACAATTGGATATACTTTTTAAATTTTATCATATGGGTTTTTAGACAAGCAATTTGTTTCGTATAAGTATTTTAAAATAAAGGATCGTATTTTTTAAATTTTTTTAAAGTTTTCAAATTTCGACATTAAGACATTAAGTAATTAACTAGGTACCAATTTTGGGCGTATCGAGGGTGCTAATCCTTCCTCGTGCGTAACCGACTCCCGAACCCGTTTTTCTGAATTTCGTGGACCAAACTTGTTGTTTTAATAAAATCAAACCGTTTATTAAAAACAACCACTTTTCGAGGTGATCCAATCACATCTCATAAAAAAAGGATTGGTGGCGACTCCCGTTTCATTTTTCAAAACCCAAGTCGATCCCGTTTTCGATCCAAAAAATGGTGTCAACAGGCATAGCCAGGGGGTTGGCAGAGGCCCTGGCCTCTCTAAAATGGAAAATTTTTCATTTAGGCCCTTTAAATTTTTTAAAAATTTAAATTAGTAAAGGTAAAATTGTACTTTGGTCCCCCTAAAAATGATAAAAAAATTTGATTTAATCTTTTAAAAACTATAAAGATATAGGCTATTCAAATGGTGAAATTACATTTTTACTATCGTAAAAATTAAAATTTTAATTAATTTCGCCCCCTAAAAAATTTATGTCTTCGCCCCTGAGTTCAAACCTGGATCATCCCATTGAGAATGTAGTCTCTTACCATTGCACCAACCACTTGCTTGATTGTGAAATGGAGGAAAATGATCTTATAAGTACAGTCACAAATAATAGATGTTGGAGCAATTGTACCTAGAATCAATTCAGTGTAAAGATCAATCGAACAAAAAATTGAAATATATACAAACAAGACTCACGCAAACTCAATTTAAAGAACAAGTAGACTAGAAATCTATATTTGAAGAAGGCCATGCATGGTGAAAGTTAAATCTAAAAAGATCTATACGAAAACTCACATATGATATTTATGCTTTATGAGATTCTAATCTAGACACTCGAAATTCAAATCCTCAACTTTGTTAATAAATTTTGTATTAATATTTGATATTTCAAGTATGAATATAATATGCATAAAATATATTAATACTATATGATTATATGAAATGTTAGAATCAATTGAGTGTTAATCTATGCTTAAGGTGACTTAGCAAAGCATCATTTTCCAAATTTATAGAAAATATTGTAAGAAAGAGTAATCATATACCTTAAAGCCAACATAAAAGATATTTTGATTACGACGAAAAGAAAAGAATAAGTGCTATAGACAATTAATTTGGAGATAACTTTGGGAAAGTAAGCCCATAAACCCACTTACAAAATGAGGTACTTAATTTAGGTCAAAATCTTAAGAATATAATATATGGTAGTGTGGTCAGTTGTGCTTTTAAAAAGTATACATTATACACACACAAATATAATTTACTTACATATAAAAATGTTTATACGAAGTAAAGTCAGAAATATTATATAGATAGTGAAATTTTTTAACCTTATTAATAAGATTAAAAAGCTGATAATATAACTCCACTTATAAAATTAAAAGACTTCATTTATTATTATTTTAAAACACTCTCAAAATAGAAACAGATTAAGAAGTCGACAAAGAGTCACTCACTTTTCAAGAGAAACTGTTGGTGGCTGAAGGAGTTTCAATGACAATATGTACCGTTATCTGTCCATCACAATTTGCGAAGACAACAAAGATACCCACAAAATATGTTTGCAAACTAAAAATGAGAGAATGCACATGGAGTGAATAATAATATGAAAGAAAGAGAAAGTTGTTGGGGGAGAAAAATGTGGGCAGTAACCAGTCCAAAGACTAACACCATACACACATACTATGAAACTTTATTGTCACACATGAGCTTAAACCATGACCAATAATGCACAAATATAAGCATCATTACTATTTCATCGTTTATCAATTATAATCAAGCATATGACCAATTATACACAAATCATTTATACATTTCTCAATTTTCCTCCTCCTCCTCTCCATTCCACATCCTTAATGTGTATAACACATTTAAACAACATTATCCATACTATCACTATTTTCCTGTGTGTAAATTCAAGTTGTCTGTCTGAGTCTGAGTCACTAATTTATTTATATCTCGAGCTACAGAGCTCCAAATTAAGTTCCATTAATTTTTTCTGAAACTAGACTCACATATCTTCTTACATAAAATTTTCAAAATTTTTTGGTTCAGCCAATAAGTACAGTTTATTCTTTAAAATTTACCCTATTTCACTGTTCAACAGTTCCGACCTCTCTTCACTAAAAATTAATTATCTCATTGTACAGAATTCGAATGATGTCCTCGTTTATTTCTCTTGAAAATAGACTCATTAAGGATTTTAAACATATAAATTATAACCCATAATTATTTTCAATTTTTAATGATTTTTCCAAGTCAGAACAGGGGATTCCAAAATCATTCTAACCCTATCTCACCCAAGTTCAAATATCTAATAATATAAAATTCTTGTGTACATCGTTTCTTTTATGTGAAAATAGACTCATTCAGCTTTAATTGCATATATTATTCAGTCCCTAATTCAATTTTCACCATTTTTGGTAATTTTTCAAAGTCACACAACTGTTGTTGTCTAAACCGTTTTGTTGCTAATGTACTCTTTTATAATTTTTTCACTTTTTCTCGCTTTTTTTATTGATCAAGGTCAATTTCTCGTCTTTCTTGATTTATAACAACATATTTAACTTATTTAACACTCACATTATTCAATTTAGTTCAAAAATCACTCTTTAGAAAAATTACATTTTCGCCCATAAACTTTTCATTAATTCCTATTTTATCCCTAGGCTCGAAAAATGAAATTCATGCAATTCAATCCCCTTTTCAAGCCTAAGTGAAATTCATATGTATCTATAATAGTCCATATATTTCACAAAAATCAGAATTTTCTTTTGAATTTCACAAGTTTACCATTTAGTCCCTAAATCTCAATTTCACCCAAAATCATTTTGTAAAAGTTGTTTATTTACTAACAACCTTTCATTTTCTACCATAAATTTTTAATTTTCAGCATGTTCATCCATGGCACAGTTTTCATACCTTGATAATTTTTCAAATAAATCCTCAAAATAAAGAGAACATGTTATCTCGATCTCAAAAATATAAAAATTATTAAAAACAGGATATGATTACATACCGATTTATGCCATGAAAGTCTTTTTTCTCTCTTCTAGGGTTTCCATGTAAATTTTGGGGAAGAAGATGATAGAAAAAGATGATATGTTCATGTAATTAATTATCATCTTTTAATTTTCCCAAATTCCAATTTAGTCCTTTTCTTTTTCTCAAATTCCATGGATGATTCATCCATAAAAATCTACCATCTTTTGATTGATAGTCTATTTACCATATAAGGACCTCTAGTTTTGAATTTCATAGCTATTTAACCCTTCTAGCTTCTAGAATTCAATTTCTACATTTTATACAAATAGGTCATTTCCTTAATTAATCACTAAATCTATAAAATTTTCATATCAGTATTTTCATGCAACCTTCCTATCATAATGCAACCCATGTCATGATTTTAAAATAATTTTTTTTCTTTTCAGATTTGTGGTCTCAAAACCACTGTTCCGACTAGACCCAAAATCGGGTTGTTACATGAAGTATCCAAATTATCGTATTTATCTTTTATTCAAAACTATCTAAAATGATATAAAATATTATATTAATAAGATTAAAATTTAAAAATAAATAATCTTTTAAAATAAGAATTTACTTTTATCAAACAATATAATTATATTCCGTGCTTATATTTAATAATTTATCAAAAAAATTAATATAAATTTCACACTTATAAAATTTAGTAGTAATAATTTAGTACTTAATTTATTAGCACTTAAATTTTCAGTTTACCAAACACATTCTTAGTCAAGCATACTATAATAGTATTATATTTTGTCACAACCACGATGTGGGTGAAAGATAAATAAAAAAAATTAATATGTCACAATTGAATCATAGGTAGATGAGTAAAGTTAAATTAAATAAGTTTTCCTTTGGCTTAGGTTCAATATTTAGACATAAAATAAATTTTTTTAAATGAAAACACTCTTATATTAATAATAAGCACTTCGTAAAATATGATTTTAAAGTAATTTTCCTCGTTGAGTGAAAAATACATTTACAAAAAACTGACATAAAAAAGAAACAAACAAGGCTTTAATTGAAATAGTAAAACAAACATGTTGAAAATCATCTTAGGTTTAAATCTTATTAGGTATGTATTTTTATTTTTTATATAAAAGATATAATAAGATAAAAATACCCTTAAAGTAAGTAATATAATTTACTTTGTAAAGAAATGGTATTTTAGTTATTACCCACTGAGTTAGTGCTCACTAACACTAGCCCAGTCAATGACTTATATACAGTATATATCGATATAGATATTTTCAAAAATATTTTTAGTAAAATTATAATATTAACAAAACAAAATTTTATTCTTAAAAACAAAAAAAAACACACTTTTAAATATCGATTAATAATTTTATCATATGTGTATGTGTGTGAAAAGCACATATTTAGAGCATAAATATAGTATTAAAAATAGCATTCACTAAACAATGAAATATATAATTTGATTGTGCTTTGTAATTTTAATTTGGATTGTAATTATTCAAATATGTAGGTTAAATTGGAGAAAGAGAGAACCTATCCATTTTGGTTTCTCAAATAATTTCTTTTTTTATGTTTATTTTTTGAAAATTAAAAAACATATTTGGTAAAATGAAATAAAAATTTGTTTTCAATAATGAAAACATAATTCATACCTATTTTCTTCTAATAGAAACATGAACATGATTATAAAACAAAAAGTTTTATATTTATATGGATTTGAATCAAAGTAATTGATCTGATATTTAAAAATTTAAAACACCCTCAAAATAATACAGTTTACTTTGTAAGACAGTTATATTTTAGTTATTATCCAATTGAATTGGTTCCTGGTCAATTTATGACTCCAATTTAGTCCATAACTTAATATTATATTAGATTATGTCACACCCACAATGTGTGTGAAAGAAAACATTTCATGTAGAAAATATTCTCTTTTTAATTTTACTCAATAATGATCAATAGAGTGGTAAAGAATTTATGTTAACTTCAGTTAACACGGGTATCCTTGGATATATTAATTTTAATTTTTTATTTAAAACTAATATAAAAGCATAAAAACACAAAAAAATATCATCATAATAAATATAAATTAATATTAAAATAAAATGATAAATAAATTGTAACACCAAATAATATATTTATGTTATCTTATTTGATACAAATACCCCAATCATTATGAAAACAAATCAATTTTTTTGTAGCATAAAAAAAAAAGCTTATGATGTAATGTTATGTATAATAACTTTACATGTTGAAAGGTGACACATTCACTTATAATTTTTATATTTATTAACATAAAAAAACATTTTATTAATATATTTGGGTTTAATTGTATGGTTAGAATTGAGAACGTATAATTTTTATAAATAATATAGGTTTGAAGGTTACGGATAATTCGAGTATAGTGTAAAAAAGAGTAGATAGTCGGTTTATTATTTCGGGTATGATTATATCTTTAAGTGATGCCAATAGCCTTTTTATTGTGCTGATTTTATGATTATATCTAAATAGTAGTAAAGATTTTTACTAAACCGATGTCGTATTTTAATTCAAGTCTTAATTTAGTAGAGAATTTATTTAAAGTTTTTCTATTTTCACTTTTCAACCAGCCCCAATTCAATAAAGAATTTATCTAAAGTCGTTTGTTGTTACAAAGCAGAAGATATTGTTTTGAGGGTAATTTTATCTTTCCACATAAAATTAAGAAAAGTATTTGCACTTAATAAGATTCAAATTCAAAACATTATAAATTTTAATAACTTTACTTACCATTTTAACCAAAACCATACTAGTTATTACATCAAATTTTATTAAACTTGTTACATAAAAATTCAATGAGTGTGCCATATTCTAGTATGATTATTTTACTTTACAAATGTCAAACGATCCATTGTTTCGGGTCGAGTTTTAAATAAAACTATTTGTAATTTTATAATTTTTATCGATTTGAGTGCAATAATTGTTTGTCTATATAAATTCAATATTAAAAATATTTTTAGTTGAATCATATAAATCGAAAGAAAATTTTATGGTTATAGTAATTTTTTATTAAGTTGGTATTATGGGTTAATCAAATATTAATTCAGCTGTGAAATTATTAATTTACCCTTTGACATACAAATTAAGTTATAAGAAGATATTTTTATATTATTATATATAATAAATAAATAAAAATTCGAAACCCAATTAACTTTATCATTATAACCAAAATAATAATTAATTTTTATATAAATTTTTAATAAATATACGAGTTAAATAATATTTTTTTCGCATAGGAGAGTTAAATCTTAAAAAGGAGAAAGTAATTCTCTTAACAAATATTTTAACATACTCTAACAAATTGAATACTAAACCACTTAATCTGTAAAAGCTAAAATATGAGATAAGTATTTTTCGTAAAATTTAAATTTAGTCATTATATTTCTATTCTTAAGAATTTAATCCCTCCATGTTTCAAATTTATGAATTTAAGTTCAATTGTTAAAATTACTTTATTATTATTATTAAATTTGTTGGTATAACATTTTAAAATAAAGAACATTCAATTGGTAGTAATATAATTACAAAAATGACATTGTAATAGACCTAAATTTAACAATTTAATTTGGGTGTAAACTATAGAATTAGTCACCCAACTATTAGTGTGTTTATGCTTTGGTCACCGAACTATGAAAATTTCAATTTAGTCGCTAACATTTCAGATCATTCCTATTCGGTAACTCGTGTTTTAGATAGTTTCTATTTTGGTCTCTCTCTGTTAAATGGTTAACGGAAGTGATAATGTAACCTTTTCCTTAATGGTATAATAACACATTTAATCCTCAATATTTACGCTAATAGTTGGTGACTAATTCTATAGTTTACCCAAATAATTTTAAGACAGTTAAAAAATTTTAAAAATGGAGAGATTAAATTTCTAAAAATAAAAGTATATTGACTCATTTTGAATTCAAACCATTTGTAGATGGACTGTATAACCCCACAAACGTCCATTCCAGGTAAATTAAAACTAAGGGTTATAACCGTAATTTCATAACCTTATACAAACCAAAAACGGAAACAGAATAATGTTAAAAAGGAAAAGGATATTTCTGTCTTTTCGAGAATAAAAAATGGTATTTGGTGTAATTTCTTTAAACATAAAGGTTAATTCTAGTACTTCATATCATATATATATTCTTTGAGCACTCCTCCACTGCCATTTCTACCTTATATTTTCTTCCTTCTCTCCGCCTGCAGTTCCTGGGTTCTTTTTAGCTTTTCCGCCGTTCTTTTTACTCCTTACGCCGTCTCTCTACGGCAGCGACCACCACTTTAACCGCCGTTTGTAAGCATAGATCAAGGACTTTTTTTTTCGATTCCCTGCAACCCGTGATTTTTTTATCGGATAATTTTTTTTCCATATTTTCGTTTTTATTTTGAATTTTTTTCCTACTGGTTTTGTTAAAAAATATATATTCCCCAATTTTTATGGTCGGCCAGTTGGTTCTTTTGTAATTCTGTTTTTGGGTCTTTTCACTTGTTTTGGACGTTTACGCTCACTTCTCGATAAAGATGATTAGACGTTTTTACCCAATCGACAAGTAAAAAAAGATTTTTTAATTGACGTTTTTACCCTTTGTTGACTATCTGCTTACGTGGCAGTACTTATTATTATTTTATTATAAAATGAGTCATCAACAGCGTAAGATTTTGACACCTGGGATCTGTAGAAAGCGTAAAGAACGAGAAGCTTTTTATTCCTTTAAACCGTCCGTTCCGGTTCAATCCTCGGTTTATACGAATCCAAAATCCCCGCCCCAACCTAATTGCTCGAACCGGCTCTTAGCTGGCTACATGGCGCATGAGTTCTTGACGAGGGGAACGTTGTTGGGTCAAAAATTCGATCCGGATCGATCGGAGGCGGTTCCGATGGTCGGCTCATTGGCTGGACCGCGAAAGGTCAAGACGGGAACCGAACCGAATGGTAAGAAAGAGTGCCCGAGCTATGCTGAGGTGGCAAGCGTTTTGAAGGGCGATGGGGCCCACATTCCGGGGATTGTTAATCCTACCCAGCTGGCCAGCTGGATACAGATGTGAACAAAAGGAATTCCAAATTTCGAAGATTACGTGGCGGTATACGACTGGTGAAATTTTGACACCCACGTAATGGAAGTTTGCACTCACTAGCACCTGATTATCCTGCTTTCTCTCTCTATTATGTAGCTCTTTCCGTGGCGAGTCCCGTCTCAATCGAATTTTCGTGTAAACGGGAGAGATTCGTTTATCTTAATATAAAATTAAATTATTTTTAGTATTTTTATTTATTTAATTTTAGTGTCTGTTTGGATGAAAAATTTTAAGATTTTGGAAAAAAATTAAATATGTTAATATTTTAAATTAGTATTTATTATTATTTTGAGGTAAAAAGTTCACATTTATGGTATTTATGATCATTAATGTCAATTACATACTGCTCAGCATGCACTTGGAAGAGTATAAATGTAGTTTTATTTGGTGATAAATAGGAAATGCTTATATTTTAAATTGTTAATATTTATGATTATTTCCATTGTTACGATAGGTTCTGATAATGTCTTCTTAGGAATACTCACGACCACTTGTTAAGGAATAAAAAGGTTGTAACAGTTAGTAGGTAACAGTTAGTAGTTAATAGTTGTAGTTAGTTAACAGTTAGTTATTAGCTTGGCAGATTGTGTATATATACCATAGCTTGTCATTCAGCTAAATATATGATAAATCAGTCATTTTGTGCTCATCATAGACTGTTTCCATGTTTTTCATTATGGTATCTGAGCCGTAGTCGTTTTTTTTTCTCTTCTTTGTATCTGCTCCATGGCAACTGAAGTTGTCTTTGGCAATGATGACGAGAATCGTCAGTCATTCAATACAGTTGCTCCAGCAGATGGTTTTTCTCTCGATCCTAATAATGCTTCTTTGAGAAAGATTCAGCAGTTTCCTAAGCATGACATTGTGAAACTCGGTGAGCATAATTTTCTTTTATAGAAACAAGTTATGTTAATTCTTGAAGGATATGGGCTGCATGACTTTGTTCTTGGAACTATTAGTGTTCTTTCACAGTCGGTTGTCTATAGGGATGGTAATCTTGTTGCCAATCTTGAGTTCTTGTTTCATAAGCAACAAGACAAGCTCTTAGCTTCCTGGCCATTATCCACTATTTGTGATGATATCTTGGTACATCTCACTGGTGCCCGATCAAGCTTTGATGTATGGAGTACTATTGTGCGTTGTTTTGCTTCTAAGTCCACTTTGACAGTCTCTACTCTGAGACATTCCTTATATTCTCAGAAAAAAAGGGCAATTAATCGTTAAAGAATACTTGGCTAAGGTTAAAAGCCTGTGTGACACTCTAATGGCTGCAGGAAATGTTATTTCTGAGCAAGAACAAATTAGCATTATTCTTGTTGGTCTGCCAGTGGAGTATGAACCGATTCGGATTGTGGCTTCTGCAATGAGTGTTCCTCTTGATCTTCTTGCTGAAATGCTCACTGATTGTAAAACTCGACAACAATATTTGATTTCAAGTGTGTCTTTACAGGCTAATGTTGCTCAGTAACATGGTAACAATGATAGCAACACAAGTCAGTTTGATAGAAGCTCTAGGCCACCCTATAGGGGTAGTGGTAGGTCTTCTCGATGCAAAGGTCGAGGAAGAAAGTTTGTCCATAATAAGCCTCAATGCTAGCTGTGTGGACGGATTGGTCATACTATACAGAAGTGCTATTATCAATTTGATGAGACTTTTGAAGGTGTTTCTGATCAGTCTATGTAGGTGCATTGTCATCAGTTCCAAGGCCCTTCCAATTTGACATATGGTGGGCTTTACTGTTGTTCTCACAGAGGTACTGTACAAGGTTCTAGCTTGCAATCTAATGTAGTCTCCAAATAAGGGCAGCTTCCCACGAGCCTCTTGAATGCGAAAGTTTGTATCTAGACTCAGGTGCATCCAATCATGTTACCAATGATCTGGACAATTTGCAGGTGGCAGCACTGTATACAGGTAACAACAAGCTTTTCATGGGGAATGGTGTGCCAGTACCTGTGGATCATGTTGGCTCAAGCCTCTTTACAACTGAAAGTAGAGTTTTTTCATTTGAAAAATGTTTTGCATGTTCCCCGAATTTGTAAAAACTTAATGTCTGTTGCACAATTTGCAAAAGATAATCAAGTTTATTTTGAGTTTCATCATTTTCATTACTTTGTGAAATATATGAAGACAGTGAGCATCTTGTTCGTGGGCCGCATTCATGATGGCCTGTACCAGTTTGATCTATCAAACTCTTAAAGGTTCAAGACTGCTTTTCCTTCTCTAGCCACTGCTCGTACTACTCATTTGGGGTCATCTATTTCTAGTAGTCTTGTTTTTTTATTTGTGACACAAACGACTTGGTCACCATTGTAATAAAACTGTCACTACAGTTCTTCAAAAATGTAATATAGTTTCAAATAGTTTTAAGTTGAGTTCAATCTGTTCAGTATGCCAACTTGGAAAGTTTCATAAGCTTCATTTCTCTCTTTCTACTACTGTGTATTCGGCTCCTTTTGAACTTATTGTTTCTGATCTTTGGGGGCCAGTTTTTGTGGCATCTGAGGGTCATTCTTACTATGTCCCTTTTGTTGATGCATACTCTAGATATACTTGGTTTTCTCATAAAACACAAGTCTGAGGCTCTTGAAAAATTTCTTCATCCACAAAAGTTTGTTGCAATTCAATTTAGATGTAAGATAAAGGTTCTTCAGACTGATTGGGGTGGCGAATTTCGTTATTTTCCAACAGTACTTTCTCAGCTGGGAATTCACCATTGACTCTCTTATCCTTACACCTCTGAGAAAAATGGCTCGGTGGAAAGGAAACACATGCATATATTTGATATTGGTATGACATTGTTAGCTCAAGCTAGTGTCCCTATGCATCTTTAGGCTCATGCATTCATTAGTGTTGTTTATCTCATTAACAGGCTTCCCACACATGTTCTCAATGGAAGATCTCCTTATGAAATGTTGCATAAAACTTTGCCTAACTACATGCACTTAAAAGTTTTAGGTTGTTGGTGCTATTCATACCTTAGGCCATTGAACACTCATAAGCTGCAGTATCGTCTCAGGCCATGTATGTATCTTGGCTATAGTTCTGTTTACAAAGGGTACAAATGTCTTGATGATACTGGTAGGCTATTTATCTCTAGACATGTGGTGTTTGACGAAAACTGTTTTCCCTTTACTACTTCTGCTAGTTCAGGCAGTGGTTCTGTCTCCTTTGGGATTCAGCCAGTCTCAAGTACCAGTTGTGGTCCCTTCTTTGCAACAGTCTGGTCTTGGTGCTCATCCTATGTCTTATCCTTTTGGAGTCTACTGGTTTGCAGTTAAGGCCAACTACTGACATCTTGCTAGGAAATGCAGCTAGCAGTAATAGGTCTACTCATTCTCATCCTCTATCCTTATCTCATCCTGCTGAAGCTTCTTCAATGGCCTCACGATTGGCTTCTAGTAGTAATCAGGTTGTTGAGGAGTTGTCTGCTCCTCCTATCAACTTTCATCCTATACAAACCAGGTCTAAAAGCAGCATTTTTAAACCCAGAGTGTTTTCAGCTGAGTTAGGTGTTACTGAACCTGTCACAATTGAGGAGGTTTTTTCTAGCAAGGAATGAGCACTGGCAGCTCAGCAAGAATATGATGCTTTACTAAGAAACAATACATAGGACTTAGTTCCCTTACCTGCAAACAGGAGGGCTGTAGGATGCAAGTGGGTGTTCAAGCTTAAACGCCATTCAGATGGTACTATTGCTCGATACAAGGGTCGTTTGGTGGTTAAAGGGTATTTTCAGGAAGCAAGAGTCGATTTCCACAAGACCTTCAGTTCAATTGTAAAACCAAAAACAATTCGAGTTGTTTTAACATTGGCTGTGAAGTTTGGATGGCAGCTAAGGCAAGTTGATATAAATAATGCATTTCTTAATGGTGACTTGTCTAAAGAAATTTACATGGTTCAACATTTTGGTTTTGAGCAAAAGCATGGTGATCAAACTTTAGTATGCAGACTGAAGAAAGCACTGTATGGTCTTAAATAGGCTCCCAAGGCTTGATTATCTAAACTAAGAGTTTTCTTGCTTGCTTTCCGGTTTGTTTTAGCCAAGTTAGATAGTTCTCTTTTTGTTCGATGAGCTGAGGGTGTGCTTTTGTATGTCCTCGTGTATGTGGATGACATCATTACCACTGGCAATCATTAAGGTAGCATTGATACTTTTGTCACAACTTTGGATACAAAGTTTTCATTAAAGGATTTTAGGCCTCTCAATTATTTTCTTGGCATTGAAGTCCTTCCTACCACTGGTGGGTTATTTTTGAGTCAACGCAAACATATTCTTGAACTTTTAAAGATAGCTCGAATGGATCAAGCAAAAGGATCTCCTGCACCCATGGCTACTTCAACAAATTTGTCACAACATGTTGGCAGTGCAATTGAAAATGCATCTGACTATAGGAGCATCGTGGGAGCTCTGCAATATGTGGTTATCACCAGGCTTGATATTACTTTACTATCAATAGAGTTTTTCAATTCATGCACAAGCCTCTCGATCAACACTTTAAGGCTGTGAAACGTATTCTCAGGTATTTTTAAAGCACTATGGATTATGGTCTTCATTTTACTGTAGCTGTTAACTTGGATTTAGTAGGATATTCAGATGCAAACTAGGGAACTGATGTGGATGATAGGAGGTCTACTATAGGGCTTTGTGTGTCCCTTGGTGGTAATCCTGTGGCCTGGGAATCCAAAAAGTAACAAATTGTCTCCAGGTCAACTGTAGAAGCTGAGTATAGAAGACTTGCTCATACTATTACTGAGGTAGTTTGGCTTGAATCTCTCTTGTCTGAGTTGCATATCTTTCCTTCTAGAAAAGTTGCAGTCTGGTGCGATAATTCCAGAGCTGTTGCTATTTTGGCTAATCCAGTGTTGCATTCAAAGTTCAAGCATGTCGAGTTGGATCTGTTTTTTGTTAGGGAAAAGGTTGCTACTGGCAAGTTAAGTGTGGGGCATGTTCTAGCACAAGAACAAGTAGTAGATGTTTTCACCAAACCTTTGTCAGCTCCTTTGTTTACAAAGTTTAGATCGTATCTCAAAGTGGTTGCTAAACGTGAACAAACAGTAGAAATTAAGAAGCTGAAGGCATGTTAAGGAATAAAACAGTTGTAAAAGTTAAGAGGTAAGAGTTAGTAGTTAGTAGTTGTTGTAGTTGGTTAACAGTTAATTATTAGTTAACAGTTGTTGTAATTATCTTGACAGATTGTGTATATATACCATAGCTTGTTATTCAGCTAAATATATGATAAATCAATGATTTTGTGCTCATCATAGACTGTTTCCATGTTTTTCATTATAACTCGAGGATAATGCATTTTAGCGCATTTGAACTTATGTCCTCTTGCATTGACAACAATACTCATACTAATCAAACTAATGAAAGTAGTTTCTTGCTTGAAACTTGGATTGAACATATAATATTTTGCAAACAAAGATAATGTTATCATTTTCCTTGTTTTTTACTTCGCCATTGTTGCATTCTGAATTCTTCTCAAACATGAGTACTTTTGTGAAGAACCTTCCGTAAGAACACAATGAGTTTAAAAGGGAGTTTCGACTTCTAATGTAGATTTAAGAGTCTTTCATCCTAAAGTTTACCATTATTCTTCATAAGATCTCTATCGGCTTTTGGCTATTGGAATAGCCCTCATGCAAAGTAATCATGGTTTTAATGGCCCCATCAACATGCTACTTGGAAGAGGATGAATGTAATTCTATTTTTTTTTTCTTTCTATAGTTAACGTATCTTCATGCTTATTTTACGGTTTATGAAATATTTTTAGGGTCCGTAGTTACTCTTTCCAATAACGTTACTTTCAAAATATAAATTAAAATTCTCTTTTTAGGAGTGTAATATACTTTCTTATTACATTTAATATTTGTGAGTATAATGTAATTTTATTCAAAGATAAATAGGAAATACATTCAATGGTTGTTTTCATTGCCATGCGAAGACATGATGTCATTAATATAAGGGGCATGAATTTTAGCTTTATGCTTATATGATTATAATAATGTTAAATTCAATTCAATCTATTCAATTATAAATAAATTAATATTTAAAAAATATAGTAAAATTTAATTTAAAAAATCATAAACAATTTAATTTAAACATGGTAAATGGTGAGTTATTCATTTAAGTCCAAAAGTTTACCTAAAATTTGAAAAGGTTTAAACAAAAATATTAATCTAAAAAATGAGTTTGAGAAAAAGTTTTATGCTCATTTAAAATATAGGCCTGGATTGGGCTCGAGTTCTAATTTTAAACATAAGCTTAGCTTGATTCGTTTTTAAGTTTATGATATATTATATTATATATTATGTAATTTGAATCATATTAAAAATATAAAAGAAAATGTTAAGTTGTGTTTGTTTAGGTTTAATAAAAGAAATATATATATATATTGGTTGCAAAATATATAATTATTAAATATTTAAAAATAATTAAATTTTTTAAAATAAAAAAAAATATATGGACATATATATACAACATTGAGTTAGCCATTTACAAATTGAGTGGGTTTAGGTAAATTTTGAAGCTTATATTTCAAGTTGAGCCGGGTTTGGATAACTATACATGGTATTAATGCTATCCATAAGCCCAGCTCAAACCAATATATGAACACTTCTATTTCAGTAAATTAAATCATCGATTTTTTTGCTTTTGATATTCCTTTTTTTTACAGATTCACAACGATTTGATTTATATTAGAATCTATAACATCGATTCAATTAATCAAACCAATAATTTTTTATTCAACTAATTTAAATGAACAATTAGATCTAATATCACATTATTAAATTATAATGAAAATGTAATTTGTGTTAGACATCATCATCAGAAAGAAAGAAATAAATAGGCAGAACATTATTCTACAAAGCAAAAATTTGAAGCCCCTCTCATATCTGACAATGAATGGTGAAGAAAGCAAATTATTCTTTCTTTCTTTTTTTTCCCTCTATATTAAGGTTGATTACTGTGATGAAAATAATTCATTAAAACTAGCTATTATTTTTTAAAAAATAACAAATTTTTGGAGTGTATTTAATATTTCAACCCTTTATATGTATACTCAAATTTGTAAAAAAAAAAAAGAAAAAAAAAGGGCTTAATTCTTAAATTAGTACTTAAAATTATGCCATTTTTTTTTATTTTGGTACCTAAACTGTTTTTTAGTCACAAGTGGTACCTAAACTATTTTTTTTCAAACTGGTACTCCGTTAGTCAAATTGTTAAGTCTATTAAAAAAAGATTTAACCTACAAATTAGTACATAAATAAACTCTTTTTCCCAAGTTGATACCTAAATTTTGTTTGAAAGTAATACCTAAACTTTTTTTTGTGGTCACAAGTGGTATCTAAACAATTCTTCCGTTATCCATTTGATACCAAAATATTATATCCGTTAAAAAATTTCAACCAATAATTGATTGCCACATCATATAATCTTAAAAAATTAATTCTTTTCTTTTCTTTTACATTATTTCTCTCTATTTTTTTCTATTTTTCTTTATTATTCTTTTATAATATTTGGCAATGCCAACAATGTTCAAAACTGGCCCACTAGAGGTCGAAATGCTAACGACTAATTTTGTTTTTGAACTTCACCGCTTACTTTCTCAATCTGATGTGATAAAAAATGTTCTTTCATAAATCAAAATCAGTATTTTTAAAACCAAACTAGATCAATTGGTTAGACTAAAAATCAATCCAGAGATAGGGGTTGAACCAGTTAACTCGTGAACAAATACAAATAAGGTGAACTATTCTAAAAAAAAAAACCGGTTGCATTAGTTCTCTCTATTTTTTTAATGAATTTTTAATGATTTTTTGGTGAATTTTTAATAATTTTTTTAAATATATATAAAGAAAAAAATATTTTTTTCTTTTTTTTCTTTTGCTACATGATAATTTTTAATTAGTTACTTTGTTTTAAAAATTGTCTTTAACGGTTTAACTAATAACAGAGGTACCAACTTGGGGGAACTAGTTTAGATAATATTTGCGATAAAAAAATATTTAGATACTAAAATGGGAAAAATGACATAGTTTAGATACTAATTTATGAGTTAAGTAGCGTTAATTGTTTAACTAATAGAGGCGCCAACTTAAGGAAAAATAATTTAACTACCAACATGAAAAAAAAATATAATTTAAATATTAATTTGTAAATTAAGTAAAAAATAAATTATTAAAATTTCACAAATAAAAGAAATACAATTGTAAAAGAAGAAGAATATCTTATGTCACATAGAACCACCTATTTGATGCTATAGGGGTAGTAAAACTCCAAGGCAAACTTCTCTCTATTAATAATGTTCAGGCAAGAGACTTGATGAACAAATCAAACGATGTTTGTTGATCGACTTTTTTGAGAAAAGTTTTTGAAGTTTTATCTATTAATTATAGATGGTTGACATTTTTTTTAAAAAGAATTACGAGAAGAGTTATAAATTAATGTAAAGGATATGGGTTAAATTATACTGAATTATTAATTAATAATAATTTATAATCTTAAACTTTAAATCTTAAATGAAACTCAATCCTATGAATATTTTGCACCTATGAACTATATTAATAAGTGGTAGGAAGACCAAGGTTTTCGTTTTATAGCCTCATGCTTATGTCCGAGCATCTAAAAACATAAATCCAACAATGGCAAAACAAGTCGACCACCATTGATGCACTAAACAAATTAAGACAACAACAAAAGACAATGGATTCCTTGTTACTTCTGCCCATTTTCAAAACAAGAGAGATTCTCCTCTAGGATTTGTCAATTAGGGTTACTTTGCATATGATCTTTTTTATTAAGGGTTATATCAGCATCCTATAGTCTATTTCCATAAATGAGAAATGATTTTAGATTGGGAAAATTGGAGATTTGGAGTTAGGGTTTTTGTTTCTTTAATGGTTGGGGTTCTTTTAATCCTGGGTTGAGTTAATAGTATGATAGTCAGAATCAGATTTGAGCGATTTGATTGGATCAGAAATTTGTTAGAGTATCAGTTTAGATTAAGAAATTGAACTGACTTTTAAGTGAACCGATTGAATCGAGAAAAAAATTAATTGAACAGATTTGCATAATTTTTAATTTTATATATTTTTAATAATTTGTTTGATTAAAACCATACAAACGATTAAACAAAAAATTGATAATCTAATTTATTTGACTACCGATATAATTTTTAAAATAATAATTAATGAGAAATTGATTGGGTATGCATTTATTTAAGCTAACTTATAAAAATATATACTAAATTATATTTATCATCACTCTAATTCTGCTTGTGAAAATTTCAAATTCCATTAACAATATACTAAATTTTTTTTCTTAATATTATATACTTAAGTTACATTTGATAGGAGTATTATTTTTTACGCATGTTTTGGTATATAAGTTAACAATGAATTAATTTAATTGGTAATATTTAGCCATTACCATGACTTATTTTTAGCAAAGAAAAAAGAAAATTTTTCGCTTATTTTGAAGAGGTCTTATTTTTTACAGAAAAAAAAACTCATATTTCTAATTTCAAGTTTAAAATTATACTAATTATAACTTATTTTATGTCTAACTATTATAATATATATATGTAATAAATAAACTTTTTTTCCTCATGTTGTTGTACTAATAACCAAACTAAGGATTATAAACTTTAACTAGGGGTATTCTCAGTTCGGTTAAAATTAAATTAACCGACCAAATCAATCTAATTCGGTTAATCGGTCAATGGTTGAATTTAGTTCAATTCGAGATTGGTTAATGATTTTTTGAAATTTTGATTATCGGTTAATTCGATTCGAAGGTTCAGTTTCAGTTTCTGACGAACTTTTTTTTGCGGTTTCGTGTTTTAATGACCTCATTTGTTCTTTCATTTCTTGTTGTTCTGTTTTAAACTGAGAAAGTTTCAATTTAATCTGTTTTATTTCCAGCTGTAATTCAGAATTTGTAATTTGCCTTGGTTTTATTTTCTCATATTTATTAAATATTATTTCTTATATATTATACATTTGTGATTGACTAGAAATGATTTCTTTTTCTTTTTCTGGTTTATCTTTTAATGAGGATTTTAATTTCAAAAGGTATTCTCTTTTAAGCTCTAGGTCTTGAATTTTATCAATAACTTCAATCATAAATTCTTGATCTTTGGTTAACATGTTAATTGAAGGTTCATTTTCATCACTAGAAGATTGAGATGTTGTATGTAATTCATCTATTTGTAATTCATCTGTTTCATTAGATGCATCATTTTCAGAAGAAGTTGTTTCTAATAGGATTTCATTTAATTTTTGTTCTACCTCTTCATCTAAATTTAAATTATTGACTTTTCTTTTGATTTTACAATATTTTGAAATATGTCCTGGTTTTCCACATCTATAACATTTTATTGTTTTATTAATTTTGTTTTCTATTTTTTGTTGTTTCTTCCCTTTTCTGTATTTTCTATTTTTAGGTTTTTTATAATATTCTGAAATATTCTTTTTCCTATTTTTTGGCTTTTCAGAGCAACATGTTTTTGAAGAAGAAGATTCATTCCTGATGTCAAATTGGTGGCAGAATGATCTTAATTCATTTTTACATTGATATCTTTCTTTCTTAAGTTATTTTTGTAATTTTAAATCTTGGCAAATTTTTAATCCTTCTTTTTGGGTGAAACTAATTAGTTCACCATATGTAAGCTTTTCATATGGAATAATACCTTTGTAATTTTTTCTTATTTGATTCCTAACTTTTTCTCCTAATAAAGTGGGAAGTCCTGCTAGAAATTTTTCTTTCCAAAATGGTTGTTGGTTATTAGATCTTTGCATAACTCTAGTCATAAAGACATCTTTATACCATTTAAAATCGGTTAATTTTTTGCATTTTAAATTTGATAATAATTCTGAATTTCTATCTTTAAGATGAGAAGAATCTCCAATAAAGTGTTTAGAGATTGAGAAAATTAAAGTTGCTACTGCATCTTGGATTTCTCTTCCTTGTTCGTCTAAAATAATCCTATCGTGGTCATCTTTTTTTATTGCTTTTAAAATTTCTTCCTGTTGGGTTTTAGTGAGTGCATGACCCTACCATCCTTTTAATTGACCAGTAAATCCAGCAACTAAAAGATTAGCTATAGCATGATCACTGATTAATCCATTTTGATTTTGGTGTTTTATAAACATTTGAAACCATTGTCATTTGTTGTAATAAACTAAGAATATTGTATTCAGACATTCCATCTATATTCCATTCATAGATTGTATTAACATTGTATTTATTTTGGAAAACATGCTTTTCTTTTATTTTAAGATCAGGTGCAGTGATTTTTGGATAATATAATCTTTTTGGTTCTTTCCAAGCCATCTTGTTAATTTGTTGTTCATCTGACTAATCCGAGTCAGATTGGGAGGATTGGTGTAATGTATTTACTGAATATTGGGTTTGTATTGGGGTATCAGGGGCAATTAATTCAGACTTGTAGCTTTCCAAAGCATTAAGTCTATTTTGGATTTCTGTTAAGAATTCATTTTGGGATTTTTGGAAAGTTTTTGGAATCTCATAATGTGTGAATATTTGTTCTTTGGAACTTTTTTTGATTATCTCTTTTACTGGTTCTTTCCTGATTGGTTGACTTTCTACCAGATTCTCAATATAATCTAATTGTTTTCCTGTTGTATGAAGATTAATATTTGTATAATTGTTTTGTTCTACTATCATTTTAATATCTTTTGATGAGATTTATTCTCCTGCATCAGGAGCTCTCATTCTTAAAGGGTTTGCTTTTATTCCAGTATTCTTATGAAGATATTGAACTTCCATTAAAGAGGGATGTCGAGATTCAACTTCTCCTTTATTAGTCTGCCATCTAGTATTATGTCTTATTGTATTAACAGATTCTAAATAATATTCTTCAAACCATTCAAAGAATTTTATATGAACTTTATGGGTATTCATAAATCCATAATATTCTTGAGCAATGCTTTCTTTTTTCTCATTATAATTTTTAAAGTAATCTTCCCTTTTTTTGCTTATTTTTGTTGGAATAGAAGTGCTTTCTACACCATTCTTTAT
Source organism: Gossypium hirsutum (assembly GCF_007990345.1). Lineage (NCBI taxonomy): Eukaryota > Viridiplantae > Streptophyta > Magnoliopsida > Malvales > Malvaceae > Gossypium > Gossypium hirsutum. Next base: position 5,922,462 of record NC_053438.1, on the reverse strand, counting down.
TTATTTCAAATTTTTTTCTAAAACAAATATTTCTGAATTTTCTCATTGTCTTGCATTATTAGTCATTGATGAATATGTTAGTGACATATTAAGTGAATTTTGGGGACTCTCTTCCTGTCTGGCATAGATAGGTTGAGCTATATTTGATGAATTATCTATTCCTTATAATTCAGTTCTAAATGTTGTTGGGATAGAAGAGACAGAGGCTCTGGCCGTCCTAAAATCTATTGTTTGTGTTTCTGGATTTGACTCTTCTTCTATATTTAACCTCCTAAAGGTTGTGCTGGTACTTCCTATTTCGAAGGAGTATCTTGGAGGAATTCTTTGTGGTCTATTGAATTTTAATCCGACTGTGCCATCTTGGTGTTGAGAAATTTCACTTAATGAAGTGTTTCTTATGGGGGTTGGTGCCACGAGATCTGTAGCACCTTCAAGTTTCCACTTATCAGGAAGATTTATCTCATGCTATTGTATTGTTCTTGGGATTGTGGTATGAGATCTTGTGGTGTCTGTCTCTATTAAGAGGGTTTCTCCTTTTGGGCTTTGGAGTAAAGCCTTGGTATTAACAACAGAATACATAGCTTTGAAATGGAGTCTATACACTAAAGTTAATACTTTCGTACCAGGAAGCATCTTGTAGTTATGGGTATGTATTTTGGAGGGTCAAAGATTGTAAAATATTTTTATCAGTCAAAGAAACCATAAAATTTGGATAACAATTAAAATGTATTGGGCCTGTACATAGGCTTGTTTCTATAGTTCCTAATAATGAGTCATTAAACATGATGTGTCTTTGATCTCTTAAGACTACTAATATTGAGGTATTTTTAGTGGCTTCAACACTAAGAGATTTGACTCCAACCTAGACTAATCCAAAATGAATATATTTGTATCTTTATTCTTTGAGTTTATTAATGACGACTTTATCTAATAATTAGATTATTTCATATTCTTTTTGAATAGGTAAACCCCTTTCTTTTGTTTTTATAACATAACTGCAAAAAGCATTTAAATTTTCAAAAGTTTTTTTTGTAAACTTGGTTTGTTGGAACTCTTGGAAGAGTCCAATTATCAAATCTTTGGGGAATATTTTCATAATGTTCTTCTTGTTCATTGACAGTGTTGTTTGAGGTTTGGTCAGATTCTTGGGATTGATTAGAAACAAAGCTTGCAGAAGAATTGATTCTTCTAAGGAAAGGAAACATTCTTTGTTTTCTTATTTCCTACAGGGGGTTCTACTATCTAAATTTCTGAATTAATTAAGTTGCCTACAAGGATATTATGTCCTTAACATGCCTAACCCATGGCTAATTGGACACCGTATCAATTTTCAGCAAAATAATAATACATTAATGAAGATAGTTAAATCAGAACTCAGAAATATTGAAAACAAATTGATTTTTTTCCTAAACTTAAAAATACCTGCTATTCCTTGGCTCTGATACAAGTAAGTTCCGAGGATCTGAGGATCAGATTGGTAATGAGATATTTGTAATTTGAAAACTTAAGTTTGAAAACTCAATTTGAAAATTTGGAAACTTAAAATTAAATTTTGAATAAGTTTTTTGGAAAATTTAGAGAAACAATTCAAATGGGTAAATCGAGTTCTGTCTTTCATTCTCAAACTGATAGCCTTTTATAGAGGGCTCTTCTCTCTTTACATTATCTGAATCGGGAAATCATTACATTTGAAACCTTGATTAAAACTTTTCAGAGAATATATTCTCTAATTACAAAAATACAAATTACAGAACTATTCACTTGTCTTTTCTTGCAGGGAATATTTCCTATTCACGCATTTTTTTGTTGCAGGGAATCTCTCTTTTTCACACATCATTTCTTGCAGGGAATCTTTCTTGTTCACGCATCATTTCTTGCAGGGAATATTTCCTGTTCACGCATTATTTTGTTGTAGGGAATCTCTCATGTTCACACATCATTTCTTGTAGGGAATCTCTCCTGTTCATTCATCATTTCTGGTATTATTTCTTTTTGGACCTGGTGATGGTTATCAAAGTGGTATCATCTGCAAGATTTACCGTCTTGATTGAGGATGCTGAAGATTCATCTTCAGATTTAGAGTTCAATGAGCTGAGCATTTCAGCCATGAGTTTTTTGTATTCTTTTTTGGTCTTGGCTTGAGCTAACATTGCACTAGCTGTCGACTTTGAGTGAAGAAATTTTACAGTGGTTTGATCCGGGGCTGCAGACTTACATAATCTTGGATTCTTGTTGAAAAAATTATCCAAATATTTTGAATCATATTTTTCATCATTAAATTTATCCCACCATTTAGTCTTGTAGTTGCGAACTAATAATGGGATTCCAGTATGTTGGTCTTGCTCATAAGAATAATTCCATGAGACAATCCAAGAAATACATAGTTTTGAGAAAAAATGGATTGTCCTATAAATGTATTTTTGATCTGGTTCAGGATAAAAATTTTCAAAGAATTTGGGCCATAAGTTTTGAATTTTTTCTGGTAGTATCTCAAAGGATGATGGTCCATACCAATTCTACCACTCTTGAAACCAGTTTGGGAATTTGAATTGGGTGCCATATTTGAAATATATTAGCCAAGAATGTCTCATGTGTTGGTTGTTCATTAAGAAGGCATTGTACCATGCCATTTGGTAATCCCAATATGTAAAATATGGGTAATGGTCTATTTTGGTGGTAAATTTGGCTGGGAATTCTTTGGAGTATTTGGGTTTTCACTCCAATCTCTTGGTCGAAGAATTTTTAATATTTGGGCTGTTGAATGAGTAATAAAATTTGGATCTGTGTAATGTTTGAACAATACTGATCCAGTTTGGACCAGTATATTTTCATAATACTGTTGGGGTTTTTGAGAATCTAATGGTTTGAAATGTCATCCATTGAAAAGTTCATTTGTGGAGGTTTTTCTGAAAATTCTTCCTCCATAACAAGAATTTTTCAAAATATTTGTTTGGAAAATATTGTGAAGATTTTTGTGCAGCAGTCTGTGAAGACACTGCTATCTCTTTTGGAAAAACATCTTGGAGAGAAGTCTATTTTAAAACATTTTTAAAAGATTTTGGTTTGTGTAAAATTATCTCTTTATTTTTTAAAACCTTTGCTGCTTCAGCAGCAATTTGTTTGAGAGGAGTTTCCTCTTTCATTTGTGAAAAGGCCAATGCTACTTCTGGAGATTGAGATAGGGACTCAATCCATTTTTTGATTTGAGAACCAATATCATTTGGATCTTGTGCATCTTGAATTATTGTATTTTTGGAGGATTTTGACGATGATGATGATTTCTCATCTTCTTCATGGAAAATTTCATACAATGACTTAATTGGTTTTGAGATGATTTGGGTTTTAGATGATTCTTCTATTTTCCCTTTTCCTTTGTCTCGAAGTTTGAGGGGCATTTTTTAAGAAACTCTCTGGTGAGAAAATCAGGCAAAGAATTAGTTTCTCCTTTGATGTATTCAATATCAAAATCAAATATGCTTAAGATTGCTTGCCATTTTGCAAAAATCTATTTTGAGGCAATATTTTGAACATCTTTTTATAAAACTTCTTTTGCTGATTTGCAATCGATTCGTAAAAGAAATTTTGATTTAATAAATCACTTTGGAATTTTGTAATGCACAAAACAATTGATAAAATTTCTTTTTTAATGGTACTATAATTTTGCTGAGTAGGATTCCGGTGTCTGGAAGTAAACTGGACTCTTTGCTCTTTTCCCCATTTAACTTGTTTTAGGATCCCACCATATCCTATTTCAGAAGCATCTGTCTCAACTATCTTGGGGGTATTTGGATCAGCTAATTATAGACAATGAAGCTTAGTGATTTGTTTTTTTTATTTGGGTGATAATATTGGTATGGTTATTTGTCCAAGGTTGTGGATTCTTTTTGAGCTTATCATATAACGGTTTATATAATTTGCTAAGACCTGGATAAAAGTATATGACATAATTGAGGCTTCCTAAGAACCTTTGTAATTAAACCTTATCAAGAATTTGGTTTGGGAATTTGCTAGCAAACTCTATAGATCGTTCTATTGGAGTAATGGTTCCTTGGATAATATAATGACCTAAAAACCTTACTTTGGTTTGGAACAAGCTTATTTTGGATTTGGAAACTACTAAACCATTATTTCTTATGAATTTTATAAAGATTGATATATGTTTGAAGTGTTTTTCTAAATTTTCTGAAAATACTAATACATCATCGATATATACTATTGTGAATTGAGAATATTGGTAAAAAAATATCATTCATTATTCTTTGAAACTCAGATGGAGCATTTTTTAACCCAGGGCATTACATTCCATTCATATTGTCCAAATGGTAAGGTAAATGTTGTTTTATATCTTTCTTCTTCTTTTATTTGGATTTGCCAAAATCCAGACTTCATGTCAAATTTTGAGAAAATATTTGCATTACAAAGTTTTTGTAACAAATCTTTCTTATTTGGTATTGGGTATCTAATCCGTTTTAAGGCTTGATTAAGAGGTTTATAATTAATTACTAATCTTAGTGTTCCTCTTTCAAGTTCTGCATTTTTTATTACATAGAATGTTGAACAACTCCAGGGGAAACTACTCTTCCTAATTAAATTTTTATTAAGAAGGTCTTGTATTTCTTTTCTACAAAATTCTTCCATTTCTTTATTCATTTGTATGGGTCTTGCTTTTGTGGGTATTTGTCTTTCATCAAAATCGTTTTCATATGATAATGTTACTTCGTGTTTTTTTTGTTCCAAAAGGCATTAGGAATGTCAGAACAAATTGTTGATTCTATTTCTTTTTTGTATTTCTCTTTTTCTTAATTGTTCCGTTAATTTTTTAAAACATATTTCTTCTTTTACAAAAGAGATTTGCTTCTGTTTATAATTAATTAAATGATTAATTTTCCCATTATGAATGGATAAAGATTTTAACAGGTTGAGATTTCTTATTTTCGGTTTTTCTACAAAAAGAAATTCTACCTTAGTGTTTAAAACTTTGGTGGAGATAGAATTATTTGTTACTTTATAAGGTTTGAGTAAGGATATGAATGGGGTTCCTAATATGACATCTTGGGTAATATCTTTTACCAGTAAAAAACATATTTGATATTTTATACCTTTGTTGGGTATTTCTGCATTGGGAATTTTGTAAGTAATTTTTAGTTTTTTACCATTTGCAGCTTTAAGAGATTCCGATGTTTTATTATAATATTTTGTTGGAATTATTCCTTCTCTAATGCAGTTTTGGTCCGCTCCTGTATCAAAAAGGGCTATTGTTTCTAATTGAAATTCATTATTTATAACAATATTTATTTTTATTAATTACTAGGTTTCAAATCGAATTAACCAAAATATTTGTTGTTTTCAAGACTTATGTAGTGCTTGGTTTTTAACTTTCAAGACTTATATGTAATTTTTCTAATATCTTATTTATTGTTTTCACCTCCATTTAAAGTTTTTTTGAACTATTAAGAGAAAATGAATATTAAGAATGTACCTTTTATCTGTTTTTTACTTATTTTAACTAAAAGATAAAAACAAATCAAATTTAGTTAATTCAGTTAACCGATCGAATTAATTAAAATATTTCAGTTTAATTAATATATTTAAAAAAAATTCAATTCGATTAAAAATTTTTTACATTTTAAATAATTTGATTTAAGTATTAACCCGGCCGACCTAATTTTAATCACACTAAAGAAAAGTAAGTGTAAGCAATAGTATATATTAAAGTGACCCACGACTGACAGAGTAGATAAGGCACAAGTTAAATACAGTAGGTCACCACCATAATAAGAAAATATATGCAAGTAGAGACTAGAGAGTAGTGGAAATGTGGAATAACCATTAATTAATTAATTATTTATTTATTTTTCTTAATTAGATGAAAATAAAGTACACTTTATTGTCCCACTAAATTTTATTTCAACTGTTTTAATAATTTAAAACATATGAATTTGGAGCTTTGAAAAAAAGAACTTAAAATATTTAATTTGAAAATCTCATGTATTAGTCAAGGTGTTCATCGTCATTATAAGTGTGACCTGAATTTGAGTCGCGCTAATTGTATTGTTGTTAGGGCTTTACTCTTCTCTTATAAAATAAAAATATCAACTATAAATATCCTTTCCTTTTATTCAGAAAAGTGTGAAAATATTTAAATTTTTTCATCCCTTTGTTGGAAGTGAACATATTTTATTATTATTAAACTAAAACCCAAAGAGGCAAACAAAAACGTATAAACTTGTTTTCCTCTTTTTCTCTTTAGGTTATATTTGGTGCACTTTTTTACTACTAATCTTTTTTTAAAGAAAAAGTCACGTAAAGTATACATTTATTATTGTATTATATCATAATTTCATAATTCTTGAAAGAACTAAAATATAAATTTACTATTTTTGAAGGACCACCTCCCTCAAACTATCCTTAGAGTCATTTATATATCTATGAACAATTCATAATTTCGACACAATATAATTATATGACATGTCACGAAAAAGGTACAAAATAATATATATATATATATATAGACAAATCAAAATTTAGATAGCTATATAGTATTCCAAATATGATTATAATACTAACATTCAAGAACTTATACCAAGCTGAAGGATACCCCCATTAATTAATTAATTAATTAATTAGCCCCCATGCTTCCCTAATTTGGGACTTATCCGATAGGAGGCAAGGCAAAGAGTATTATATATGTAAAATATTAGGCACTTGTAGCATACAAGATTGCCCTTAAAATTCTACCCATAGTACCCATAGATTCTTTCCTCGTCCAACCTTGTAAGTAAAATGGTATCTTTTATCTAAACCCTAAATAATAAAAATGTCCCAAATTGCAAAATTAAAAAGTTTTTCTTTTTTTTTTTAAATTTCAGTCACTTCAAAGGCTAGATCCTAGCATGCCATCCCCATTAGTGAGATGTTTGTCATACACTCCACTAATTAATTACTTTTTTTATATATAATACCTACATAATTTCTATCCCCAAAATTTTAAATCCAAAAAAAATATATGCTTAACACGCGTATTTTTAATTACTATAATAATAAGGGTAAACTATAAAAATAGTCACTTTTGTTTACCTCAGGTTACATTTAAATCACTTTTGTTTGAAATGTTACGTTTTAGTCACTTATGTTATTATTTTGTTACGAAGTGATCACTCTTCCGTTAAGTTCCCTTATCTCCCTAACGGTAATCCAATGTGGCAGTCCAACTAGATTTTAAGTGCCAACTTGGATTTCCTAATGGGTTGAGAATAGATTTTTAATTAAATAAATTTAATTAATTAAAAATTTTAAACCCTAAATCTTAGTTAAAAAATTATTTATCTCCCTTTTTTTTAGTTTTCTTTTTCTGTTAAAAAACCCTATGCCCATCAGTGTTAGTCTGATCCTTAACACCTGCAGCCTCACCCTCTAGCAAAGCATGGATTAATTTATGAAGGTTAAAACTTTCTTATAAGATTATCGTCTTCCTTTGGAAAATTTGCACAAATTGCCTTCCAACCAATGAGCTCTTCTCAAGGCGTCTTTCCAAAGCAGGGAATCCATTGAGTACCTCTTCCTTGAATGCAATTTTGTTCGGGCAATTTGGTTTGGTTCTTTGCTTGCCCTTTGATCCAACTCCCTTCAGATTTCTTCTCTATCATCTAGTTCCTTCATTGGCTCAACTCAAGCAACATCAGCTCCATCGGTTCAAAGAATGCTTACACCTATGCGGCTTGCACTCTCTAGATGATTTTGGAATCAAAGAATGAGTTCATTTTCAGAATGGTTGATCCTTCTCCAACAAGGGCAGTCATAAGGCCATGATTCCATAATGAATGCCTTCCCCTTTGACAACTTGCAAAGCCATCAATCAAGAATTCTCGTCTCAGAATGGGCTCTCTCTTGCATTGTCTATTGCAGGTGAAATGGCATAACTAGTGGAACAACCATCGTCTCAACTCCTATCCATCCGAAACAACAAATTTGCCAGCAAAATTCATGCCAAACTTCTCACTCTTCACTCCATCCTTATTTTCCTCAAAAATCATAATACTTGTCTGTAGGTTCCTTGAAAGTGACAAGTATTTCCTCCAATTTGTGGGCGTTGGAAGCTCCAACCAGTTAATGCTAAGGAGGCATGTGAAACTGATGAGTTGAGACCCTTGAAGAAGGCCAAGTTTGTGGTTGATGAAAAATGCTTTGATGATAATAGCTTTCTTAGTCAATTAAAAAAAAGGGGGAGATGAACGGTTTTCTAACTAAGATTTAGGGTTTAAAATTTTTAATTTATTAAATTTATTAAATTAAAAATCTATTCTCATCTCATTAGGAAATCCAAGTTGGCACTTAAAATCTAGTTGGACTACCACGTAGGATTACCGTTAGGGAGATAACAGAACTTAACGGAAGAGTGATCACTTCGTAACAAAATAATATCATAAGTGACTAAAACGTAACATTTCAAACATAAGTGACTAAAATGTAACCTGAGCCAAACAAAAGTGACTATTTTTGTAGTTTATTCATAATAATAATGATGTGAATTAAATTAAGCTTAATCGATATTCATTAATTACTTAAATATTAATTTTTTGAATAAAATCAGATCATTTATATTTTTCGTATTGTATTTTTATCTTTTTATACAAATTATTGTTTTTTTAACATGGTATTTTGTACCACCTACACATTCCACCAATGAGGTTTTTAGGGCATGGGTTGTGACTTGGTCTTAGTGGATCAACACAAATAGTACGTCGTGTATTCCTTTCCCACTCTTATTTTTACAAATAAAAATAAAAATTTATTCCATAAAATTAATAATTTTAAAATTTTACTTTTTTATAAAACGGTAACTTTTATTCATACGAAAACTCACATATTTTTATTAATTGTAATAATGATCGTACCAATTAAATTAAAACTCAATTATAATTTTAAAATATTATATAAATAATTGTTTTCAATTCATTATTAATGTACGAAAATTGGTCAATATCACACAATGCAAAACGATGCATCACAAAATTGACTGGTACTTGTAAAGGACAATTGGTTTTGTCGTGGATTGATGACATAACTAGCATTACATGAATAAACCAATGCATCTATATTATATTAAATTGATAAATTGAGTTAATAGAATTTCTGAGAAAAAAATAAAAAAAAATGTTTGGAAATAACAATTTTTATTATAAGAGCAGGTTTATAATGTTTTTAAAATTAATTAACTTATGTTATAATTAAAATTTTAAAATGAAAAAATAATTAAATTGTGAGATTTAAGTTGTTTTTGCAGTGGTTCAATTTTTAAGATTGTTTTTATATGTTTATATAATTTTTGTTTTTTACTCCACTATGCGAGTAAAAAAGACAATAAGTTTTGATTAAATAAGAAAATAAATATTTATGTTTAGCTTTGTAGTTTTATTTTTAAGCATTTATACTATCAATCATATGTTGGCTAGAGAATACTCGCTCCGCTCACATTGACTCTATAAATAAGTGTCAATTTTTTTTACTATTTCTATAAATTTTTTAGAATTTATTCATTTGAATAGATTTACGAGAGAAAGCTTGACAATTTTTTTAAAACTCCTTATGAAATAAAAAAAAAATATACTATCAATATATCAAATGCTAACGCATCTTTTTTATATATAAATTAAAAAAACTGTACTAAAAATGTTTACCAAAAGTAAACCCATAACCAATTTTAAATCCCACGACAAAACATAGTGGCAGATAGATTGGCCAATGGCTTTAACTTTTTCGTGTTGACCCCTATGTATGTTCATAATTCTGAAATTTGACCCAATCTCAAAACAGTCCATTAATTATTTTTAAATTAATTCTTGAACCACCAATGTGCTCCACTAAATCTATATCTTAGATGTGTTTCAACTTTCATGTGCCCATATTTTCCCTACTTTTTAGCCCAATTAAAGAAAAAAAATGTGTTAAAGACTCGTTTAAATAATTATCATGTGGATTTTAATTTTATTATGTATAATTGTTATTTATAAATTTTATCTGATTATATTATTATTTTTTGTTCATCTATACTTTGCATTCAACTAATTCTACTTTATAATTATTTGAATATATATTTATAATTATATAATTTTATATCTATGTATATTATATTATATACTTATATTGGTAAATTCTTAAAAAAAAATACTAACACGTGTGTTTTCTCACAATATCATAATTAACCCAATTTTTCATAAAAATTATCTGTCGTCAAATAAAAATTTCTGCAATTTAAATTGGTTTTATTTAAATTATTATTTATCTCATAAAAATATTTTTATTTAAATTTAATTATAAATAATATATTAACATATTAATATAAAAATAATAATTTAATAATTAATTATAAAAAGATTAATAATAATTCAATCCAAATTAAATTGAAATTTATATTTTTCAAAGCCTCCAAACTCTTTTGCCCTCTACTCTCATATCTTTTCTCCCTTTATTTAGTGTAAACACTACTTAAGAAAAAAAAAAGTTCAAATTTCCCTTACCAATAAGCAAATTCTCCACGTTTCTTTCTTTTTCGTTTTCTCTCTATATTTAGATATTTGAGGGACTCATTTTATCATGTTCATATAATAGAGGGACCTCTCCTATATATTCACCCTTTGTTTAAAATATATGGAGATCTTACCAAACTCAACTTATATATATATGTACACATTTGCATCACTAATCCCTCTCAAGCTCTCAATCTCTCATTTCCCATTTTGCTCTTCAAAAAAAGCGAAGAAGAAGAAGAGAAGTGCAATAAGAGAAAAGAAGAGAAGAGAAAGATAGAAAACCATGGTGAAGTTCTCAAAGGAGCTTGAAGCTCAACTAATACCAGAATGGAAAGATGCCTTTGTTAACTATTGGCAGCTCAAGAAACATATAAAGAAGATCAAGCTCGCTAGAAACAAGAGACCAACTCAACTTAACCATGGTTTTGGTCGTTCTATTGTCGACCCCATTCGTTTCATTGCCATGAAACTACTTTCAACCAAGCTGTTCTTCAGCTCCAATAACAACACCAATACTGACGATGATGAGACCGTAAAGGTACAAGCTCTGACTCAAAAACATCAATCAGACTTTTTTTTCTTTTTCTTTTTAGGGTGTTTGCGAAAGTAGGTTCTTTTCATTTCTTCCATTTCTTCAATGATTTTGACATAAAGTTGTGAAAATTTTCCAATGAAAGAGAAATAGGGTTTCAGCTGTATGCTTTCCAATGGCCGATAATACTGCTTGTTTCTAAACTGAGTCGTCCATGTTCTTTCTTTCAATTCATGTCGTGCTTTTTTGTGTTATGTCCAAACTTGTATCGTATTCCATGCTTCATGTTTAATAATATTAGGTCTACCGTCTACCTACCATGTTTTCATTTTTTCTATAAATATCACATGGTCTGCTTTTTCTTCCGAAAGCAATTTCTCACCTTTGATCATAAATACGGTTAAAGTTTCTTACAAATCCCCCATGTATCATACCATAAAATTTAGTTTAATCACTCTAAAATTAAAAGGAATATTTTAATCACTATAAGATTGAAAAGTCACATTTAAATCGTTGCACGTTTGACTTTACTGTTAAGAATGGCATTGCTTAACGTTTGATTATTGAAAAGCTAAACAATAATTTTAAAGAATGAATAGAAATATAGATATTAATTTTGTTTTTACCATAAAATTGTTTACAATTTTATTTTATTTTTGTTTAAATTATTTATAATTTAATCTATATCAATTCTCATTAATAGCAACATCAGTTACTATAAGTTATGTCATTACATTAACAACGTCGAACATTCAAAAATTAAAATATTCTTTTTAATCGAAATGAATTAAAATAAACTTTTTGATATATAATAATTTTAACCCATAAATTTATCAAAATATTAAATAAAATTTTTATTGTATTTTTTTAAAGAAACTTTTATTGTCGTGTTTATTATATTAAACCTATAACATTTAGACCAATATGAACATGATAATTTATAAAATTTCGAAAGCCTCCCATGATTAAAAGTTGATGAATAAAAAGCAAAGATTTGGCAACCCTTTTTGTGCCGAAAACATGCATCTTTAATACACTATTTAATTAACTTTAAAGTTAATTTTTCATCATGGGTTGAATTTTCTTGCATTTTAAGTGGGTTTGTCACCTTTTTCTTTTCTAGCAAAAATCTTTCTTTTTCTTTATTAGGAATACAGACTGTTACAAATGTGTGTTTTGTGTCACGCTAAGTTTATTGTAATAATTACAATTAATGTTGATACGTTCAATTGCGGCAACTATCAACAGTAAAATATAACGCTTTTATCATTAAATTTTTAAGAATATTTAGATCAAATGGTAAGAAATTCGATTTATTTTAAGTAAGCTCACAACTTCGAATCTTCTGAACGACAAAAATAGTGTTAAATGATCTTTGCCCCTCTATTAAGGATTTGACTAGGCTCGACTCTAAAGTTAATAAAAGAATATCGAAAGTTTTTAGGAAAAAAACCAAAAAGAAACAACTATATGAAGACACCAAATATAAGGGGAAGGTTGTGGAATAAATAATTTAATATCGAATTTTAATATATTTTACATTTTTTTTGATGTTATAGGTAAGGAGTAAAAGCACGGAGGATGCTTCTGATCATGAAGTAGAATTCTATCAAACTGAGCTTCTTCAATTATTTTCTGAAGAAGATGAGGTATACATAAAATTATTATTATCATTTGAAGTTGTTTGAGATTGAATATACATACTAAATCCATTTCTTCTGTTTTGTTTTTTTTTGGAAGGTGAGGGTATTTTTTGAGAGGTTGGATGAAGAGTTGAATAAGGTGAATCAATTTTACAAGACTAAAGAGAGTGAGTTTCTTGAGAGAGGAGAGGCTTTGAATGATCAACTTCAAACCCTAATGGACTTGAAGCAGATACTCGACGGCAACCGACGATGGAAGCCGAATATCCTTCCGCGTTCATCGTCATCTTCTCGTCGCAACTCCGGCTTCTCGGGTGAGAGTTTGCATTGTTTTTTTCAATATTGTTAAGTGCTAACCTATTTAATTTTGTGAAACTTAGGGGAATGTATTAACATTTTTTATTAGTTTATGGACCAATGGTCGGTCCATGACCTAAGATGATTTTATATCTTAAACATAACTTAAAATTAAATAATGAATTATATGCATATAAAAATTGTAATTGCATGGCTAAATCATAATTTTTAAGCTAAAACGATTAAAATGCCCTTAAACTATACCCCTATATGCAAATTAAAGGTTAAGTCTTTATTTGAGAGTATAAGCATGTTTAAGTAAAGGACTAATCCAAATACAGTGGTAACGTTGAGGGACTTTTATGGAATTTACCATAATTTTTAGAATAAAATTAAATTTAAAATTTTGGGGAAAAAAACTGGAGGCAAGCTAAATTGTGGTTAATAATAATATTGATTTTCTAATTAGAAGTAAATAAATGCAGACAGTCCCTTAGGATTAAACGATGGTTCCACAGAAATCTCAGATGAGATAATCGCAGCATTTGAAAGGAATGGAGTGAAATTCATGAACTCACCGGCGGCTGCGGCGGCGGGCGGCGGGGCCAAGAGGAAGAAAGTTGAGAAGCGGAAGGCTGCGATGAGGATCGACATCCCGGCCACGACGCCGACAAGCGCCATCTCAGCTGTGACATCAATGCTGTGGGAGGATCTAATCAGCAACTCCACGAAACAAGATTCGACGGCGGGGCATTCCATCAACAGAAAGAAGATCCAATGTGCTGAAAAGATGATTAGGACCGCTTTTGTTGAACTCTACAGGGGCCTTGGCCTCCTCAAAACTTACAGGTCCTTTCGTTTTTCTTACAAAAAAAAATTCAGAATTGATTATTTAATTTAGGTGAAATTCTATTAATAGTCCCTGCAGTCTGCATAAGTTGCAGATTCAGTTCTTATGCCATAATTGTAAATATATGGCCCAGATGAGATTTTTCAAAACTATAGTCTAAATTTTATGCAGTGGGGTCCCTAGATTTACAAATTTTTTTAAAAAAATTTATGTTATTGTTTGATGAGATTATTAATATGATTGAATTATTATTTTGGCAGCTCCTTAAATATGGTGGCTTTTACAAAGATACTCAAGAAGTTTGACAAGGTAGTTCTATTTTTTATATCAAAATGCATTCTATTAAAAAATAAATTGAAATTTTTTTATTAAAATTTTAATTTCCTAAAGGAGACAAAAATCTATTTCTTTTATTTAATAAAGAGACTAAGAAACATTAAATTGAATTTGTTAACATTTAAGAGGGTCTAAAGTCGTAATTATACAGCTAAGGTCTGTGGATGTATCCAATATGAGTAGACCTGAGCCTGGTCGGGAAGTCTCCCAAAAATGAAAGGGTTTGGATAAAAATATAGTTCAAAAAATAAATTTGGGTAAAAATATAGTTCCTAAAAATGGGTTTGGACAAAAAAAATACCTGTTTAGAAAACGGATCGAGCCTCGATCAAGGCTTTTAACTCGAGCCTGACCCGGTCTGAATTTACAAAAAAAAAAAAAATTGTTGTTTTCCCATTGTTTTCTTATTGTTTTGCTATCATTTCACTGTTTTGTTATTATTTTTTGGATATTGTACAACTCTTATTTTATTGTTAATTTTACTACTATTTTAGAGGCATTTATTTGTTAAGTTACACCTATATTAGTGTTATTTAAGTACAAAGATTTTTTAAAAGTTATTTTTAATTTGTTAGAAAATATTTATTTTAATGTTTTTATGTATTATATTTTTAAAATAATTTTTATATAAAAATATTTAATATGGGCGGGTCGAGCCTGTGTTTTAGTATTTTTATCTGTGCGGATTTACCAAATGGGCCTAAAATTTTGTCAAGGCTTGAGTTTGGCTCAGCCCATAAACAAGTCTAAATATAGATATGTTTAGGGTGAATGTACCCAAAAAAAATAAATAATTGTACTTTTTCCCTCTTAATTATTAAATTATAAATTTATATATGATGAAATTTTACTTTAGTCTCCGAAAAATGAAAAATATATATATTTAATTGTTTAAAAAATGATAATATCATAAACTAATATATGACAAAATTTTATTTTAACCTCTAAAAAATTTATAATTCAATTCCGGTCCCTCCTAAAAATTTACCTAGATTCACCCTTCTAAATATGTTTGAAGAATCATACTCTTCTATATGCCCGTATGCATACCTAATGGGCATAATGGTTTGAACAGGTATCCAAACAAGAAGCATCAGCAAGATATTTGAAAGCAGTGAAGAGATCCCATTTCATTAGCTCTGATAAGGTAAGTTACTATATATTTTAGGGTTAATATATTATCCGATATTTAATTTTAGTTTTAATTTTAAATTTACTATAAGAGTTTTTCATCGTCTTAATTCGGTTAAGTTTCTCTTTAATATATAACTTGGTACCAGCATCAGAGGCCTAATAAATATTTGACACATGCACTGTAATAAACAAAATAAGTACTTCAATGGGACTAAAAAAACCTTAAGTACCAAATTAAACACTAGAATTAAATTCAAGTACGAAATAATATATTAATCCTATATGTAAATTCAAGTACCAAATTGAACACACGTGGTTTACTAGTAGTCCATAATCCACAAATGGAATGACGAGCTATTAGTGTAATTTTACTAGAAATGTATTGTTTTCTAATCAAACAGGTTTATTTATGATGAAAATTGTTTAGGTAGTTAGACTAATGGATGAAGTGGAATCCATATTCACACAGCACTTCGCCAACAATGACAGGAAAAGGGCTATGAAGTTCTTGAGACCTCGGCAGCACAAAGATTCTCACTTGGTCACCTTTTTCTCTGGTAATTAACTCTGTTTTCCGAAATATCCATATTCGACATATATTCAAATACGAGTATAAGGCTCAAATTCGGATTCAACCTTCACTTTTGGTGGTTTTGCAGGATTGTTTACAGGCTGTTTTGTATCACTATTTGGTATATACATAATATTGGCACACTTGTGTGGTATATTCTCAGCTACCACTGGCACTGCTTACATGGAAACTGTCTACCCTGTTTTCAGGTTTGTAAACCTGAGAAAAATATCAAGTTTGATAGTGTACTAAATGGAAATTTGATTTTTTTCTTTTTTGGTGCAGTGTATTTGCATTGTTAAGCTTGCATATGTTCTTGTATGGGTGCAATATGATGATGTGGAAGAACACAAGAATAAACTACAATTTCATATTTGAGTTTGCACCAAACACAGCCCTTAAATATAGGGATGCCTTTTTAATTTGCACCACTTTGATGACTTGTATTGTTGGGGCTTTGCTCATTCATCTCCTCCTCACTGCTGCTGCCATTTCTCCTTCTCATGTTGACACCATTCCTGGATTTCTGCTCCTGGTTAGTTCAATTAACTCCCTGTTCTCTTGCTCCCACTCTTTTATTTTCTTTTTTCAAATGATTTGTGCCGAGGTAGATTTTGAACATAGTAGAACTGATCATGGGCCAGGCCAGATGACTCACCCAAAAAGTGAGAGGATTTGGACAAAAATATAAATTCGAAAAATAGGTTTGAGCAAAAAAATGTGGCTCATTTTCTAAATAGGTCAAGCTTTGTGTAAGTTTTTTTTACCTAGGCCGGGCCCAAATTTGCAAAAAAAAAATTGTTGTTATTTTGGTGTCGTTTTGTTATTATATTGCTATTATATTGTTGTTTTTATTTAAATATTATATAATTCTTATTTTATTACTAATTTTGTTACTATTTTAGAGATATTTGTTTGCTAAGTTGCATCTAGTGTTATTTAAGTATAAATAAATTTTTTAAAATTTATTTTTAATTTGTTGGAAAATATTTATTTTACTATTTTTAGTGTATTTGATTTATTATATTTTTTAAATTTATTTTTATATAAAAATAATAATATAAAAAATTTTAATACGAGTGGGCGAGCTCGAGTTTTAGCATTTTTATCCAAGTTAGGATTAGATAAAATTTTAGGCCCATTTTTCAGACCGAATCAAGCCTGGGCCTAGAAAAAGTGCCTAAAATTCTATTGAGGCCTGGCTCAAAACCAACCTAGCACATGATCACCTCTAAACATGAGTATAACCCTCATATAAATGAAAAAATTGAATATACTCATGTTCAATGGGTTACTATCAAGTTTTAGTATCCGAATCTGTTTTATTTTTGTAAACAATGAATTGAGATATATAAATTATTTATTTGAACTTGTTTTACTTCTCTTGATATCAGTGGCGGAATTGGAAGGGTTGGGCCACTAAAATAGAAAATTTTTCATTTAGACTATTTTATAATTTTTAAAATTTTAAATTATTAATGGTAAAATTGCACTTGATCTTCTCAAAAATGATAAAAATTTGATTTAATCTTTTAAAAATTATAAAGATACAGACTATTAAAATGATTAAATTACATTTTTATTATCATAAAAATATATAATTTAATTCCCAAAATTAATTTTCAGACTTCTCCCCTGATTGATATTTAAATCCCCTATTTTGTGTTTGGTTTTTCAATCTCAGATTTTTATAGCTTTGCTGATCTGCCCGTTTGACATCTTTTACCGTCCAACTCGTTATTGCTTCCTTCGAATAATGCGCAACATAATTTGCTCTCCACTGTATAAGGTATCTTTACTTCCATACTTATTATCTGCTAATGGATCGGGTAACAGTTGGGTTCCGAAAAAATTCAAGTCCAATTTAGGATATAAATTATTTTGTCTAAACTTAATTAATTTGGGCGGTTGAGTTATCCAGCTCTGGAACAGCTCTAGATAGTATGAAGTTTGAACACTTTTCGTTGTTGTTTGCAGGTTTTGATGGTAGATTTTTTCATGGCTGACCAACTTACTAGTCAGGTAGTTGTCTTGAGTTCAATTGAGTTTCATTTTAAAAAAGCTTGAATTTAATTCAGAATAAATGTATTTATTTGGTTTAACTTATTTACCTCAAAAAGATAATTTCGATTCATATGATCAATATCAAACTTGATTAATCAATAACGAGTTGCTCGGATTCAAATGTGAATTGAAAATTTTCAATGTTAACTAAAAATTTAAAAAATAAAAACTTGTGAGCTACTTGAATTAAGTATTAAGATACTCAAACACACTCAAGCTAAACTCGATAATATTCATTTTATCAACCATTTTTCTCTATTTTCTTTTTCTAAATTCAAGCATTTCATCATCAACCATGTTTTTTCTTTTTATTACAGATTCCATTGCTAAGACACTTGGAATCAACAGCTTGCTATTTTCTTGCTGAAAGCTTCAAAACTCGCCAATATACCTGCAAAAACGGAAGCCTTTACCGACAGTTCGCTTATGTTATCTCGTTTTCGCCTTATTATTGGCGTGCCATGCAGGTAAAATTCGTATATTGTCATGCCATGTTTGTAAATTTTCTCGAATTATGATTATGTATTTATATAACATTTTATAAATTAAGAATTCATATCATATACATTTTAACTAATGTGTATTTGTGTTCCTTTGTTTATGGTTTGATTTCAAGTGTGCAAGAAGATGGTTTGATGAATCGGATCCGAACCATTTGGCTAACATGGGGAAGTATGTTTCAGCAATGGTGGCTGCCGGTGCTCGGCTAACGTATGCGACACAGAGCAACAGCCTGTGGTTTGGTGTAGTTCTGGTGACTTCAATAGTGGCCACTGTTTACCAATTATATTGGGATTTTGTTAAAGATTGGGGACTTCTTAACCCTAATTCCAAAAACCCTTGGCTTAGAGATGATCTGATGCTAAAGAACAAGAGCTTTTACTACATTTCCATTGTGAGTTATATTCCTTTTAACTTTGTCACACTTTTGAATATCATTGTCTTGTTCACTTATATTGTCCGTTTCGAAGGTATAAAAGTCGTTCTCACAGTTCTATATTTCAAAAAAAGATGCCACATTAACTAATGAGCAGTCTAACAATCCTTCCATCAACTATATACATACACACAAAAATTAGTTTTTTTTTTTCCCATAGAAGGATCTTTAATGAGACAATTGTGTAATTGTAGGCCCTGAATGTAGTACTAAGAGTTGCTTGGATAGAAAGCATCACACGGTTTCGAATCAATCAAGTTCAGACACACTTGCTGGACTTCTTCTTGGCTTCCCTAGAGGTCATTCGACGAGGGCATTGGAATTTTTACAGGTATTTCTAATTTCTCATTTTTTTCCCAGTCAAAAAACCAATATGAAACATGATGATTCTGAGATCAAATGGTCTGACACAACATGAGAAATTGTTAACTGTAACAGGTTGGAGAATGAACATCTAAACAATGCCGGCAAGTTCCGAGCAGTAAAGACCGTCCCATTGCCATTCCGTGAGATGGATTCTGATTGAAATCCATGAAAATTTCATGATCAGAGATGACATAGAAGCCAAACAAGCCAACTGCAATTCTAACTGGTGATTTGCTGATATCTGAATCAATCTGATGTATTAGCCAATACGCTTTACTCTCTCTATTCATTATCCTGCAAATGATTTTTACTTTTTTTTTAAGATCATGTGATTTCTTTGCCACTGAGATTATTATAATTCAATTGAAGTCTACAATTTTGCTTCGATTTGGTTCCCCCAAGTGAGTTAGGTGAATTATATTGTAGAAAAGGTAGAAATTTTTGTGGCAGAACTTACTCTTTGCATTACTTTTATGCCTTCATATACTTCGGATATACATAGGGGTGTAAACTCGACAACTGTGCTCTGAAGCTATTTAGGTTCAACTCAGAACAACTTGAATTCAGCTCGATCATTTTCGAATCAAGCTGGAGCAACTCAAGCTACAGAGAAGCTGAATTTGAGTATCCTAATGCTTGACTCAAGTAGATTTTCTAAGCTAACCAAGCTTTTAATTAGTATGGAAATTAGAGCTCAAGCTCAAACGCAAATAATCAAACTTGAAATCAAGCTTACAACTTGAGCTTATTTGTTACTAGGTGAACAAGCCTAATTGAATCTAATAGAATTAACTCAGGTAAATCGGTTTTTATCTCGAAACAAGCTCAAGCTTTCAAAAAGAATCTCCGTTAAGCTCAAGTCTAGCTTTGAGTCTCAAGCCTCAAATTTTGAGTTGAGCTCAAGCTCAAGTTTCTTACCGCTTAAGCTTGACTTAACTCGATTATACATGCATGACTGTCCAATGATTTAGAGAATCCCATTTAATGGGATTTTGCTAACAAGAATGTCATAAGCTATTTTTTCTAACATAAAACATGTTTTTGTGCGTTATGTTTACCATAATTGTATAACGGATGCTATCATGTTATCAACATTGGAAAAAACCAAAACCATAAAATATTCTTCACTCTTCCAAAAAAACACTAGAACATAGAGAGTCAGCATGATGCTGCACTCAACTGGTGTTCTTATCACACATATATGCAATCAATAAATAACATAAGCATTATATGTTCTACATAGCATGCCATGAGAAGCCAAACATAAACTCCTAGAATTTAGACATTTTTTCAACATCTATCATACATACCTATGACAAGTGCCTCCATAGTGCTGGGCGATCTCTGGATATCAAGAGAACACGAGATGCCAAGTAGTCAAAAGAAGGGGAATACATGTCATCTGGTCCAACAATCTCTCGTACATTTTGAGCACTTCCTTGATCATATATGAAAGCCTGAAGCCCGTCATCCTTCAAGGCATCAAATACAAAAAGCCCCAGCCCACAAACACCCATGACAAGGTTCGAATTTCCCCAAACCTGTGTTATGGCTGAATAATGGGAATGAGCATTAGATTCAGGCAAAGAATAAGTAGTGAAGAGACTTTGTTTGCGCAACGAGAATTGTTGCACTTGAGAACAAGGCTGTTTTTTCCCTGATGGCTTTACATTTGTGCATCCAAGAAAGACCATATCCCCACGGGAGAAAACAGAATGCACATTAACACCAACTTTTGCTATTTTCGCACCTATACCAGATGGATGGCGAAAATCCAAGATATTAATAGAATCTGCAGTGCAGAATACACCATCATTTCCTTCAGCTTCTGATGAACTTACTCTGCAATCCAAATTTTGCAAACATTAGGATCCAAACACAAAATATTATGCTGGGAAACTAGAAAACAACCGTTGTAGAAATAATATGACATGATAAACAACAACATGGGATAAAGTTCTAACCTTTGCCTAACCCCTCCACCTATCTCAGCATCAGTGTTATTTACATGAAGTGCAGAGATTTTTCGACCAGATGAAGAGACTGATAGTACCGTCTGAGGATGTAAAGAGTTCACATCCCAGACAGATATCATTTCTGCTTCGGCTACCACTACCTTCCCTCGGTTTCTCCACTGCAGTGGACTTGAATAATCCATTGTCAATACAGGCTTCTGGACCTCCCACTTCATAATTTCTTCACCATCACGGATGTCATATACTTTGACAACTTTCTGAGTGCTGGCGGTAGCGACCATAAGAGGGCCCAATGGTTTATACCACCACTGCTGAGTTTCAGGTGACAAACTATTACACAAAGCATTTCTTCTATACAAAGCATTGTTTGGTAAGGGACCAAGTACCATTCTTGAAGCCATTTCCCTGTGCTCGGTGTGGAAAGCTCGCACCTCTTTGCTATAGAAATCCCATGAGCAGAATCCTGATTCTAAGGAATTGCCAGCGGATGCAGCCACAACATATCTCCCAGAACAACCATCTGCACTGGGAGCACGAATAATCCAACAATCCCTCCATATATTAGGTGAGATACCTACTGGAGGCTTGTAGATAGCCTTCTCCTGAAAAAACAAGTGACCATCATTTTAAGAAATTGTAAATTCAGTTGTGTCTATGACTCCGTTTTTTTTATCAACACGCTCAATTAGTATAAAGATGCAAAAGAATTTGGTTTATTAATGAAATTGAAATGAGATTCCGAGTTAAGTCCATTGAATTTAACAGAATGAAGATAGCAATAGAGACATTCAAATAATCAGAAGGAACACAAATCATCAAGCAGAGATAAGAAATACGATATTATGCTCAGATCACTATCATGAAACGACAGAGAACATCAGACAATTTGATAGTTGAATACAGAATACTAATATGGAACATAAAAATCAACTTCAGACAGGTACAAGGAAGAATACCTCACAATTAGTAATGTCATAAAAGGAACATGATCCATCATCATGAGCAAGAAGAGCTGCCTCTCCTTCTGACACAAACCATCCTCCAGTTGACATCTTAGGGCCAATTTCATTGAGCGGATAAATGCTAGGATCTTCAGACTCCTCATCAATAACAGCAGTTGGCCTGTTCTCCTGGTCATCAAAGTCCTCAAGTATCTCATCTGATTCAAGATTGAACTCGACACCATGCTTCACAAATAAGTTTTTCGAAGGCCCTTGTGCACCTGAACCACCACCACCATCCATATCTTGAGTATCAGAATTCTCCATAGTAGCCAGCTCATTCCTTGTGGTGACTTGACTTCGCTTATCAAGTGAAGCCAAGAACTCCAAAGCTATTGGATTATCCTCAATGGAACTCAATAACTTCTTTTCATCCCTTATTTCACAACCAGATTCTATGGCATCAGAGGGTTCGTGACTTTGAGAGCTCCCTGATGGTTCCTTCAATGATGTGCGGTTTCTAAGCAATTTGTGATGAGGAAACAATCTAGCTTCCAACTCTTCACTATTCAAATCTTTAACAGAAATCTTAACATTACCCACCACCCGCTTACTCTGACTGCCATCAGCTTCTTTAGTACTCACTTCTTCATCTCCAGAACCTTTCGAACTGCTCGATTTACAATTTGAATCACTCACAACATTACCCATAGCCTTCTCGATACCAGAAATCTTGTCCTGAATATCTGAAAGGATCACCTTTGAGGCATCAGGATTGTTCATATCAAGCATCTCTTTAGTCCTCTTAATATCTGAAGCAATCCTCTTCACCTTCCCTTCTAGAAAAGCAAGCCTTTCATGAAGTTTGCTTGGATATTTAATGACAGCCCCACTCCCTTCACTCTCTTGCACACTCAAGTCCTTCTCTTTTGAAATCACCAAGCTCTTTCCATCACTTAAAGACTTCTCTTTTAGAAACTTTGCGTCACATTTCTCATCAACCCTAATACAAGCTCCAAGTTCTGAATCAAAATCTGAAATACCCTTTTCATTAAAAGCCCCAAAACCCTCGTTTTGGATGTTATCCCCATTTGGTTTTCCCAAATCAGAGCCAAATTTAGCATCTTTTTTACAATTCCCATCTGAAACCCTAACCCCTTTTACTTTCCCCTCATTTTCCTTCACTTTCATCACCAAACTCTCCCTAAACCCACCATTTTCTTTGTTACCTCTACCTGTTGAACCCCTAAAACCCTTCTTTTCCCTATCGATTGAAACCCTATCTTTTTTCAAATCAGAAAAGACCCTAACAAATTCAGATGGGCTCTGACTCCTACCTCTTGGCGCCGATGAAGTGGACCACCGCACCTGGCCTTCACTGTCGGAGCCACCAACCGCCGCCGCCTTCTCGACGCGTGGGACAGGCCGGATTTTGGGCTTCTGGGTCACCACGGAAGCCCGAGAAAGACCGCTGGGTCGTGGGTTTTCTTTTCCGGAAGATGTTTTTTTGAGGGTCGGAGTGGAGTCGGAGATTGGGTTCAGGTTTTTTGCAGGTCTCTGTTTGCCGGCGATTAAGTCTCTTTGCCGGCGAGCCGACGACGATGACATTTTTCTCTTTAGCTTTTGAGGATTAAATAAATTAACAGTAAATTGAAACGGATACTTTAGAAATTTAGAACTGAGAAATGATCTTTTCAGAACTTAAAGTTTGAATTTTTGGGCGGGAAATGAATGCTATTTTGAATTTTTGGGAATATTCTCATTTTTAATTTCTTTCTTTCTTTTTCTAAGGGATAAAACTCATAATTGGACATAAACTTTACTTTATTGTGCAATTTGATACATTAATTTTAATTTTGTATCATTATACACATGAATCTTTAATTGCAGTTCAATGTATACTTACAATTTTGATTTTGATTCAACTATACACATTTAAATAAATACACCAATTTATTTTTACATTAAATTAATATAATTATTTGTATCTGCAACATATGTGTAATTTTGATATTTATCATTATTTCTAAAAATTTGTTTAATTTTAATTTTAAAATATATTTAATATATCTACATATGCTTTTTTTTCTTTGATTTCTATAGTATTTATATATTAGACATCTATAGATATTTTAAATATATTTTAAAATTTAAATTAAACAAATCTTATACTTATTTTATAATTAAATAAACCCTAATATACATTTTTTATCCATTAAAGCCCTTCTCATTTTTAAGTGAAGTAATTTTTCTCATTAGTTACAAAGATTTAGTCTAATTTTTTTCACTAAGCACTCAAATCTATAGAATTAAAATTCTTTTAATCTACCAAATTTTAAAAATAATCATCAACTAGAATGTTGTGTATGGTGTATGATAAGTTTGGGTTCATGGGTGTCAATAGTGATGAATTCTAATGCCTAGAATTTATCATATTTTGTTTTAAGGAAATACTATTATTAGTAAGAATCATGAATAATAATAATACAAATACGCGTCACATAGTACAATTGATAAATAAATTATTATAAATTAATGCATAAATGTCATGTTTGTAAAGTAATCTAAAAAAAAGGATAAATTGACACTAATTATAACATTGGACTAATTCAAAAACAAACCAGATATATATCAACTTGATAAAATCGTTGAACTTTGCATCCTAACTTAGCTCTCATCAAATTAACCTGACAATGAACACTGATTAACCAATAAAATATTGTTAAAAGTCTCAATAAACCCATTGCATCATTGATGTACAAAAGGCTAAGTCTCAAATGGTCTATCATTCTCCTCATAATTTTGAATTTATCATCATCATTATGATCTATCATGATAAAACCCTTTAAAAACAATTCCTAATAGGTCTGGCGGCACTGGCAAATCTCACATATACGTAAGAACATGATTAAAAATTAAAAGTAAAACCACCTATATAAGAGTGGTCAAAATAAAATCACAAAACTATGGACAAAATAAAATCACGAAACTGTAGACAAAACCATAATAATGTGGATTGAAATTAAAAACAAAATAAAATTACAAAAATATTGGAGAAATCGCAACCAACAATCAATCTGAAGGACTACACCGATATTCACATCCACAAAGCAAAATTATAATTTGAAAAAATTAAACAATTTTGTTCTATAAAAAGAGGAGATGGTATGGTCAAATTATCATCACTTAAATAAATGGAATGAATGCTATTTTAAAGAAACAGTTTTAATTTTGGTAGCTAAATCTTTTTTCTAGTCGATGTTTTTTTAGCTGACGTTTTTTTTTCTCTAAAAATCCGAAAAACCCCAAAAATTCTAACATGGGAAACACGGCGAAATTGCGTCCCCAAGGGCGCGCAACATGGCAGCAAATCGCGTCCACGTCAGCGCGCTTTGATGACGTGGACACAAATCGCGCTTTTAAGGACGCGCTTTGTTGCTACGTCAACATAGCGCACTGACGTGGATGCGATTTGCTGACATATCCCCTGATTTCGCGCTTACGTGGACGCGATTTAGGGGAAAATGACCCATTCCGGTAAATAATAAAATACCGAGTCTATTTCAATAAATTTTAAAAAAATTGGCTTCTTTATTATTTTGCCCAAAATTGAATAAATAAAGTGTTGAAGCTGATTTTAAGTTGCAATTTTTTAAAATTTTAAAAGTAAAAAGAAAAAACCATAGTAATAATTTTTTTTAACAATACAAAATTGTTTTGCACACTCGCAATGCAATTTCTAAAAAAAAACCTTTCACAAGCGAAAAAAAATATTAACAAATAAGAAACTAATTAAAAAGGGACAAATGACAACTTCCCGTAATTTCACTGTCAATATAATTAATAATAATCATCCCATTTTTAATAATATCATAATGTATGGGCATTTACAAGAATGGTGAAAACTACAGTCAAAGTCCACGTTGCCTACTTGTTTATTAGTTCACAAAAAAATAAATTTTATATAAATATACCCCAATTATAAGAATATTGCAATTCGTCCAACATTAATTAAATCTAGTTAGATAATATCACTTGATTCAAATTTAAATTAAATAATAAAATTATTACTATTGAGGGGACAATTTTTTGAAAAAAATTTCGAAATGTTGTTTTTTAGGTAACCGATAAGTCCTCAATAATAAAAAATGTTGCTTTGTGTTAGAGTTTTATCTCCATTTCCGTCGAGAGTCATATACGTTTTATGAGGAGAGGACGTCTCCCTTTAAGGTGATAACAAGATAAAACCTATAGGACTCAAAGTAGAAAGATCAGTACAATTGCAAATACAAAGATTAATAGATGCACATATAGTGAAATTTTATTAATTTTATAAGTTGGATTAAAAAATTAATTATGCATTGTTTAGCTGTATCTAAAAATTAAAATTTTAATTGAAGAGTGTTTTAGGTTTTTGAAGATTGAGGAGAACAATGGATGGTGATTTTGGAGAAGACTCATTGTGAGCGTCGGAGAACTGTAATCGACAACAGAGGATTAATGAGCTTTCTAGAAAAGCTTGAAATGGGTGACAATCCATTTTGGAATTGGACCGAGTCTTTTTGTTTTTTGTTTTACTTTCCTTTTCCTGCAATTGTAATGACTCGATAGTCAGGGGTGTCGGAAAGTGTATTCCCGAGACTCCGTTCCCGTAAATTGGACTAATAAATATTTATTAAAAATATTTACGAAGTTAGTTGTGTAGTTAATTAGGTCATGGTTAAGAGAATTTGCTTGAATTAAGAGTAATTAGGTAAAATGACTAAATTGCATATAGGGTGAAAGTTGAATTATGGATTAAAGAAAAATTAAAAGGACTAAAGAAACAATTATGCAACTTTTTTAATGAGGCCACATAAGTTAAAAATATGTAAATTTAATATATATATATATTATATTAAATTATACTTACTTAATTATTAAGTATATATATTATATATTATAATATAATAAAACAAATAAAAAAAAAGAAAGACAAGCGAAACGAAGCAGAAAGGAAAAGAAAGAAAAGAAAAAGGGAAAGAAAGAAGGAGACGAAGGGCAAAGTTTAAAAGTTCAATTGGTTAGTTAATTTAGTCCATTTTTCTTATAATTTTTACATTTTTAGAATCTTGGTGTTAAATACTACCCAATCATGTCAAAATTTTAGAAATTATTGAGTTTTTAAGTGTTGTTAATGTTGAATAATTTTAGTATTAAAGATTAAATTGATAGATTTTTAAGTTAGAAATGAAAAATGATTGAATTGTAGAATAAATTGTAAATTTTGAGTAATAGGGACTAAATTGTAAAAAAAATCAAAATTTAGGGATTTGAGTGAAAATAGAGAGTTAAATTTAGTTTAAAGTGGAATTTGTATGAAAATAAAGAATTAAATATAAAGAAATAAAGTTAGTCTCGGTTTAGGGACTAAATTGGAATTTAGGTAAATATTGAGTAAAATTTGAAATATTAAATATGAGATTGAATTGTGTTGTATTGATGAATTTTAATTATTTTAATTCCGTAGCTAAAGTCGTACCAGAACCCTCGACTAAAAAGGGAAAAGATAAAGTCGATGAGGAATAGCTCGAAATTTACGATTTGTATTTCTATAATTTGAACTTAGTTATTATTTGTTGTATTTTTTTTATTTAATGCATATGGTAAGTATTGATGTGAGTATTTGACACTTTATCATTGAATTGAATTTAAATTGGTTGAATAGATTGAATTAGTATATATATTGAATATATTGATTATTTGAATTGAAATGAATATTGGTTGTATTTGAAAAGTGAATTGGAACCCTATTAACTATATTGGGCTAAGTCGGATATAGATGGCATGCTATAGGATTGGAAGAGTTCAGAGATTTTTTCGACTTCGAGTTGATGAGACACTGGGTGTCAATTTACTACTTCGAATTAATTCGATGAGGCACTGGGTGCCAATTTACTTCGGTTTAGTCGATGAGACACTGGGTGTCAATTTATTACTTCGAATTATCCGATAAAGCATTGGGTGCCAAACTGGTGTGTTTTGGTTGGATCCGTGTATCCGTCCAAGTCCGAGTCGTGTTAATAGGAGAAATTAATTGAAATGACACTATAATTGATATTGGATGATATTGTATGTGGAATGAAAATGAAACAGTGATTTGAAATATGGATTGAGACACATGAATTGTGTATTCATGAATTGGACATGGAAGGAATAATATTGTTGTTTAAATTATATGTGTATCATATTGTGAAAAGCTATTATATAACAAATGATGAGAATTGAGTATGGTATGAAATAATGTATTCATGAATTGAGTATTGCATGACTGATGCCATTGTACGAATAAATATGGTTTGATATGTGAATAACCATTTATATAACAATTGTGTGAATTAGGATATTGTGTAACAAATGAAAAATAGTAGTTATGATACTAGACATTAATATGTCCTTATAATTCAATTGTGCCTATTATATTATATTATCTTTAAATATTCGAATTATAGAAATACCACTGAGTTTTTTACTCAGCGTATAATTTTGTTTTCCGTGCCCAGATTAGGTAACATAATTTTGAAGAGTTGTAATTTAAGTTGTGAGCATCCATCTCATCACATCTCCAAGTGCCAAGAGGGTACGTTTCAAAATTTTGAATAGAATGACATGTACATTAGGAAGATCAAGTATGTTCTAAGTAGTAGGGACTAAAATATAAATTATAAAAATTTATTTATTTTAGGTTCAAATATATTAGTGATTAGCCAAAATCACTTTGGCATCAAATTTAATATTCCTATATCAGGTTCCTTCGGTCGAACCGGGTATAGGAGTGTTACAATAGATGCTTTTGGATTAAGGCTAGTTTTCGACCTATTCTCTTTTGTTTTGTTTTGTTTTGATTTTGTTTTGGGGTTTATTTAATATAGTTCGATCTAAATTTAAAAAAAAAATTAAAGAGAATAATTGGCTTTTTTTAAAATTTAATTACCAATTTACAAAATGATTATTCATATAAAAAATCTTTAAAAAAAAAGAAAAAAAAAGTAGATCTATTTACAAGTAAAGTGTTCCACTTCCCAATTGACCAACTTGTTTTGGGCTGGTTAAGGTGATATTTTTTTATTTCAAGCCGGTTTGGTTTTATCCGAATTTAAATTAAATTATTTTAACGAAAAAAATTAAACTTAAATTATAAAATGTATAAACAATATAAATTTTTTTATTAAAACAATAAAATGAGACATTTAGATGGATCCAACCAGATCCGAACCTGAAACCCGGCCCAGCAAATAACCCCACTCTATCATCAAGTACCAAACGGTCGGGCATTTTAAACTTCACCACCTATTAAAAGAAAAATAGCCGTTGACTGTAACGGCTATTTTCGTACTTTTAATCTCGAAACTGCCACTCGAAACCCTTCCCTTTTCTACTTTCATTTTCCTTTTTCCTTCTTTCAAGAACAATCATAATCTTGAACAACTCAAAAAAAAAAAATCTCCATTTTCGTTTCTTTCTTCCGTATCATCATCATCATCTTGAAGAACTAAAACACAGTAAAAAACAATGGCTCCAACGCCATCTTCTTCTTCGAAACTAAACCAAACCCAGATGAGAACACCTCAATTCAAACACCGTCTCAACTTCACTTCAACAAGAAACAACCCAGCAATTGAACAACACCCACCGGGGGAACACCCGGTGGAAGTGATCGGCAGGATAAGGAACTATCCAGGCGAGCAAAAAGACAAAAACCCCATCTCCTATCTCCATATAAATCCCGATAACAAGACTGTCCGTGTGAGGGCTGATATTGGGTATCGGGATTTTACCCTAGATGGGATTTCTTCTTCTTCAGAAGAGGATCTTGATACTTTTTATAAAAAGTTTGTTCAGTCGAGGATCAATGGGGTTAAAATGGGAGCTAAGTGTACGATTATGATGTACGGACCTACCGGTGCCGGGAAGAGTCACACGATGTTTGGGTGTTTGAAGCAGCCTGGGATAGTTTATAGGTCTTTGAAAGATATATTGGGAGATGTTGGGGAAGATGACAGTGGAGGAACTTTTGTTCAAGTTACTGTTTTGGAGATTTATAATGAGGAAATTTATGATCTTTTGTCTAGTAATGGTGGAGGTGGTTTTGGAATTGGATGGCCTAAAGGCAATGGATCTAAGGTAAGTTTTTTGTGTTTAAATTTGTTGTTCATTGTTGGTCTTTTAGTTCACATTTTGCAGGGTTCATATAAGATTTAAGTTGATTATTCAATGAAACAGATTCATTATCTGGTTCAATGAAAATGACATTGAGATGCTATAAGTTAAACTTAATTCATGTCATGAATGGTCTCAGCCTATCTGTGTCCTAATTTTTTTTTTAGAAATTTCCGTATTGCGTGTTCTTGTCCGGGCTTCCTAGCTTGTTAGTGTTATTAATGGTGTGAATTGTATACGACAGGTGAAACTGGAAGTAATGGGAAAGAAAGCAAAGAATGCTACTTTCCTCTCAGGAAGTGAAGCTGGAAAGATTTCAAAAGAGATTCAGAAAGTAGAGAAGAGAAGAATTGTTAAAAGTACACTCTGTAATGATAGAAGTTCTAGAAGTCACTGCATGGTATCAATTTCACTACTTTTTAAAAAGAATTATTAGGTGGTCTTGCAGATGATCCTTTTTTTAATAACATTTGTTTAAAATCTTCACAGATAATTCTTGATGTTCCAACTGTTGGAGGAAGGCTTATGCTTGTGGACATGGCAGGTTCTGAAAATATTGATCAAGCTGGTCAAGTTGGCTTTGAGGCGAAAATGCAGACTGCAAAGATAAACCAGGGAAACATTGCACTTAAAAGAGTTGTTGAATCCATTGCAAATGGAGATTCTCATGTGCCTTTCAGAGATAGTAAGTTGACAATGTTGCTCCAGGTAAAGTACTAGTGTCCAAAACCCGTTTCCAGCACATTCCTGAGTCCAAGTAGCATAGGTTCATAATGTTTCTTTTTTTGTTTGTTTGTTTCCCCAGGATTCATTTGAGGATGATCAGTCAAAGATTTTAATGATACTTTGTGCTAGTCCAGATCCTAAAGAGATGCATAAGACAATTTGCACCCTTGAATATGGAGCAAAAGCAAAGTGTATTGTAAGGGGGCCTCATACACCATTGAAGGACAAAAATGATGATTCTGCATCAGCTGTTAATTTAGGATCCAGGCTTGCAGCAATGGACCAGTTCATAAATAAACTACAGATGGAGAACAAACAGAGAGAAAGAGAGAGAAATGAGGCACATAAAGCGCTTGTGAAGAAAGAGGAAGAAGTTGCAGCGCTTCGATCCCTTCTGGAAGTGAAGGGTTCGGGTTATGGTGTGACTGAAGATGAAATCAACTCGAAGGTAAATGAACGAACACAGATGTTAAAACTTGAGTTGGAGAAGAAACTGGATGAATGTAGGCGAATGGCTGAGGAGTTTGTTGAAATGGAAAGGAGAAGAATGGAGGAAAGAATCCTGCAACAGCAAGAAGAAGTCGAGATGCTAAGAAAGCGGTTGCAAGAGATCGAATTTGAGTTATGCAGTTCAAGGGATGGTAATGGTGAGGAGAATGAATCAACCAATGAGTTGGATGGAAGCAGCTTTGCTAAAAGGCTAGTTGGGATTTATGGTGATGAGGCTCCAGGGATGGTTATGTCGATGGAGCTGGACATGACTGATCCTGAACCATTTGTTCATGATGTGAAACAAATGGACAAAGCTGTGAATCAAGCCGATCCTTGGTCTGCAAAACATGATGGCTTTGCCCCACAGTTTGGTGCAAAACTAGGCCTAACCACTGTATATGAAGAAGAAGAGACAGAAGAGGAGAATGAAGTGGAGAAGGTGATAATAGAGGAAAAAAGGGTATGCTCGAACGAGAAAGATTTCAAATCGACACCTGAACAGTCGGATTCTGAAACAGACTCTTCGAGACTTCTAAGAATCCAAAACATCTTTACACTTTGTGGGAACCAAAGAGAGCTTTCTCAACAAATCAGAACTCCAACACCTGCAAAAGCAGCCATAACTGAAACCATTGATCCTCATTGGTCCTCGGTTATGGTAGCTTCAGATAATGATTCTGTTGTGAAAAGTTTGAACAAGGAAAACTCAGGTGCTTTAATGGCAGCATCCTTAAAGGAGAACCAAAACCCCTCTACTGACTGCACTGATGGTCAGATTGATGTTTATGTGAAATGGGAAGCATCTAAGGAAAATCCTGGAAAGTTTATCACAACATTGAAGGTTATAAAGGATGCAACACTCGCGGATCTCCGGAAGTTGATCGATATCTATCTCGGTGCAGATAATCAAGCATTCACTTTTCTAGTGCTTGGGGTAAGTTATTCTTAGAACTCAATTCATAATATACCGTCTCTAGTCTTCAAAAGTACTCATACTTCAGCATGTGCAGGATCCGACCGGGGCGCCTGTGCCAAAAGAGAATGAAGCCATTGTTAAGGCAAGTAAACTGCCAATATGCAACAATGGGCATCTGGCTTGCTTAAGGCCAGCAAAGGGTCTGCAGATAACTAATCATCTCCCCTTGAGTCCACTACAATTGACTCCACTACCATTGACTCCTCTGGAAAACAAGCTTCCACTCACCACAAGCACTCGCTTGTCAAACCAAGGTGATGATTTATCACCTAAGCTATCACCTCATCTCAGTTCCACTCCCTTTATCACTGCTCGAAGATGGTAGGATCGATATTTGCCTGTTTTTTGTTCAGTTGAAATCTCAAGTGCAGCATGAGTATACATATACTCTTCCATTGTGTATAACATCAATGTGTAATATCATTTAGTGTGTCTTCTTCAGGTTATGGATTTAAACTCAATTTCCAATGTCTTTTTTCTTTTAGCTTCCTTAAGTTTCTTTTTATCCAATTATTTCCTATAGCTTCCTAAAATTTTCTAAGAATATGGGTGAGAAGATAAAATTAACCAGGGAGAAGAACTGAACATTAATTCAAGGGTCAAGACATTTAACCAAAAATTACTAAAAACTAAGCATTCAAGAGTATGTGTTTAAAAGTCATTAATTATTTCAAGTAAAAACGAAGGTTTAAGCCGGAAGCAAGATACTGGAAGTTCGAACACGGGAGTAAAAATATAGGTAGGTAGTCTCTCCTCTACTCATTAAACTTGTTCCATCATGCCTTCATATCATCCAAGCCAAACTTGGCCTGCATAAATAGAATATATCTGGTTAGTTGATTTGCAGAATGCGCAATCGTTATGATAGACAATACTAAAATATACAATACATTTGACATGAAAAAGAACCATGGTAGATGAAAACTGAAGAAAACTTTTCATTTTATTAAAATGACATTATGAACTTTGATTCATGGTCCATTATCTTGCATACTTCTATTTCAAAGCGGTGATAATGCTTTTGTATTTGATAAAATTTTAAATATATATCTATCTTTCAAAACACTTAGAAAAAAATTTTGGAACTTGTTCAAAGTAATAAACAATTTTTTCAAATAAGTGAAAGTTCAAAAAAAATAAAGCAAAACCAAAAGTATCAATACCTTCGGTATTCTTCAAAGTATAGATACCCATGACCTGGTATTAATACCAATTTAAGCTTTGATGTTTTGAAAAATTGAACAAAAATCAAAAGTATGGTTCGACGTTTTAGAAAATCAAAGAAAAAATTGCCCTTGTATTGATACCCTCGCCAAAATATCAATAAATTTTGTTGCAGGAGTCATTAATGCTCTGGTTTTTACACATCCAATGACTCTATTCAATTTTTCAACAACCAAAACAGTTAGAAATCAATTAGGAAAATCAATTAAGAACTATAAATACCAGTTTCCAAAGCTTCTACAATAACTAGAGATCAAAAGTTATCAAGAAAGATCAAAAAATTCTTTTACCAACCTTTTGTGCTTAAATTCTTCATCTTTTCTTGTAAACACTGTGAGCATTCATTGAATTTTCTAAGTCCAAGTGTTTTTCATTGGGTGTGATTAACTTACAAACATTCTAATCTTGTAAAGATTTTTCACTGTTTGCTTATTTGTTTACTCTTTTGAGATAGAAATCTTAGTGGAATTATAAGGTTAAACCTTGATCAAATTAGTGAATTTGGGAAAATCCTTAAGGGTGGAAAGCTAAATAAGTGGAGTAGACAATTGGGGCTGAACCACTCTAAATCATTTGTGTTCATTGTTTTATTTTCTTGTCGTAGGTTCCACAATCTTTTTAAAAGCCAATTCACTCACTCTTGGTTATTACGGTTGATTGATTGAGCTTACAATCTTACCAGATATTTGTGATTCTCCTCAAGAAATGGGGGGAAAGTCGAACAAAATTTCTCCATGTCAGCATTAACATCTCCGGTGCCAGCTATCACTTCCATGAACTTCTTCCTATCTGGAGCCAACTTCAATGCAACCTGTATTCTAACAATTCAATAAGTGATGTAGGACAAGTAAATCAATACTCAGATATCCAGAAAGTCCCAGTAATTCATTCATCAAAAGCTAATGAGAACATTAAGTATTGATTATAATGTCTGCATATCATAGGTTATTATCAGGCAAGAGATATAGCGATCAAAAGAAACTTAATCAAATGGGAACAAAACTATTTACCGTGAAAGCGGAACTAGCAATCCAGCCATGGAACTTTTTCAGGGTTTTGCCATAGGAGTCTGTACAAGATTCGGTCATAGTCCAATCTGGATGTGCAAGTAAGTTGCGGAACAATTCTACGAGGAAATCCATTGCTCTGAAAATCATCAAAATAGTAAAATTACAAATTGACAAATACAAGGAAATGAAACATATGGAAGATTGATTTCTGCTATTGTTTATTGGCGAGATTACGTACCGTGTCAACCAGAGAAGACCATTGGTACAACTAGATGAATCTGTTGCTGTTTTACAATCAACCTCTTCTTTCACCATACTGTACAAGTGATTGTATTTAGCGGGATCAGTTTCGTATTTCTTTTCCAACCTCTGGAAACAGAATCAACAAAAGACAATAATTTTAGAAAATAAAATTTGTTTCATTAAACAGATGTGCATGGCGTTAAAAAGCCTTCCAAACGTAAGTATATAAAAGGAACAATAGCTCATGATGACCATCTCGAAATTCCATACAATGTTGTTGCACGAAATTAACAAAAGACATGCTAGGACAAGGAAAAGTAAGCAAATATCATCAATAGCATACTCTGAGTATAAACATCTTACCGATATGTTACCACCAACATCACTCTTCACAAGGCTCATAGCAGATCCGAACTTATCTGTAAAAGCAACAGCAACAGCAAGAGCTTTTAATCTTTTGATCTAAATCAAGTATCAACATTGTATCCATAAAGAAAGAAAGCCAGTAATAGCTTGCATATTATAGGCCTTCAGCATCCAAAGATTTCGGCCTTTCACTATCTATCACACACTGCTGGGATCCAGTTTGAAATGCAAGCTTAGACAATCCTACCAAAACATTGACAGCTAAATCATCAAGCATTTGTCTATTACCAAATGATTTATAATCAAAGAGTATTTCGATATCAAATCATGCATACAACCCTAATGATTTCAATCTTATTATCCTTTGCAAATCTCAAAAACTTGCAGCGATAAAGTCAACTGGTATACTAACAAACTTGAAGAAAGATTTCCATGAAGATTCAACTCAAATTAGATGTTAAAAGTTAACTAATCTAACAAGCTTAACATAAGTAAATTAACCCATAATCAGAAATCCATGAAGATAACCGAAGGTATAATAAAAACAAACAAACCTAGGACTGGCAAAATCAACTTGCAGACATCCAAAAAAGGCTTGGTAAGCATTTCCCCTTCCGGAGATTTGATATGCTTCATTCCTTCCAATGATGGAGTAAAAACTGATCCTTCCATTGCTCAAAAAAGATTTCAACTTTTTTTTCTTTCTTAACTGCAAAAATCAAAATTAAAATCACCAGGATTCAATTTCACTACATTAATATTATCCAACAAAGAAAAAGCCAGCCACTTTTATATATCTCCAAATCACTAGAGTTTTAACCTTTTTACTCAAAACCCAAAACCCCAATTCAAAAATCATACAAAAAAAACATAATTGATCATATCAAAAAGTGTGAATTTTGATCAGATCTATCAAAAACAATATATATAAAAAGAGACAGAGAGATCAATACATGGAGCTCTACTGCACTTAAAACTGAGGAAAATGGAGAATTGTGAGGAATTAAACAATAACTAAACGATTGAAAATGCGGGTATATGAATCTAATTCAATACAGATAAAAGATTAAAAAACGGAACCTGGCGATTTTTTTTCTTTGAGAATTGGATTCGGTTGAAATATTGAAGACGAGAGAGAAACTGAATTGAAGTGACACTGAAGCTGAAACAGCTGTTTGTTGGTCGGTTGCACGTCTTCACGTTTCAGCGTGTACACGTGTCTTTATCTTATTGGAAGTTTCACTTAGGTCACCAAAGCTAAGATCCGGATTGTCCATGAGCAAGTATTTGGGTCGGGCACCCGAATATGAAATATCTTTGAGTGGACTTTCCTTTAATGTTCAAATAATCGAATTAGTGATCGATTAAATTATGATGATTTGATTAGTTTGACCATTAGCACAATAATAATTAAATATATAATAAAAAATATAAATATTAAAACAATATTAAAAAAATTAGTTCAATTAATTCAATCGTCAAATTTTTTTTCAATTTTCAATTACTTATTTGCTTTGACCAATTTATTCAAAAACTGATTTAATTCCTAAGTCCATAATAATATATCGAACCAATTTTTAATCCGAATTCAAATAATATTCCTACTTAATTTAATTACTCAACTCATTTTGCAAGCAATGTTATTTATTTTGAGCTAGCATGATCTAACCCAAATTCTAATTAATTATAAATATTAATATAGAATTATTTTTTTTATATTTTTTAACTGTAAAACAAATCATTTAAGTAGTAGAGTTAAACTCTAGCTCAAACTTGAAAAAAAAAATTCAAAGCGGGCCGGAGGAAAGATATTCATTGACCCAATAAAAAGAGAGAAAAAGAAGGCCCAAATTCAAGCAAATAGCCTATACAAAAGAGAACCGAAATTTGATTAGCCCAAATCTCATATCATTACCCAAAAATGAAAAACCCTAGATCCAACGGTTATAAACACCCTATAAAATCCACCATAAACTAAAATCCGTAGTTCGCAGTTCGCACCTCCTTTTTTATTTCCTTCTCGCCTCTGTAGTTTCCTACACTCTCACACACTCACAGCAAAAAATGGTGAGTTTTTTTTAAAAAAAATTTAATGGAGGATATCGTCCATGATTTTTATTCATGTATATATGGAATTTTTAATTTTTTTAATTTTCTTATTATTTTTTAGCCGTTCAAGAGGTATGTTGAGATCGGGAGGGTGGCTCTCGTTAACTACGGCAAAGACTACGGAAAATTGGTTGTCATCGTTGATGTTGTTGACCAGAACAGAGTATGTCTCTTTTTTTAATATTTAATATAACATCATTTTAATTTCTTTTATTATCGTTTTAGGCGTATGGTGGATTTATAATTATGAAATGCATGATGGGTTTAGTGTGAAGTTGTATGATTTAAGGGGAAAAATGATAAAATTCAATGTGGCATGGTTTTGAAGTTTTTTATATTAGGGTTTTTTAATTGGGTTTAAATTTGGTGCATGGATGAATTTTGTTAATTTATAGTGGAATTTAGTTGTTTTGATTCTAAAGAGTGTGATTAAAACTAGGTTTTCTGTATATTTCTTGTTTGAGTGGAACCTAGTTTGAAACATGTTATTGAAATGAATCTGATGATGTTAAGTCATGGTATTGTAGTGATGAAGCTTATTAGAATCACTATTCTAACCTTATGTTGCTCGGACTCAAGAGTGACTGTCGGATATCTGTATGTGTTCAACATTATGTAAGCTTATTGGGAGTGTGAGGACTGCATATTCACATCTACTTTAATGGGTCGGATATGGGTTGTAGAAGGGTATTTCAGGAGAAAAAAAGAGCCGGGGGAACATCTATCTAATCTTAAATGGATTAGGTGAGCATGTTTGTTAATGTGCAACTTGCTAATTGTGGTTCATTCTAGTTTTAGTGACCATACATAAGGATAGAATCATGAGTCTAGTTAAAGTAAGATAGGTAATGATTGCATAAAAAACGAAAGTGAATTTTTTATTATATATTGGTATGCCAGGCTCTTGTTGACGCCCCAGATATGGTCAGAGGCCAAATGAACTTCAAGAGGCTTACTTTGACAGATATCACAATTGACATTCCCCGAGTTCCAAAGAAGAAAACATTGATTGAAGCCATGGAGAAGGCTGGTAAGGACGCTAATTTTTACTCACATTTGTCATACTGTCATTTCTCAAAATAATGTTCTCTTTCTAATCAGTTTTATGCGGTTGTCTTAGATGTTAAGAACAAGTGGGAGAATAGCTCATGGGGTAGAAAGCTGATTGTCCAGAAGAGAAGGGCAGCGCTCACCGACTTCGATAGGTTCAAGCTTATGTTAGCTAAGATCAAGGTTGGTTTGTTGCACCACTAATACATTTACCTGTTTTACACGTAATTTCTTTTATCAACATCTAAATATGCTTTTTCGGAACTTTGAGCAGAAGGCTGGAGTCGTCAGGCAAGAGCTTGCAAAGCTTAAAAAGGAGAATGCATCTTGAAGTAATTCTGAATTATGGGATTTTTTGCTAGTTTTTTCATCAATGTTCCGCGAGTTCTTTTTGGGATTGATTTCGTTTTTCTATTAAACAAAGGGTTAAGGTCTTTTGAGGACACCTTATTTGCTGTATGACAGATTTTGTAGTGAGTTTATTGCTATATATTGCTTGCTCAATGTGGTTGCTTGTTGCAGTATTCTTTTCCTTTCAAATTTCTGGTGTTTATGTCTTGGCTGTTCATTTGATGGCAGCAAAATCTTTAAGAATTTGGGCTTGATATTGCCTGATATATTGATTAATAATACAGTATTTTTTTTAAAAAATTTAACTTATAAAGTAAGAACAGATGATGAATTGAACTATAAACACTGTAGATTTCACAAGTGAATTTTAACATATAAGAGACTGCATCAATTGATCTACAATCTACACCAATGATACATAGAAGGCAACTTTTTTATTACAAAAGTAGGTACAAAAGTAAGGGGTCGATGTACAACTCAATTGCTGTTAAAATGGAATTAATTTGGCGAAATGCATTCTTGTGGCAATCGGGTGGGTTTGAACGGCTTCGGGTTGGGTTTATATTTTTTCGGGTTTTGATAGTTTCATGTTTGGTTTGGTTGTGACTTGTGAGGTAATGGGATAAAATCAAAGGCATTCTCTCATTTACAGTAAAACAATGGCAGAAATCCATGGCTACAACAGAGAAAGTACATAAAATCATGCTGGGATGTCACTTGCTAAGAACCAGTTCGGTTTAACATTGTGTCTACTTAAGGAACTTCCTTTGGAAATCGATATAAACGAGACAATTGAGACACTTCGGTTCACCTTTCATCATCATCAAGCTGTCAACTTCTTCTCACTGGTCTTGCTTTTGAATGGTGACAATAGGGAAAATGAGCGAGCAGCTGCATGATTATATAAAGTCCTTCATGTTAGATTATCAAACTTTAATGATGTAAAACTCTGTTACTCGGACTCGAGGATGATAATCCAATATTGGTATTTGTCCACCATGGATATGTTCAAATATGTATTAGAGACATACTTAAAAAGTCTGCGAAACTTAAGAAAAGGAACCAAAGAATGAGTATGGTTCAATGTGAAGCAATTACTTACACTTTTTCAGTGTATGGCTAGCTGTCGGGTTTTCATTCTGAGAGATTAGGTTCTTCAACGTATGAACTGACAACAACGAGAAAATTAGATGGTTTTGGATCAAATATGGTTGGAAAACTACCAAAGCTACAAAAGAACAACAACTATCATATGAAAAGTGCACAAGAGATGAACTATAAGGCAATTACCTTCACTAGTAGACGCGCGCTTTGTGACAAACTCATCAGCTGGAGAATCATTAACACCAACACTATCTGATTCAATGCGATGTTCACCTGTAGCTGAGCTATGATTCTTTCTTCCGAACTTTAACAGCCGCCGAATC
The DNA here is from genome assembly GCF_007990345.1 of Gossypium hirsutum. Classification (NCBI taxonomy): domain Eukaryota; kingdom Viridiplantae; phylum Streptophyta; class Magnoliopsida; order Malvales; family Malvaceae; genus Gossypium; species Gossypium hirsutum. The sequence goes on along the minus strand of NC_053438.1, from coordinate 5,882,113 downwards.
CCTTTGGGTGACTCCTTTACTTGATGCTTATCCGGCACTTCAGGAATCTTTTCTAGTTTCAAGTTCTTTGAATCAGCTACACGAGCTCTAACACTCTCGGACTCTTTCGATGCAGCTTGCAATCTAGTTGGAGGTGCTATTGCATGATCTGAAACTTCACTGCATGGATCTTCTGAAGAAGAGACCCGAGCTAAAGGGGCATGATAAGGTTTTTTGGTAACACTAGAACTTGTAAACTTCGATGGTTCCTTTTCGGTGTTATTCACATTAACCTTTTGCACCTGAAAAATTGTACATTTCCGGTTAAGATGAATTAGAGAACTGCAATAGGCTAATCAACCCTTTACAGTCAAGTTCAGCAAACCATACCTCATAAGCTTGTGATCTTTGTTGTGTCAGGTGTTCATGATCAAGTGACCCGGCATTCAGTGAAGAAACTGGTGCACGAGTGGAGGGATAATCTGACACCTCCTTGGTTTTCCTCCCTACGTCATTTCCCTTCTGTATTGCTGCAGTACCTTCTGATGAGTTCACTGGGGGAACAGAGGGCTTCTCTTGTTCAAGCATCACAATGGTTTTTTCAATTATCATACTGTCATCCCCATCAATGTTGAACGAAACTTTGTCCAGGTTCTTACACAGTTCAGTAACACTGGTGGTAGAAGATACACTTCTATTCACCTTCTGAGTCATTCCCTTTCCTCCGGAATTGCTGTGGGTAATATTGGGGGCTTTAGTTGTTTTAATTTTGAGCTCTGGGAGGGATACGAGCTTACTCTTATCATGGTTCACAATTGCTGATATTTTTCTGCTTTCAGGCCCTCGAAATGCTTTTCTTCTGGGTGATGGTTCCGAGTTCTGTGACTTCACCAAAGAAACACGTGCACTGCTACTTACTTTCGGCTCTGATAATCTCCTAATCATTGCCATGGATACCTTTGCATCAGGTGTTACACTGCCGATGTCTTTCTTTTGTACAGGCAATGATGGAACCGACTTGCTTAATCTATTTCCACTGGAGTTGGTTCCGTTGTTCAATTTGCTCGGTTTGGGGGTTTTAAGAGAAGCAGGCGATACCACAGGAGTAATCCGGATGGATCTTTGTAGTGGCGACGACAATCCGGGCTCAGCATCAGTGAACTTCAATCCCTTATGAGAGCCGGGGGAAATTTTCAACAGCAACTGCTTCTTGTTTTGCATGGCCGTAGATGGCTGAGCTGCATTGGAACTATTTCTAGCTGCAATTCTCTTTTGTCTTTCCATCTTCAATGCTTCGAGTCGTTTAATCTCCGCCTCTTCCTGAAAAAGAAAGTATTAGAAAATGAATAAATAATTTATTTTGATAAACCGTCCAAGTTAGCTGTAAAGATTGTTGAGATTAGCATACTTTTTCCTTCTTCATTTTCTGAAGATCAGCTTTATATGTTCTTAGCCTCTCAGCCCGGGCTTTTGCTTCGTCTAAAGGACTCATTTTCGAAGGCTTTCCCTTCCTTATCGGTCCTACAGTCTTCTTTTTATCGGAAGGATCTGCAACAAGTTTCGATTTCCGGATTTCTGAAGTCTTAGACCGTTTCATGCCCTCTTTCTTTTTCTTATCTAGGGAAGTAGCATATTCAGCATCAACCTGGATTTTATAATCTAAGGCAGGATCATAACCAATCGACCCAATTTCCATTCCCCGCTCAGGGATCAAAGTCAAATCATCTGTTTTGTAGTTGACTTGGCTTCCGACCCTGTTAGATGCAGTTCCTGATTTCTGAAGTGACAACGAGAACTCGGAATCCATACTAATGGCATTGCGATCATCAGTTCCGACTTGAGGGACTGAAGTTGACCTGAAAGGAACTATGTAGGAATCATCATTAATATTGTTTGATGACCGTTCAAACCAGTTAACAGCCAATCGACCTGACGGAGAATTCGTATTTTGTTGTCGATTTACTATAAACTCGTCATTCGTGGAACTCCTATACACCCTCCTACCCTCTATTTCCGTATAATGTGAACCATCAACGGAATTCCTATCATCAGCTGAGTGACCACCTTTTATCGAAGTCAAAGACTGATCATTTGATGATGCTTTAAGCATGCGACCGCTACTTGCACTAGTTTTATGCATGTCGGTCATGTTCCTTTCTTCGTATTGACCCATTTCTTGTCCACCGAAAACTACAGGGTCTTCACTCACTCTATTCGGTATTCTCTTTTCTTGAACCTCCTTTTCTGCCGAAAAAATGCGTTGGTTTGCTCTACGTTCTTCCTCTTCAGCACCTTTAAGCAAATAATTTTGAAATGCTTGCCAGTGTCCACCATCTGTCTCCTTCCCGGAAACCGTTTCTTCTGTATCAACAGGCTTCGCTTGACTTCTTTTCCCCTTTGAGGATCTTAGAGAGTTCTTCTGCACTGAATTTCCATCTTCCTCGTCCATTTCAGGGCCGGAATGTGAGTCACTATCTGACGAGTTTTGCTTCTTCGAAGCGATATAATTGATGTTCCGAATGACCACCATTCCAGATTGTCTTTTACCCGAACTGCTACGCTTTTTTCTTGATTTTGGACTCACTGAAGTTTCATTCTCCGACTCCACATCATCTTGAGGTTTTGCTCTCTCCAGCTTCCAAGCTTCTGATCCATTCTGGCTATCCATAGAATGCCGTCTCTGTATTCTTTGACCAACATTGTGGCTCAGATCCTCCATTGATGGATAAGGTTGTTGAAAGAATGGACTACTTCCGGGATAGTGTGGATAATAGGACATGCCTTGCATAGCATATCCTTGAAAGGTTGGCATACCACCTGGTGGAGAATTATGGATAGGCCAGGGAGGAAACAGGGGACGCGGAAATTGGGCTTGGGAATACTCTTGCCGGCCAGGGGTCTGTTGATCCATGGGAGGCTTCTCATCTGGCAATGTCGGAATTTTACTTATTTCAGTTCATAATACGAAAATTTGTAAGTTCCAGCATATAGAGTGGGCGGAAAATCAGACGAGAATAACTTACCCCTCATTAAATAATCCATCCAAAATAAATTAAAAAAACCCGAAAACAAACAGTAGTGTTTTCCCTTAAAATTAAACAAGACCATGTTTCCAACATTGAAAATTAGGACTATCACATGCACCAGAAGCAAGGCCAGATAGACGAAAGATTAATGCACATAATCACACATGCACAGAACATGTTGATACATATATCAACAAATCATTGTACGGAGAAATCTTTATTTTCAAATTATATGAAAAGAGCAATAATACTAAAGTAACCTTCCCGTTACTCAGAGAATAGCAGAACACATGTCATGTCATGTAAAAGAAAAGGTGAACTAACATTTTATCTAGAAGAAAATTCTAAAAAAAACATACCTGTACTTGACTGAAGACCGGATTTTCCATTGTTTTCTGAAATCACGGGCCATGCTTGCTTGAGCTCTTTCATAGCGGAGAAATCAGCTCGTCTAGACATTGCTTCGATTTCAAGCCACTGGCCTGTTTCATGCTTTCTTTTCCATAATTCAGTAAACTCTACACAAGCATCCCTGCAATGAAAAAAAATGAAGTGATGGAGAAATCATTCTCCAGTTTGTCAATTATTCTTCCATGAGTAATTTTGACCTCTGAAAAAGCATTCAATCATGTTCGAGTATGTGATCATGCATAATATATATATGCTTTGAATACGACTAAGTGCCCTGTTTGAAAAGCTTGCATACCTCAAACGAGAGGCTCCGAAACGTTCAGAAAATGACATCAAAGGTGCCATGTCATCAATGCTAAAACCAGCAGCTGCAGCACGTGCAAAAGCCATACCTTGCTCTTTCTGCAGTGCTGTCTTCCTTGTCTCGAGGACTTTCAAAAGTTGAACTCTAGTAAAATATCGGGAAAAAATAACGTGTTAGATTATTCCAACAAATTAAATTATGTTATTCAACACTATGTTCAGCTGAAAATTAACATGATGCCACATACGAGTTGTCTTATTCTTTTTGCCTTCTGTCTTTTCTTTTTTTAGAAAAAGAAAAAAAAATTCTTTTACTCGGAAAATTATGAAATGTCCGCATTTAGCCAATTAACTATAAATTTTTATCCCCTATTATGAATATTAAGAAAAATCAACAAAATGTTATGCAAAACATTGAAGTCCCCTAGAAACCATAATGTTTTAGTCCTTCCTTGAAATTCTCATGACCTACTTGGACTTGACTCTAACCTTCAAGAATACTTGGATTTAATTCATACACTGTTCAGTCAATCTTTCATATAGGTAGCTAAAAATTGCCGAGTGAGCCAAGTTCAAGTATGTAAACCTTGTATAGTTTGAAGGTAAAGCAGACAGAGGATAATATAGATAATATGCAAACTATGTGAAATTCGAAGTGACCACCAAAAACTATAGATAATATGCAAGCAATAGTAAAACATACTTCGGATTTTCTTCCTGTACAGCAGACCCGTTCGCTAAGGGTGGCCGTGCTCCAGGCTGCCAAAACAAGAAAAAGAGTTAAACAAGTTCCCATAAATCATAACAAATGCTAAGAATCATTTAGCGGATCCTCACTGCGTAAAGAATGATGGCTTTCTCCTCATTGGAATCCAATGTAGCCCTTTTGCCTGTTCAAGGACATCAGGTGTTAATAAGAGAACAAAAAATAAATAAACAACTCCATTCGTAATTACATGTAAAATGGCACTAATCCGGATGGAGTTAGAAGCGAACATAGTAGGCAATAAGTTACTAGCAGTACCTTCTATGCTTTCTGAAGATTTTAAGTGATGTTCTTCAGCCTATCATAAGAACGAAAAAAATAGAGTTAATCTCTACAGTATACATGTAATAGAACTCACAAACATTTCACTTACAGCAGCACTCAATCCTATATTGTTGTTGCTTTGAATTGCAATCGCCTCTTCAATCTGCAAAATTTCTAATTCAACGGTGTACACTCGTTCCAAGATCTCTGGAGTACTCACAAATCGAACAAACCTTCAAAAATGAAAAACAAATAGTATCTCGTGCCAACTTCAAAGGGAAACAAAAGATTCATCCTAGAGCCATTTTTCGACAACAAACTCGACATACATGAAGGACTCAACCATCAAAACAATAGCTCCAAGGCCAACCTTTGCATACCTTTCCATGGTTCCTTTTGTGAACCAAGTGGCATCAATACCGGGTTCCGGTTGAAGGATAATCGAATAACCCCCTTTGGAAATCTGATCTTGTGCAATCTTCAAATGGGCAAGGAATGGATTAAGCAAACCTGAAGCCATTTTCTCTGACTTCCCATTTTCAGATATCACCAATTCAAACCTGATGAAAGCAATGCAGAATCTAATAAAATTCATATCTACAAATATTATACACAAACAATACCAAATTCGGTACGAGAATAATGATTCCGTCACAAGTGATATCAGAGTCTACTTGTAACTATTAACTACCCATTATCCAATGCCCCACTAGTGCCGCAATGGCTGTGGTGCTCAGAGTGGACCAACCCTGACTCTATACCGAACATCATATGAAACCGGACTGCGTGCATTAATCTCACATTGAATATGAATCAAATAACAAAGATCCATAAGTGTATTGCACACCAGAAAGAGAGTAATGATTCCGTGACAAGTCTTTTAAATATATATCAATGCTCACATACCAAGTAAATAAACAAACTCTAATGCTACTTCGAAACTTAGAGACGATACTATAGAATTACAAATCCTAAAACGTTGTAGAAGCAAGCTTAATACATATATCAAGCTAAGTATTAGCTACAAAACAAAGAAAACAAACATTACCTGGTTCGAGTTGGTGTGAGTTGGAACACAGCTGAGTCAAGCTGAGTTGAAGACTTCATTGTTAACCTCTTTCAAAGAAAAAAAAAAGGCAAATCTTCAACAGTGAAATGACATCGTTATGAAATAAATAAATAAAAAGCAACAATTTTCATGAAATTTCACAGAAAAAAAAAAAGATAAAGACATTTGGGTTCTAAAGATAGCTCAGTTCAGTGAACCGCCAGAAAAAAAAAGGGGGGTTTGCAGAGAATCAGAAAGGCATAAAGAAATGGGAAAGTTCTCATAAAAGAATATATAAAGGCTTTTAGTGAGAGAGTGAAAAAAAAAGGGCATCTTTTTAGGGAGAGAAAAATGGAGGATCCAAAGACTGCTACTTTCGTTGAGTGGGAAACTGAGAGGAAAGAAATTACAAAACATTTTCCTGTTTGATTTACACTTTGGTCGGAAAATTGTTCTGTTGGGAGGAGGTAAAAATGGAAAAAAGGAAAAAGAAAGAGGGTATAATTGGGAATTTGAAGTAAAGTTGACGGCAAGCATAGGGAATGCTGAAACGTAAAGGAGTTAGTTGATGAAATTATTTATTTCATGAATTTACGCAACTACCCTTTTTGTTTTTTGTCAACGGTAAACACTGATTTTTTATAATATATAAAACATAGACTTCCACAGTTCATATTTTGAATTATTTCTTAAATTTTAAAATATATTAATTGAGTACGTTACGTATAATATCAATTAAGTTTTTTCATCGGATTAGGCATTAAATACTAACTCACTTTTATAACATCGAATAATCTAATTACTAAATTAACGAAAGAATCTAAGTGACAATGTATTGATATTTTGAACACTCAATTAAAACATTTTAATGCGTTAAAACTAATTTAGAATGTGAGTCATTATTACAAGATATAAAATATAATCAAGCTTTTTTTATATAAAAAATGTGATAAAAAATAATCTAATAATCAAACTTGAAATTGATATCAACAGAAAACCTAATACTAAATTCTTACAAATTAATTTTAAATAATTTTTTTATCGGAATCAGGTATCCACCTCTAGTAATAGTGATTAACCCCTTCACCGTGGGTCATCACACTACACTTCATAAGATGGAAATCAAAATAATGCTAAAATTAAACAGCCCTATATTATTATTTTTATATTTTATATTTAAAGTTAAATAAATTAATATATTATTAAATAAATTTATTTGGAAAAAAAAAGAATTAACTTAAATTTTTAAAACTTCAGTCAAGCCAAACGAGTAATCCAACGTTTAGATAAAATTAATCATATTATTTCAATTTTTATTTTATTTTATTAAATTTACGTAGAAACTTTGATAATTTTTTAAGACTTGAAAATTTTAAATTCCAAATTATAATGATGCAAAACATGATTAGTAATTTTTCATTAGATTGTGATTGCAATTGCAATCATTAAAATGTTAGTTTTCTTTTTGGCAAGCTCTTCACGTGTACTAAATTAATCCTTCACAACAAATTTTCTCTTAATTAAGCAGAAAGTTGAAGATTAGCCAACGTTACCTGAACCGAATTTGATGGGCCGACCAGACTTGTTGAACAAAAACCGATTAGGATATTGATATGAGAAAGGTTTTGAATCAATTGAGTTGGGAATCGATATTAATCAGTTCAATCGAATTAAAAAATTTGTTAAACCGGTTATTGAATTGATTTTAATATTTTTATTAATTTTTAATGATTTATTTAATCAAACCGTCAGAATTTGTTAATCCAATGAACCGGTCCGATTTTGAAAAGCTTGAGATTAACAAAGCATTACTGTTTAAGTTAGAGGCGGATCCAGGGAGCTGGCAGGGCCTCGGCCCCCCTAAAATTAAAAAATTTTATATTTAGGTCTTTTATAATTTATAAAATTTTAATTTAATAATGATAAAATTGTACTTTAACCTCAAAAATGATAAAATTTTGATTTAATCTTTTAAATTTTATAAAGATATAAGCTATTAAAATAATAAAATTACAGTTTTACTATCATAAAAATATATAATTTAATCCCGACCCCAACAAATTTTATTTGCTTCGCCCCTAGTTTAAGTATCATTTGGTTAAAGACCTCTTTTATTTTTTTAAATTTTATTTAATTTTTAATATCTATTTATTTATTTTTTAAGTATCATTAATTGATATTTTAACAAATTAAAAATAAATAAATAAGACACATGATATTCTTTTAGGATAATTATGGAAATTTTACAATTCCACGGGATTGAAATCATGCCATATGTCTTTAAATTATATTTAAAAAATTAAAAAATAAATAATTAAGACTTGTTGCAGAATTTCAATCCTATGTACTAAACAATTTTTTTTAATTTCGCTTATAAATTTTTTTTACTATTTGTTAATATTATTTCTTAAATAATTTTCTTTATAGTTTGGTACTCATAGACAAAATTGAAACTAAATTTTAACTTAATATTAAATTTTGCCTTGGGCACTAAATGTTTACTTTGATTCAAGCTTCCAACTTTGATTTTGATAATTTGAAGATAAAATTCTAATTTTAATAATTAATAATAACTAATTAATGAAGTATAATAAAAGAAAAGGTAAATTATACAAATTGTCATCCAAGCGTTTCTATTTTGGTTATTCGATTTTAAAGTTTTTTAATTTAGGCATTAACATTTTAATTTATTTCTGTTTTGGTCACCTATCGTTAAATTGATAACGGAAAGCCTTTTCTAATTGGTATAATAACACATTTAGTCCTCAATACTTACATATTCTATCAATTTGATTTTAATTCTAAATAATTTAATAAATTTAACCATGCACATTTACAAATTGTAACGCCCCAAAACCCACCTAGAAGTTTAGACCAAATCCTGGAGGTTACATTGGCCACCAGAAGTGGCGGAAACTAAAACTTTAATTCAAACCAAGAAAGCCTTTTTGTTCATTATGTTTGAAACAATATTAAACCGGAGTCAAACATTCAGAAATAAAATCCATAGTTTCTAAAGTTCAGTCCAAATAACACCTTCTGAAAGTCCAGCATAAAAACTTGTATCACAGTTTATATAATTGTCTTATAAACCAACTTAATTTTATTATATAAAACTTATGAGATTTTACTCAAACAGAATCAAACCATATATTTCTGAGACATCTGGTATACCGAGTCTAGCTTCAAAACACAGAATGTACCTGAAAAGAAAAACACTACAAGGATGAGCTATGCGAGCTCAGTGTGAATCCGAAACATGAACAGAAGGCAAAAGACAGAGTGACACAATAAATACTTCAGGCAAGCATATGTATAAAAATATCACTTACGAAAGTCTCAATCGGTATGTCAAATACAATATCAAACCACAGAGATGACGATCCAATCATACGCATTAATTAGGACATTTTATATTACATTAACTATATTGTCAATAACCAAAAGTTCACACAAACAGACAAAATGTTCTGACAAACAGACGTATATTCAGATGCGAACAAATGCACAAGTCAAGATCCCATCCCGCCAACCAAACACCACTTCGTCCATCCAGCACACCACATAAGGGCTATGGTAAGCCCGTCCACCATGCACACCACACAGAACCATAATAGGTTCATCCACCCTACACACCACAACGTGGAACTACGCCACTTGAGTAACTGTATATAGCTGAGATAGTATACGTATAGGATAGTGCGGTAAATCGCTATACAAAAGTATCACAATTAAAATTGCTAATTCTGTCTTCCTTCTCTTCATGGCCAGATCCCGAAATTTTCATGCTTTGCAACAATGCACATATTATGCAGACATCATACAGAAATGGACATTAACATTTCCAGTTGAACAGATTCAGATTTGATTACACTTGTATTCTAATATTCAGCTACGTCAACAATAATAAACTCATACTTATTTATCACATAAATGAGCAATAAAATTAAAGCCCATAAACGTATATATATACACAAACCAAACTAAATCGAGTCCCAAACACACTTATCGAGGCTTGAACGAGGTTCAGATTACACAGAAACATAAAACAGACAGTTTATGATTCAAAATAAAAATTCTGCAAAATAGGGTCACACGGTCGAGTGGAAGTGCCCAGGCCGTATAGGGGTCTACGCGCCCATGTGAAGGCCACACACGCCCATGTGGAGGGGACACACGCCATTGTGAGCAGCCCGTGTAACTCACTGTCCAAAAATGGCAAAAATAAAGAGTAGAGGAGATACGGCCGTGTGGAGATCTCACATGCCCGTGTAGGTACACATGCCCATGTTACCAGGCCGTGTGGTACCAAAATTTACCCAAAAGCCCTAATTCCCAATTTCACACGGCCGTGTGAGCCATCCGTGTAGGGCACACGCCCGTGTGGCCACCCGTGTGGTTATGAAACCACATTGAAATAGCTTGAAATTCGTGTTTTTGACACCGAAACGATCCCCATCCTTTGGAAATCCAGAAATGTACTGAAATATGCAGAATATCATGCAATCCATCAATAACTCAACACTTAAAATCAACAGTTTCGGAAACACATCTTAAATCAGAATTGCAAACAATAAGGATTAACTGCTTCGCCTCCACAAAACTATTCTGACTCACATCCGATAACACGAAACACACAAGAGCAATCTCCTTTGACGGAACAATAAATAAATTGTGCAAAACAAAAGAAGCAAAAACAAGCGCAATTAAAATTAGAAAGAACAGAAAAAAGGAACGATAGGGAAGAAAAAGAAAAAGTAAAAAAAATGAAGAACATTCACAAGGATTCAAATACTAGACCCAGAGATACATTAACACACAATTAACCACCAGACCAGCAAACCTATTCTAACATTAAAACGCGAAATTGAACCCCGATGTTCAACCCACTCACTGACCCTAACCACAAAACTCAAACCTTCTAACCTAGATTCCGGGATGTTACACAAATTCTATCAATTTTATCATCAAACTTTCTAACCAAAAATTTTGGCTTTTAAAACAGAGTCATTACATATCTATAAATTTGTAAAACCCAAAAAAGGAAAAAAATTCTCTCAACTAACAAGTCGTTTTCTGAGCCAATTCTTGATACCATTGAGCTTATATTGAAACTTTATTTCCGTTTATTTTTTTCATTAGTTTTCTTCTAAACATAATATTTTATAATCCTTTGATTGATAAAACATTGGTTAAAGAAAATGAAAATACCTTTAAAAAAAGTCTTTTAGATTTAATATCATTATTAAATATTTCCTTCAAGGTACATAGAAATAGAAATAGTCCTTGAAGTTGGCCATTGAAATTGGAAATTAAATCCAAAGTTTAAAAGTATGGATTTGAAAATTCCAATTGTTCAATCAATAATTATATAAGAAAAATTATGAACATTTATTTTTTCATAAGAAGAAAAATGTGAAAGAATTAATTGAATTTTATTTCATTGCATTGATAATATATATTTTTAAAAATTTTATAAACTAATTAAGAGATTATTATGTGCTCTATTTATTTTTAATTTTTAAATCCACAATAAGCAATATGTATCACTAATAATCTAATCTAGTATTTAAAACATACACATTTATTATAGTATGCGCCTTAAACTTGGGATCAGATAAAGACGAAGTCAGAAAAAAAATTGTAGACGAAATTAAGTGTATATTTCTACGAGAACTAAAATACAATTTCACTATTTTAGTAGCTTATATCTTTATAATAATTTAAATGACTAAACCAAAATTTTAAGTCAAAATATAATTTTATTATATATTAATTTAAATTTTTATTAGCTCTGATAATTAAATATCAAAGTTTAAGAAGTAAAATTTGAATAAGCATGTGTTAAACCAAATATACAAATTCAAATAGTAATTAAAATAAATATAGTTAAAATTGAATACCCACTTATAATATAGAGACAAAATTATCTTTTAATCTGATCTTAATATACCAAAAGATATTTACAAGCTGACAACTAAACTTGAGTAATTCCTTAATGCATTTAAAAATTTACAAGTTGACAACTAAACCTGAGTAATTCCATAAATAAATAAATAAATAAATAAAGTGGTCCAATTGACAGTTAAAAAAACTGTTACTTTCTTGTTTCTTTGCTTCACTGGGATTTTTTGTTTTGGCTTTTTTTATTTATATGAAGTTTTAGCAAAAAATGGTATATGCTAAATTCACTAAATTTTATTATTCCCAACATCTTATGCGACAGATATATTATCACAAGTGTAATGCAATGTCAATTTTTATTTCATATATTGCTTTAAAAAAAAGTCAACGTTTTGTGTTAATAATGAAATTTTAAAATTCAGAAAATACAGGACTAAGAATGATCAAATTGAAGAATGTAAACTAAAATCTACAACTACAGTATAAGACTAATAGTGATATTTAACCAAACAAATTTAACTGTTTTAGTTTAGGATAAGGTTGAAATTTTATAATTAAAGAAATATGAAGACTAAAATTGATCAATTCAATAAATTAAAAAAATAAAAATTAACTTAATTAAAGTAAATCAATTAAATTCATAACAAATTCGTAGCACATGGATTAATTGAAATTTTCCATTTACTTATTAATCATGTTGATTCAGTTTAGGATTACATTATTAAATATATATGTTTAGTAATTCTGAATATTTTAATATTTAATTTTAATAATTTAATAATTTAATATTTTAAAAAATTAAAATGAAATGATAATTATTAATATAATAATATTAGGCTTGATTTAAATTAATTTTTATATAAAAATAAAATTACTCATAAAAGTTTTTTTTCGAAAAATGACTTATATTTTGCAAAAAGGTAAATCAATTTACATAAAAAATGACTTATTTTCCATGAATCTCTAAATTGTTTTTTAATAACCAAATTGTTTTCCATGAAACAAGGGCATTCGTTCTATGAATTCGCTAAAACCCTTGATAAAGAAAAAATACGATGAAAAATAATAAGTAGAGTTGAGATAATTCGAGAAATCAAAATAATATTTTATGTAAAAGACAAAATAAAAGGTTTTTTAAAATAATTATCACATGATTTAAAATTGACAATAGTAGGGGAAAGTCACAAAATATCATTAATCAACATAAGAGAATATATATACATGTCATAACGTACTTAGAATCAAAATAGGAAAATTACTCCTGTTCACCATTTACTTCCTATAATATAGAAAACTGCTCCTTTAAATAAATTATCTCAAAATATTACATACTAATCTTCCCGTAATACCCCCATCAAGTTAGAGCATGCAAATCGTAAATGATCAATTTGCTAAGACAACAATCAAATTGTTTCTTTCCCAAAGCCTTTGTAAATATACTTGCTAGCTAATATGTAGTAGAGACATATGAGGGAGAAATAAGACCCTCATAAATTGCATTCATAGTAAAATGAAAATGACAATCCACCTCAATATGCTTTGTACGTTCGTGATTAATGGGATTACGAGCAATATCCAGAGCAGAATAACTATCACAAAACAAATGAATAGCTTTAGGGTGATGCATCCCAGAGCTAAGTAGCAAAGCCTTTAACCATTTCAATTCACAAGTAACAAAGGCCATAGAACGATACCCTACTTCAGTTAAGGATCGAGAGACAGTGTGTTGCCTTTTAGTTTTCCAGAAGATAAGCGATTTCCCAAGAAACATGAGTCATCCAGTTAGAGATCATCGAATGATGGGACACGCAACCTAATTTGAGTCACACCAACCTTTTAAAGACAACTCATTATCTGCTTAGAGGAAGATACCTTGGCCCAGAGCACCTTTTAAATAACGAACTATTCCAATTGTCACATCCCAATGTTTCTACTTGGGATGTTGCATAAATTGAGATAAAACATGCATAAGATATGCTAAATCTGGATGCATAACAACCAAATATATAAGGCGATCCATTAATGTCGATAGGATTCGGGATCTGCAATCAATTATTCTGTAGCGTGTGCAAGTATGTGGTTTTATTTAATCAGAGAGCTAGCTAGTTTGGCTCCCAATAATCCTGTCTCAAAAATAATATCAAGTGCATACTTATGTTGACACAAGAACAAACCTTGAGCACTATAAGCAACCTCAATACCCAAAAAATATTTTAGTACTCCGAGATCTTTCATATGAAAACAATTACTGAGATAGGCCTTAAAAAAACTTCAATGCAGTTGAATTGTTACCAGAAACGATCAAATCAACATACACAAGCATATTAATCTATACAATGCCCCTAGTATATGTAAAAAGGGAATAATCCAAGTAAGATTGTATGAAGCTATACCCTTTTAGAGTCATAACGAGCTTGGCAAACCAATAGCGAGGTGTTTGCTTCAAACCATACAAAGGTTTTCAAAGCCTACACGCTGTGCCCGGATCCGAAGCGTCAAAACCAAGTGGAAGTTTCATATATACCTCCTCATCAAGATCCCCATGCAGAAAGGCATTGTGAACATCCATTTGATAAAGCTCACAATTCTTTAATGCAGCGATGGCCAATAAGGTTTGAGCAGTCACCATTTTTTCCACCGGAGCAAAGTCTCATTACAATCGATTCCTTCAATCTAATGATTATCAAAGACAACTAAACGAGCCTTCAATATCTCAATGGTACCGTCAAAGTTGTATTTTATCTTATACACCCATTTGCTACTTAGAGTTTCCTTTCTAGGAGGAATAAACTCTATAGTCCATATGTCATTAGCCTCCAAAGCTTGAACCTCCCTTTGCATAGCACTATGCCACCCCGCATGTTTCACAACCTCTTTAAAAGACTGTGGCTCCACCTTTGTAATTATTGTTGCAAGAAAATTTCTATGTTTTGTGGTAAATTTATCACAATTAACATAATGTGCTATACGAAAATGTGTACCTGATGAAGGAGAGGAAGCAGGTGACACGAGAGATAGACTTTTGTTAATCACAGTATATGTCACAAAATCCTTTAATTTGGATGAGGAGATTTTCGTTCTCATGCCTCAACCCATAGAGGAATCAGGAGAAGCATTCGAACCATAAGTTGAATATTGCGAACCATTACTTAGTTGGACAGCCATATTTATTGGCACATCCTTATTGAGACAAGAGACGATTGTGTTTGTGGTGACGAAGAGGGGCGAGGCTCGCCATTAACCTCTTCCATTCCCTCTGGCACCTCACCCTCATCCACAAAACAAAAATATTTTCATCCAAGTTATGTATAAGTTCGACACTAGCAGTGTCAACATCCAAGTGTCAGAAAATATTTTCATAAATTCGAACATCCCTAGATGCCAAAAAAACCTTTCTCTCCAAATCATATAACATCTAACCTTTTTTTCCAAAAGGATACCCAACAAATACACATTTTCGACTTTGACTCACAAATTTGTCACCTTTTGCTTGTTGATTATGAGGAAAACACAAACAACTAAAAACATGCAAATAATCATACGAGGGTGGAGAACCAAACAAAATGTCATAGGGAGTTTTATTATAAAGTACAATAGAGGGAGTTCTATTAATCAGATGTGCCACAACTAAAACACACTCTCCCCAAAACATAATGACAAATTCCCTTGAAAACGCAAAGCGTGAGCAACATTTAAAATATGTTGATGTTTTCTCTCTACTCGTCTATTTTATTGAAGAGTGCCAACACAAGAGGTTTGGAATAAGATGTCATTAGCCAAAAAATAGTCCTTCATTCAATCAAACTCAATACCATTATCACTTCGTACTATATTGATTTTCTTGGAAAATTAGCGTTCAATCATGGCAATAAAGAACATAAAAAATTGAATAACCTCTGTTTTATCAACCAATAAATATACCAATACATCGCTTGAAAAATCATCAACTAATGTCAAAAAACATCTTGCTGCACAGGAAGAGGAGGGATTATAAGGACCCCATAAATCACAATGTATTAATTCAAAAATTCACGATGCTTTATTATTACTTAAAAGAAAAGACTCTCTAGGTTGCTTAGCACGATTTCACACTTCACATGCTTTATTTAAATGTTCCCTACACCTACTAACAAAAAAATAATAATCTGACTACTTTTTCAAAATGATGTCCTAAACTCTTATGTCATAACTCTACCAAAGATGAACCCACAACTGCAGCCACTTTAACAGTTACATGCGCCGAAAGTAATAAAGTCCATCCTGTCTATCACTCGTTCCAATCAGCTTCCTCAAATGTCGATCCTGTATTGCACACATATTAGATGAAAATTGGATAAGACAATTTAAAAATTCTATTGGCAGTGTACCAAATGTTTTCTCATAATAAAATATAAAAAAATATTTTAAAAAAGAATACACATATTTTTAACTAATAAATGTAAATCAATTTATAACTATAATTATTTTTAACTAATAAATGTAACTCAATTTATAATTATAATTATCACAACTTTTTCTTATATAGTTTATGTTTTAGAGTTCTATTTAATAGTAAAATTTTGTTTACATCAAAATTTTTAATTAATAATTTTAAGTTAAATAGTAATTATTTTAAAATGTAAATATAGTGATATGATGGAAAATAAATGATATTTTTGTTCCAAACTCATAATTATATATATTATAAATTAAATAATTCATTTATAAATAATTAAAACTTTAAAATTAATTAAATCGAATAGATTTAATGTTGACCTTTACAAACTACCTTAATATGGACCACAAAACTTTTAATAAACAAAAAAAGTTTAGGTCAAATCAATTACCAAACATTTCTTTGTTTTATGAACTAATGAAAGCTACATTGCATATTTTTTTACATGCAAATATGCATCCAAGATTAAATCTATGAAATTTTCTGTTTAATTATATACTATTATTCTCACCCCGCTATGCCGGGGTTTTCCCAAATATTTTTTTTATAAATTTTATATAACAATATTAAATTTTATTTTTAAAATAATTATCACACAATTTAATTACTTAATTCTTTTTTTAATTATAAAATTTAAATTTACTATTTATTTAAGATTGATGAGATGCAAATATATAATTTAAAAATAAATATTTTTTCTGGTAATGCAGCAAATAAAAACATTTAATTACAGATGAAATCTAATTTTAAGGTTGAGATCTTTTTGAGCACATCTTCGGTTCTTTGGTTTTTGATTTGGTAAAATTTTACTAATGGGTATTACATTAGAGATTGAGGAAACAGCGATTTTTTTTTAAAGAACAATTGAAGTAGCAGTAAAATTTGTAGAACTTAATTTTTTTATCAATTGAAAATTGACCTAAATTCCATTAAATTGTGCTATCTTTGTGTAAAAAACCTAGAACAAATACAATTATGGTAATATTAAATAAAAAAGAACATCAATTTCAAAATAGATAAAAAAAATTTATGTTAGTGACCATGATTTCTTTTATAGATCCTTTAGGAATCTATTTGTTTATTTTTTAAAAAAAATTTGTTAAAATAATTTTTGGATTATTTAATTTGAGGTCTCTTTTATTATTCGAAATAAAAGAAAACCTAACAAAAAGTCACACATGACACCCTACAATTGGGCCACATGTCCAGCTAAGGTACTACATTAATAAATAAAGTAAAATTTTAAGTACCAAAATAGATATTTTCAAGTTATATGTACCATATTAAAAGATATAATAACATACAAGGACTAAATATGATATTATCCCAAGTACTAAATGTCAAACATGGAGGGCCCAGTCATAAAAAGAAAGAAAAATGCTAAGTGTCAAACATCGAGGGCCAAACATCTACAGTGCCCTCAATGTATGTTATTTCTATATATGTCATAGATGTATATATACAGGCTTGTATGTATTTAGAAAAAAATAAAAAATAAAGTTGTTTGCGTTTTCACGAATATCCCTTTTTAGATTTTGATATTTGCCGAGGTTTTCAAAATTGTATTAATTAATCATATCACTAGTTTTCCGTTGGATCAAAATATTAAGATTAATTGATTAATTATTTAAAAAATATAAGAAAGGAAAAAGAAAATCAGTTCAACTATCAACTCAATCAATTTTTTAGTTTGGCTCAATATTTCATATCGGTTCATGAGTTAATCAATTCAAACATTTGTTTTGGATCAATACCTCGTCTAATTCATGGTACAACCTGTTGAATCTAATGACCTTAGAGTAGTATTTTCGATTAAGTATATTTATATTTTTTGAATAAATTGATTTAATAAAGTATCTATTAATTACATTAATGCCCTTTGTTTATTGTCCTTAATGTTTTTGCACACAGACCAAAATGGAAGTAAAAATTGGCTCATCAATTATCTAAAATTTAACTAATACTAAACAATATTATGTGGTCGGATCATAATACAGAAAGACAATTTATTTTAGTATATGAACCTAAACATATCATTAGTCTAATCGAAAATGAGCAAATTGGTTGAAAGACTAATATGTCCTCTATTAAGTCCAATTGGGAAAATGCTTTGTCTTGAGTACCGAAGCGAATGATTCCTAGAATATAAAGATATAGATGTGGCTGATTGGGCTGACAATATATCAAACAGGACCCAAGTAGAATAGATTCTAGATCCATTTATGGATTTATTCACTTGCGACATTTGTAATGCAACATACATTAATCTTGAGTGGATGATGAACTATATATGCGTCGCTCATATACTTTGATTCAAGTAAAAACCAGAGTTCAAATTGATAAGGAACCAAAAGTTGGTATGTTGAGTATATGACTTCCGCAGCATGTAGCATCATTCACAATAGTGGAATTCATAGTCCAACTAAAGAGTAAATGATATATTCTAATTGGCATTACATGATAGATGAAAAGTAAACGTGGTTACGGGTTGTTTGTTTTTGTGATAAACAACTTGATTACTATTTTATAGTAATTGACTTTTCATGAAGAAATATGTAATGATTACCATAAGATAAAATATGATTATATTAGAATAACAAATTTATTCAAAAAAAGATTTAAAATATCCTATGAGGGTAGGTAACACATTTATGAAAAGGTTATTGGACAAGCACTTATTAGGTAGCTTTCGTGATGATATGTAATTAAGCGAGCTCAGTCACGATACTATAATAGAATGACTATGTGATTAAATAAGTTTGTAATTAATAAGCAAAAAGTTGAAACTTAAATTATAAATTATTTGAGCCCTAATTATATATGTCAAATCCATCATTCCGCTAGCTCGTTGAAATAAAAATTAATTGCATGTAGAATCAAATGAACAGAAATGAACGAAAATGATGAAGTTAGAGAAATGTGGCGCATTTACAAATGAATGCGCTTTTTCATTGAGTAAAAAAATGACTTGAAAAATAATTTTTAAAACAATTAAATATTAGCTAATTAATTATAATTAAATAATTGAAGTTTGAAAATGAAATTAAATTAATTAGTCCTTATGAATTCGTTGAAAATAGAAATTAAATATATTTTCTCATAGATTCTTTTACGGTAAAATTGTCACGACTTTACCAATATTAGAATTGGGATGAGAAAATTATTTAATTGAGAAATTAATTTATTTAAATTAATTAAATCAATAATATTTATTTTGAGAAATAAAAACAAATATTAGATTGAATTAAATTATAATGCGCTGACTCAAAAGTTTAAAAAACACATTAATTGGATCCAATACAATGTTTGAGGGGCAACAACTCTAATGTTTTTTTATCTAAGGTGTGCTCCCTCTTCTAGTTAGATTAAGAAAGTGATTTTCTATTAAATAAATATTATTTGTTTAAGTCTTATTCAACTAGGATTTTTTTGTCTTTTCCTATAAATAGATTACACTAGTAAAGCTATTAACACACGAGTTTCATATATTGTTATTCTACTAGAAAATAGTGAATTTTTTTTCTAAGAATAAATTATATTTTCCAAGAATTACAATTTCTACTGATTTTTATTTCAGAGAATTAATTTCCTACTTAAAATAATTAAATTGTTTCTTGTTCTATGTTTGATTCGTGTTGTTCAAACCCACATTCGACGCAATTTAGGGTACAAGGATAACAAAGACGACTATTTAGTTAAAAGTTGGAAATTATTTAAACTCTTTTTGCTCTAAGCACAAGTACATTTCAAGAAAAAAATTATTACTGTAAATATTACAAATCGACTTAATTTTTTAAATTTTTAAATTTCTGTTGTTACTCAAAACTGTTTTCTAACCTAAAATTTTCCAACATAACCATTTCCATCCGCTTCTTAATTCAATAGATTCTTTTGTGTTGTTTTACTTATTATAATTATTTTAATGTTCATGCCTAAAATTTAGGAAATAATATTATATACAATTTTCACATTCCTATCATTAAAATATGCTTTTATTGTTTTTCCTCTGTAATCGGTATAAAAAATTTAAGTAAATTCTATCACACATGTATACATGGAAACCACGTAATTAGAATATATCTGTGCGTTTAAAAACAACATATAATAAATAATGAAACGTTTGATTTGAAACTAATTAATAGTATTTAGAATATGTACGACATCAAAATGAAAACAAAATTATATACCAACTCAATCAACAACATTAGTAGTACTAGAAATTCTATCACACACGTATGCATATGAAAACCATGTATTTTAAACATAATGGCGTGTTTAAAAATAACATACAAAAATAACATGCAATTAACTTGAGTTCAAACCTCACAACATGCAAACTTTTTATTGGTTTTTCTAAAAATTAAAAAGACTAAAGTATCATTGGATAATATAACTTGTTTTAATTACAAAAAGACATTTCTGTAATTTTTCTAAACGAGCTGATGTTTGATTGACTCATGACATTAACTCAATAAGGGGTGTAAATAATAGTATAGATAAATTATACTTTCTCTATGCTACTGACACTTAGAGTGTGCTTGATAAACTGAAATTTTATGTGTCGAAAAATTAAGGACTAAATTTTTATTGCTAAATTTTATAAGTGTTGAATTTATATTAGAAAATTGTTTGATAAATTAGTATAAGTATTGAATATAATTATATTGTTTGATAAAAGTAAATACTAATTTTAATTTTCTTTTCTAAATTTTAAATAATTTTGGATAAAATATACATTTGGTAACTTTGAATATCACATTAAAGAAAAAAAAAAGATAATTTATTTGAAATGTTTTAAAAAAATAAAATCAAATTAGTATTTTCTAGTTACCTACTTACTTATTTTATTCAATGTTTTTTATTGAAAATTTTATATTAAATAAAAAAAATAAAATATTTATTAAATACATCCTATAATAATATTAAGCTACGAGAGTAGATTTATAATTCGGATTTTATTTTAAGTTTCATTATCGTGTATTATTTATAATTACAATTAGTAAATCTTGAAAATAAAATATAATTTCTCAACCATATCTCCTATACCTTTCTTTTTGTTGGGAAATTACCATCAACAAATAATTTTATAAATTTTAAAAACAGGCCAGAAATTATCTTAGCACAACCTAATCAAATTTAAAAACAAATAATTGATCATAATTATCACCTACTCAAAACAACTACTACTATAAAATCAACCCAACAAACATTAATTTTTTATTTTGAAAATTCTATTCAAGAGTTTACAAATATAATTATAATAATAAATTAGAAAATAAAGTGTATTCGAATAATACAAACATGTAATGTTACATAAATTTAGAATACATGTTTAATCAACTATAATCGAAAGATAACCCATATAATATATATATGATGTGACTCGAATTTAAGTGGTTAGTATATTAAGCCTTTCCTTTTACTGGTATTGTAGTAGTCTTAAAATTATTTTTTTATGAAATTAATGTATCTTACATGTTTTTCCGATCAATGAAAATCGATTATTTTAAAGTTTGTGATTAACTCTTTCAACAATAATGTTAGAATCCGAATTTTTCTCGTAAAAATATAATATCTTGTTCATACCTAATCAGTTAGGTTCTCATATATATTTTTATTGGATCATAATTATAATTAATTTACTTTAATATTATATTTAGTGTAATATTTTATTAATCTTAATCAAATATTTAAATATATAATAAAGAAGAGTAATTTTTGTTTTAAAATACTAAAATCCACCTACTAATATAATATCAATTTTATCATTGAACTTTCTCTCCAATCATCCAAAACATTTTTATTTCTCTTTCTTTCTCAAAAAAAAAAAGTATTTCCTTTTTCTTCGTCCAAAAGAAATTTCCCGAGAAAATTAAATCCTTGTCTTATAACCCAGATCCAATAGATCATCGCCCCCAAATTCTTTGCCCATAAATTCGTTCCTTTTGGATTCTTTTTCCCATATTCCCCTTTACCGGGGCAATCAAATATAGCCTTCCCCCCCCCCCCCTTCTATACTACTGAACTTTTATCTCCTTAAAAATTTCTCTTTTCTTTTTCCCACCTTGAAAATGCAGCTTGATGGTCCCAAAACGTTTGCCTTGGTTCACTGATTAATGGGTATTCCGTAGTTTCTCAGTCAAGTTTGCTCCTTCTGTTTATTATCCCTTTAGTCACTAAAGAGGTTAAAGCCTTTTTGTTCTTTTAAGGGAGCTTTTATAAGGATTTTAGAAACTGGGTTTTGATCTCTGGAGTTGATAGTTAATAATTTTGATCGATCTGAGAACTAGTTTAAAGAGAAGGTTATTGAGTCAATTTGTCAATATTAGTTTAGTGAAATAAGAGGCAAGGGTGTTTTTCTTTCCCTTTACTGTGATATATAGTTGAGTGTGCAAAGTTTATTAAGATTAGATCATGGAACACATTATTGGTGGAAAATTCAAGCTTGGTCGAAAGATCGGGAATGGATCATTTGGTCAACTTTATTTAGGTATTATTGTAATCATATTTCTTTTGTTTATTTTTTTCCTTCTTTTTAATTGTTTCATTGATTTTGGTATTTTTTGTTTTGCAGGCGTTAATGTTCAAAGTGGAGAGGAAGTGGCTGTTAAGCTGGTAATGTTTTGAAGTTTTACTGCATTTCCCACACATTTGATTTGGTGGAGTTTTTTAAAAGATTGTATTGATTAATCACTAGACATGTAGTATGGTCAATTAAGCCGAGACTTTTGTGCTTTTGTTTGCCATTATTCTGTGATGTAGTTCTTTGTGTTTCATTTGGATTACTAGTACTTTAGATTATGCCTTTGCTTGGAATTTCTTTGTGTTTCGTTTGGATTACTAGTACTTTAGATTAAGCCTTTGCTTGGTGCTTTAGATTAGGGAGTGTAAAACAATTTCATTAGTATATTTATATTCATATGCAATGATAGAGACGCTAGATTTTAATGTTTGTAGAGCTACCTTGTCAAATGAGATCAGGACCATCTGGTGGCACCTGTGGTTGTTCAAATCCAAGCAGTTCTTTTATGCCATTGAAATCTAAGAAAACCAAATAGTGAACTTTCTGCTTTTATTAAATAGTTCACTGTGTTGGAGTTTAGATGTATGCAATAAGTTCAAGTTGACTTGGCTACAAAGCATTAATGGAGAGTTTCTTTATATGTTTACTTTTGTAATGTGAAAATGGAGTCAAGGTAAGAATTTGTTTGACTGTGATTTATTTCGAGTAGTCTTAGAATTGGAGAGTGACGTTTGCTGCTAAAACGGGGATGGTGCTTAAGAAATTTCTCTAGAACTTGAGTTCTTACATTGTAGTAATGTTTCTATCATTTCTTTTTCCATTTGTTATTCTAATTGAACTTAATAGTATTGTCACTGCTTGAAGTTTTGAACCAATTATCACTGTGTACACTCCTTGTTTGCCCAGGAACCTGTCAAGACCAAACATCCTCAACTTCACTATGAGTCAAAGCTGTACATGCTTCTTCAAGGAGGGAGTGAGTTTTCAGTTTTGTTGTGTTTACTCTCTCTTACATGTTTATCTGTATATTATCATAAGTTGGAGTCAGTAAGTAGTTTCTCTTATGTGCAGCTGGTATTCCTCATTTAAAATGGTTTGGAGTTGAGGGTGAATACAGTATTATGGTTATTGATCTTCTTGGACCAAGCCTTGAAGATTTGTTCAACTATTGCAACCGGAAGTTTTCTTTAAAAACGGTTTTGATGCTGGCAGATCAGTTAGTAAGTATGCCTGCTTTTTTCAGGGAACTTTTAACCTTGTCAATTGGCTGCCTTACTAATACTTGTTCTTTGCTTGTTGGTCATTCAGATAAATAGAGCTGAGTATATGCACTCTCGTGGTTTTCTTCACCGTGACATAAAGCCTGATAACTTTTTGATGGGTTTAGGGCGCAAAGCAAATCAGGCACGTTTTTCTGTTTATTTCCTATATCTAGAGGCACATGCATTTCATGGATTTGTAAAGAGATGATAAGGCTCAAGATCATGCTTATAAGATTTTCACAGTATTAAATTCTATTTGAAATATCATTTTTCCTCCAAATGGCTATTGTTTTCCTGTAACTGAAAAGTCAAGATGTCCTAGTATATGTTGCTTAATTCTGTTATTTCCCACTTTTCTCCATAGGTATATGTAATTGATTATGGCCTTGCAAAAAAGTATAGGGATCTTCAAACGCACAAGCACATACCATACAGGTAATACTTATGATGTTTTTTCTTGTAGGATTTTGATGTTCTGTCTTTGAGATTGTTCATCAACTTATCCAACTTAAAGAACTCTAAGCTTGACTTAATTCATCATAATAGATTTAAAGCCCACAAGTTATCACAGAAAGGCTATTTATCTTAGCAAACAGAAGATGGTTAAAATTTTCATTGTTCATGTTTGTCGCGCATCAGCTTGCCTAATTAACTACTTTGAGAAAATTTTGATATTTAATTTTGCATTTAGCTTTAGCATCAATTGTCAATTCTTCCCATAAGCGCATAGCTTATATGTTGCCATACTAACTTCATCTTGTACTATTTTTGTCTTCTTTATGAACCTTCTTACTGGACATGGGCTCTCTTTTTAAGTTATCCATTTTTTCTAATAGGGAAAACAAGAATCTTACAGGAACAGCTCGATATGCAAGTGTTAACACTCACCTTGGAGTCGGTGAGTAAACTTACTGCATTTATATCGATATGGGTTTTAATTTCAGCAAAGACCTGTCACTTTGGACTGTTTTGGCTTTATGTATGATTCACCGTGCTTTACATAACTCGCAGAGCAAAGCAGGAGGGATGATCTCGAATCTCTTGGTTATGTGCTTATGTACTTCCTTAGGGGAAGGTTGGTTGAACACATAACTGGTTGTATACTTCACAATTCTTTTATATATTGAGTCACATTGTTAACTTAGTTTGTTGTTCTGTCTCAGCCTTCCATGGCAGGGTTTGAAAGCTGGTAATAAAAAGCAGAAGTACGACAAAATTAGTGAAAAGAAGATGCTTACCCCCATAGAGGTAGTATTATTTGCTTGCTTTAATTACCAGTGAATTCTTTTATATGAATAAATTGAAGATGGATTGTGTGCCTGACAAGTAATATGCCATTTTCAGGTCCTTTGCAAATCATATCCTTCTGAGTTCACATCGTACTTCCATTATTGCCGATCACTACGGTTTGAAGACAAACCAGATTATTCATACCTGAAGAGGCTATTCCGGGACCTTTTCATTCGAGAAGGTTGACTTGCTAGTCTAATCCTCACTTTTGTTTTGAACATTGAATCAGTCTTCGGATTAGTTCATCATCTTAAATTTGCTAGAGATATCTTACCATTATATATGCTTTTTGAACTCCCAAATTTTAACAACAAATTGATGCAGGTTATCAGTTTGACTATGTATTTGATTGGACCATGCTGAGATATCCACAGGCTGCCTCTAGCTCAAGAGTACGGGTCAGTGATCTTTAATATGCTGGAATTGATTTTCATGGAACTAAACTTGTTTCTTAATTAAGATTCTTATACTATGTTTTGTATTATTCTTTAACAGCCAAGCCCAAAGCCGGGTTTAAATCCCCAAGGAGTATCTGCTGAAAGAACCGGAAGGCCTTCAGGTCTGTTCCTTTTCACAACCTGGTTTGAGATTATAAGAAAATTTTACTGGTGAATAAGTTTTTTGACATAAATATTTTGTTTAAAAGGCACCCTAATTTGACATGTTCTGACCTTGATTTGCTGTAGTTGGTCAAGAGATTCGAGAAAGGTTCTCTGGTGCTGTTGAGGCATTTGCAAGACGGAATGGATCAGGGCATGGTGATCAGTCTAGACACAGATCTCCCGACAATGTGCTATCATCCAAAGACATGGTGAGCAATCCTGCTTCTGCATTTTTTCTGTTTATTTCAACTATTGTGTTCCCATGAATGCCAGCATACCATTTTCTTTCTTGGAAAATGACACTTTTAAATGTCTTTAAGCATATGTGCCACGGAAGTTATGATTTTCTTCTGAACTTTCTCTCCTTCAGCAACCTGGTTCTGATAGGGCTCAGTCTTCCTCGAGAAATGGTAGTACTTCAAAGAGGCCTGTTGTATCAGGCAGCCGACCTAACTCCTCTGGTGAGCCTAGTGACAACCGGTCTAGCAGATTGGTCTCAAGCAGTGGTCGCCTGTTAACAACTCAGAGAGTTCAACCTGGGTTTGAATCCAAATCATCAACTTTTACTCGTACTACAGCCACGAGAAGTAGCCGCAACCATGCCCTTAGGAGCTTTGAGTTCTTGACAATCGGGAGCGGGAAAAGGAAATAAACAGCACTACACATCTAGTAAGGATTTGCTTGTCTTGAAGGAGATCTCTGCACTATTTCGGTATCTACAAACAGTTTACTCTCGTGTATCAGTGCCCACAATTTGGTTCCATCAAGAACCGCAACAATCTCCTTCCTCGTGCACCCTTTCAGGTATTCTCACTAGTATCATGCCCCTCTAGATTGTCATTGAAGAAAAAAGACAGAAATGATATCATGCTCACCTTAGGGAAAATTGTTCATATATTTTCCAAGTTTCAACTATTATTCTAGCTGTAATAAAACACTTGATGTTTCTTTTATTTCATTAGAAGCAAACAAGAACAAATGCCTGAAAAGTATATTATAGCAAAGACACTATGGCTTTTATGTGTTATCTACATTGGAAGTATTGTTCTCTTCGAGTCCTTCGAGGCTTTGGTTCGAACCAAGGATCATTTTTCGCAACATAAATATTAAGTACTGGCTGAGCTAAGTTTGTAATTTACTGTTAAGAAAAATGGATGTTGCTATGATTAAAAATTTAACATGGGCTATGTTGTTAATCATTGTTCTCTCTTTTTTCCTTTTTTGTTATTACTTGTCTACTTAAGTTTAAAGTGAGAAAAGGGTTTATTTAGTGTCCTTTTATCATCATTTTGGTAGCCATGAATGAGTAAAAGGGAGCGTGTAGGGCATCAATAGTTGACATAACTTTATCATATATTTGCTACATAACATAATGTGTCGGATTTATATTCATATCTGATACTTGTTTTGTGTTTGGTGCTAGATATTGCTTTGTATTGTTCATGATTTATCTTTTTAAATAACAATATTATTAGAATAACTCCATGAAAGGGGTTGTTGAGAAGCATATAATAATTACATGGCTGAAGTGATGCCTTTTATTCACATGAATCAATGATGCAAAGCCAAAAGATACTTATTCATGACTTAAATTTTATTAATTTTTGGGTAAACTACAATTATGCTTTTAAGTTTTATTTTTGGTCATCTAATTAAAAAAATTACAAAATAGTTATCCAAATTGTTTTTGTTTTTTTTTTGTCTAATTTTGTTCATTGTCGTTGACTTTGTGATGAAGTGGCAGTTCTAAAATCTTCTATTTTCCTTTTTGTTCTAAACTCCTTCCCCATGGAGGATGGATTTGGGAAAGTAATGGAGGATAAGAAAGGAGAATACAAGAGAAAAAAGAAAAAAAAGTTAGGGAAAGACCGAGGAAAAAAGGTTATGATATATATATATTAAATTGAGATAATGTATAAATGTTGTTTAATTTTTTTAAAATCATGATCAAATTAATATAATATATAAATGTTGAGAGTTAAATTTAGTATTATATTAATTTTAGAATTAATATTGACATTTTCATCACAAAGTTGATGATAATTAACAAAATTAGATAAAAAAGAAAAGAGAACATAGTTGATAGGGTGATTATTTTATTACAACTTTTGATGACTAGGTGACAAAATTTGAACATAATAAAATGTTTTGTAGCTTTGTGTTGAGAAAAGAATAGGAATATATTAAAATTTACAAAAGCATGGGCGTTGTAAAGCATTAATATATGATGCATGGTAAATAGCACTCGAGTGGACATCTAACAATAAAATTTTTACCTCATTTCAGGTTGTTTTTAAAAATAAAACTAGTTGAATAATTTTGATGATTTAGTACAAATTCACATCATCTTTTGCCATCTTAATTTACTTCTTCGGATCAATCAATTTAGTTCTTGAATAAGTTTGAGATTAGTTGAGTTTATTTATGGTATGATATCTAAATTTGACATTTCCCAATATTTGGCAAAAAAATATACATTATGGAATCCTAAAAACCACCATTAGACTATATTTAACAATAAATTAGACGCAAAATTATAAAAATTCAAACTTAATAATATGAACAATTAACTTTCATAAAATCAAAGCTAAAATCCGAATTAAACACTAAAAATTTAACACCATTGTTACCTTCAAATACTGCAATACGAATGCAAACGGTTACGGTACTAGTATACCTGAGAGCAAGTAACTAATAATTACATGCAAAATGAAAAACAACAATGGGGTCTTATACAGTAACTTCTTTCAGCTATGTCAATTGACGTAATAATTTGAAGAGGGAAAAAAATTACACAACAAATATGAAAAAAATATTTACTTTCAGATATTATTTTTACAGAAAAGAACAATCTCCGAACTGGCTCTGGAAGAGCCAAATCCCATATCTCAAACCATTTTGTTTTGGGGACCTTTGCCCCTAAAACTTTGAAATGTTAATGTGGCAAAAAGCAAACGCTAAGCACCGGGGAACACCCGGTTATCACGAGGATATGGAAACATTCATTTTCTCGAACGGTCCTCTGGGGCTTCTTCTATTTGTGGAGGCAAGAGGTTTATAAAGCTCCCTTGGACAGGTTGACTGGCAGCTGCTGCCGATTCATCCTCTGCACAACATAGATCAAGATTAACACCTGATTGATAACATTCGGTACGTGTGATGTGCCAAACGTAACCCAATAACCGGAGCGCGACCACCAAAAGCATAATAACAGTGATAGCATCTTACCGAAAAGGGATTTGATGGAAGGTCGCTTGGGTTTTGAACTTTTCTTTTTCAATTCAGCTGCACGATGGAAGAGATAAGAACCAGTCAAATACAAAGATCTTGCTAGGTTCGAAATTTGCAGGATATAAATCTTCAGTTCATAACAACCAGCAGAGGAAGATGTGAAAGATAAGGAGCACGGAAAACTGAAGCAGCAAAAGAAAAAATATATAAATAGGAGTAAGCAAAATACCGATGCCAGGTAACTGATTATCATTTACAATTTCATAGTTCTTGTATGTGTAACCCACAAAGTTTATATCCTTGGACGGAAGCATCTGCATCAACGGAAAATCATTAAATAATTTTGGCTTGTGAGCGATAGAAACATGATATATGATCCACTATCCCTTCTTAACCATGCTATTATAAGTTAAAGACAGTCATTATTACATATGTTTTTTTTTAGAAAGTTGATTTCAACAATTTAACATAATGAAGTATAACATATATATTAAAGCCAACAGTGCCAAAAATGCTGTGTTCCCCAAGATAAGTTTTCACATTAAGGTTCTGATATAAAAGGAAAATGCAGATTTTCAAAGAATTCATTTGATTGAACATTAGTATAGGTGCAACAAAAGAACCAGCAGAAATCCCTGACCAGACACCAAAATAATGATGCCATTTAATTTTGAAAGCTTCTAGCAAACTTGGTTAAGAAATGATCACTGAGTTCTCAGTTAAGGACATTTTATTGAAAATGTGTCCTGACCTTTCTCCATGGACCTGATTTTGTTGCAGATGGAATTTGGTTGTCAGCCTGGTGTATCAAAAAAAGGACAGTAGTAAGGAAATGTCTAAACAGGCCATTTTGCATATTTGTACGAATTGTACCATTAATCTACCTCTTCAAACTTCTCAAAATTTTGTGTATCTAACTCATCATTGACTTCGGGAATAAACGCAGCTTTCATTTGGTATAACTTGTCCCATTCAATACCTTTAAACCATGGGTGAATCTGGAAGAAAACAGATAGAGCCAGTTAATTTAGCAATTTGCATTCTATTTTTAAAACAAAAATCAAAGAATCTAGAACAGAACACACCGCACAACACCTTAATTTCATGGGCACCTTTTGTGCCAAGCCTCTGCTCAACATTACATAGAAGTTTACTGATAAGGTCTTTCGCTTCGGGTGATAGTTTTGCTTCTTCTGGAAATTTTAAGTGTGTTCTCCAATTCACTATCTGGAAAATGTAGAGAAAAGGACAACACCAGTCATCAGTAACAAAGAAAGTACGAAGTAAAATAAATAGTTGCTATACGGAACTTAATTACAAACAATGTTCAGATTCAAAGATAGAAGTACAAATAATAGCACAAAAGAATGACAGCACAATAACTTAATGTAAAAACATACCTTCCGACAGGTTGACATTGGCTCATCTGAATAAAAGGGTGGATATCCAACAAGCATTTCATACATGATAGCACCAAGAGACCACCTAGACAAGTATCCAAAAAATACCATTGTAACCATATCTGACAATAATAAATACAAATAAAATATCATGTTTCATATACAAACCAATCGCATTCCATTCCATATCCTTTCTTCAGCAAAACCTCTGGAGCAATATAGTCAGGTGTACCAACTGTAGAATAAGCCTGAAGTATCACAAAATTTAAATGTTCAAGCAACATTCATTTGCGATTTCAATAAAAGTAACTATGAGCAATAAACTCTAAGCCTTGTAAACTCTGAAAAATAAAAGCAAGCCTGAACTATGGAAAATAAAGGAGAAACAAGTTGGGAACTTTCTTGCTTTGTAAACCCAACCAATATTACCATCGGTAGAAAAAAAATACTAAGTTGCATTAGTTATGTGGTAGTCAAGCACTTACAAGCATCCTTCTGTTTCTTTGCCAATGCTGCAACTGCTCTTGTTGTGTGCGTTTTGGTGCTGCAGGTCGTCCATCACTTTGAAGAGCCCCACTGAGATTTTTTGCCATAGAAAAATCCTTTTCCTGGAGATTACTACAATCTAATGGCTTACATAATCCAAAATCTGATAATTTCATATGACCATTTCTATCAAGTAGTAGGTTGTCAGGCTTGATGTCTCTGCAACATGTGACATAGAATGGGTTCACCACTTAATGCAAACTCAAAAAGACCGTTATATAACAGTGTATGAAGGATTAGCATCATGCCGAATCACCTATGAATATAATTGTGTTTGTGGATTGATTCAATCGCCAGGACAGTTTCTCCAACATAAAACCTGGCCTCGTCTTCAGTTAGTATATCCTTCCGCATCAATAAAGTCATCATATCTCCCCCAGGTAAATATTCCATAATGAGATATAGATACTCTTCATCTTGGAAGGAGCAATATAGTTTAACAATGCAATTACTGTCAACCTCCGCAAGTAGATTTCTCTCAGCTTTCACATGTTCAACCTGAACATTAGAAATGCAAATTAACAAATTATCATCACGGCGCAAAACCCATCAAGGAAACTACATAGCTGGCTTAAAATCATATACCTGGCCTCTGCGAAGCATCTCTGACTTCTTGAGCTTCTTCATAGCATAAACATGACCAGTTGCCTTCTCCCTACAGATTCTAACCTGTAATGAGAAAAAGTTACGTTAAAAGTAATTCTGGCAAAAAGAGAACAAGATGTTTGAGATTGAAGATAACTACACAAAAGGGTGAAACATAGGAGAGAGGTAAAACTTAGGTTCAGAAGCATCAGTAACAAGCAAATCAAGCGACTAAATCAGATATAAGTAGAAGGCTTTCCTAGAAGTTTCCTAGATGCATTGTCTCAGTTAAAAAAGTTCTGATGGTAGGGAGAAATTTTAAATATAAGATTTTAGCATAATGATCTAGAGGTCTTCATAGCTCATTTAATTTTGACAGGTAGATTAAAGCAAGACCACAAATAAAAGCAAAAGAAACACCTACGTTATTATGTACAATGTGACAAATTTAATTACCTCTCCAAATGCACCCTTGCCAATCATGGTCAATGGCTCAAAATCATCAGTCCCCATCTTATGCCTTTGCATACGCATGTATTCCCTCTCCTTCTTTTCAAAATACTTAAGTAAGTTGTTCTGTTCTTCTTCAGAGACTTCAGCATCAGCCAACTTCTTTTCTAGAATATCACGCCTGCATAAAATCATAATTACCCGAAACGTCATCCCTATTCTTTAAAACAAAACTACCATTACTTTTCCCGCGTTCCTAAAATCACAAAGTACGCTTTATCAAGTTACTTTGTGCAGAAGATATGGAGTGAAATGACAGCACTAATCTTTTTTGAATAAATTTTTGTAACTGAAACCTGCTACAAAATAACTCGACTTGATAATTCAGCCATTCATCAGTCTGTAGTATAGCACGCAGTTACACTGCATGCTATATCATAGTTATGTGACCATGACAGTAACTATTAGACAGGGAAATATCCAATACCGCTCCTTTCTTTCCTGCAGGCTTTTCATCTGCTTCTTATAATGGTCTTCAATATACTGCTTCGCAGCTGCTACCCGTTGTTTGGTGACATCTGATGGTGCCTCTTCACTTGTTGGTGGTTTAGACCCCTCCTTTGCATTACCTACAGCTTCTTTATTCTTTGAAGACCTTACCTTGTCTTTCGATTTGAACTTGTTGAACCATCTCCTCGTAGTTTCCATCGGTTTACTCGATAAATATGATCCTTACAAACCCACACTACTAAAAATGTGCAGTACGGTCACGCAGGTTTCTCACACACAAAAACTTAATGATTTTATCACATCATTGTGTACCAAAATATCCAACAAACAGATTCTGCAAATTCAAGAACAAAAGCAAAATAAAGAGTACATTAGCTTAGAACAAAATAATAGTATTAATAATCCCCAACACAGTTCAGAACAAAGAAATGAGATGATGCTGTAATCCTCACCGAATAACCACCTAATTGAAAGCACTTTAATTCAATCAATAAAATTCAAAACCAATTCAACTCATATATTCTGGAATAAACTATAAAGAGTTCATAATACTTAAAACATTCTGCTACAAATTTTTAGGACACTCAAAAAGAATTGCGAGACGAAGTGAATCTAACAGCCTAAAATCACTTTCTAGACAAACAAAAAAAAAACACTTCAATTTTCCAACGTTTTCTCAGTAAACAAACAAAAAATTCAAATCGAAATCTCAACTCAATCTTAAAACTAAAACAATTTGTACTACCTGATTGAATTTTAAGAGAGCTTGATTGTTGCAGAGCAGATAAAAAAAAGCAGAAGTGTAGTGAAAAACCTAAAGCTAAAGAGAAAACCGAAAGAAGGGAAAATTAAGTGAAGATTGACGAAATTGAAATCCCATTGGTTGGATTTTAGGTCCTTTTGAAAGGTGGGAAGCTTTGCCTCTTTGACTTTGCCTTTGCTTTTTAGCTGCTTTTATTTATCTATCTATATGTTAATTCGAAATTAAAAGTCATTTAATAATTAATAATATTTCATTTTTCCCCTGAAATTTATAAGTTGTTTATTAATTAATACCATATCAGTTTTTTTTTTCCGCATTTTATCTGTTTGATTTATTTAGGTAATTTTTAGTCCTTTTGGGTAAATGGAAATATTATATTTTTGACCCTGAAATTTGTTTTTTTTTTTAATTTTAATCTCTTCATAATTTTATAATTTTATATTTCCATCACGGTAATATTTTGAAAACAAAGTCAACCAAGGTTAATTTAGTGAAAAAATAAATTCTTATTATTTTCAAGTATTATAAAACAGTATAATTACAAGCACAACACAAATATAAATTGTAAGTACAAGTATCAATATTTGTCTAGCCAACTACAATGGCATATAGAATCACAAAGAATCGAAAATAACTAGAGAAAACCCTAACAATTAGAAACATAAAGAAATGGAAATAATCGGGAAAAATTCACATATGACACTTCACAATTACGCATTGTGAAACTCGAAGGAAGATTCGATTTACTTTCAAGTCTTAATTTATATGAATTAAAATTATGTATTCTCTTCCCTTATCTCTAATATAGCAAATAGTTATCATATTTATTTTCTAGTAAAAGATTTTAAATTTAAATTTTTTGGAAGGGAAAAAAATATTTTAAATTTTAAAAGCATGTATTAAAAAATTTATTTAATAAATAAAGCATCTAATAAATATTTAGTCTCATTAAAATATATCATGGGAGAATATAAATTATAGAGATATGAGCTGGACCACTTAAAAATAATTAGATTAGGGAACTATCAATATTAATTAATTGGACAAATAATAATAATAATAACTTCTTTAATTAAAGAAAAAAAACACAAATATTCAATATCAAAGCCTTGATGTCCGCCTTAGACAAAGCCGCGTTATTGACACGTGTCCATG
Organism: Gossypium hirsutum; assembly: GCF_007990345.1. Taxonomy (NCBI): domain Eukaryota; kingdom Viridiplantae; phylum Streptophyta; class Magnoliopsida; order Malvales; family Malvaceae; genus Gossypium; species Gossypium hirsutum. The sequence goes on along the minus strand of NC_053438.1, from coordinate 5,847,660 downwards.
GCCTTATGTCCTTACCAGTTGTCGCAGGCAGGGGACGTATCAAGGGAAAAGTATTCCAACCATGTTTTAAATTAGATTAAAATATGTTGAAAGTTGATGAATTTAGAATTTAGTCTTTGTATTTTTATTTTTAGAATTTTTTTTATTTTTTAGATTTAAAAATTTAGGATTAATTTTTAATATTGTTAAAAATATTTTGTTAAATTCAGATTCAATTGTTGCCACTTGATTTAGAGATTGAGAAGAATCTACGAAGGCTCGGTTAATTGAACATCAATTTGAAATTGAATCTGAAGAGTCAACCATGGATGACCCCATGCGAATGATACTGATAATGCACAAATTAATTTACAAGCTCCTCCTCCTTCTCCTGTTGTTCCCACTTCCTAGGTCTATTAGAGACTATGCCATACCTTATATCGAAGGGCTTTGAACTAGTATTCACTTTTCAATTTGTGGAAGTGAACAACTTTGAGATCAAATCAACAGTTATTCAGATGGTTGAAACAATTCTTTTTTTTTCTCATGAAGATCCCAACCAACATCTACGAAAGTTCATCAAATTATGCAATACATTCAAATCTAATGGTATTTTAGTAGAAGCTATGAAATTAAGGTTGTTTTTGTTTTCTTTTTTTGGACGAGCTACAAATTCATTAGATGGCCTACCAAATGAGTCAATTACAACTTGAGATCAAGTTGTGAAAAAATTCTTAACTAAATTCTTTCCTACAGCTAAATTGCGAAATGACATCACTAGTTTCTAATCATATAGAAAGCAAACTTTACATGAGGCATGAAAACTATTTAAGGACATGGAAAAAAAGTGCCTTCTGTTGGTAATGCAAAGAATGATGGTAAGTGGATATATCCCACATTAGTTAAATATACACTATTAAAAGGGTTTATATATAGCCTTACATCTTACATTTGTCATGTAATTTGGCTATAGGCCAAATACATGCATGTTGTTGTTTCTTACTCGATTCATGTTTATGTTAACACATACTACTTGTATTTTTTTTTGGATAAAATTATTATATTAATTTTCAGAAAATAATTTCTTTAAAATAAATTAACTTTTTCTGATTTTTTTGACTGTTACAAATATCTGAACAGTATATATTTTTTGACTGTTGCGCGGAAATAGTGGGTTAGTTTTGTAACTGACCCTACAGTTTTTCTCTTTTGCCTCTACATATTTACTAGTTTTCGTGACCGTGTTAACACGTGTATTCGACACGTACCGCGTGTATTTCTTTTTGGATAAAATTCTTATATTATTTTCCAGAAAATAATTTCTTTAAAACAATTTGTCTTTTTTTTTATTTTTGACTGTTACGAAAATCTGAACAGTATATTTTTTTTACTGTTGCGCGGAAATGGTGGATCACTTTTGTTACTAACCCTACATTTTTTACTCTTTTACCCCTGCATATTTATTATTTTATCCTTCTGTTACTAGTATAAATAGAGAGCTAATTTTCCTCATTTGACACACAAAAAGTAAAACACCTTCCTCATTTGACCCCTCCAAATTTTCCTGGAATCAATTCTAGTGTGATTTCCTTGAGAAGAGAAATATCAAACGTGCTCCACCTTTTTTATTCCGGTGTAAATTTTGATTTCTTAATTCTAGGCAGTAGTTCTTCCACGACGTAGTAAATTTTGATTTCTTAATTCTTGGTTTATTTTTTCACCTAGTGCTAACAAATTTGTTTTGCAGTAATATATTGTCCAACATCCTCACCGTCAAGTGTCAAATTGGTTGTTGATTCAGACTTTATACAAAGAGTTGAGATAGTTCATTAAAGGTAATCTAGATGTAATAACTAATAGGGCGTTATTGAGTAAGTCGCCTGAAAAATTGTCAAGATAATTTAAGACATGGTAGAAAATAATCCATAGCGGATTTCGAGCAGAACTGGTGTAAACCCAAAGAAATTGGTTAAAGTAGTTGAGGTTGATGCAATGATTGCTCTTCTTGCTGAACTAGTTGTTTTGGATGAGATGTAAATGAGAAAATTGAGGTTAACATGAAGCAACCAATCTATGCTATCTGTGACCAATGTGGGGATAATCACCATTCTTGGCACTGGACATTTGAGTCAGAATTGGTTGGATATGTTAGAAATTTGGAAAGACAACAACATAACCAATTCGTCAACACTTATATGCCAAGATGAAGGAACCATCCCAACTTTGCTTGGGGTAACAATCAAGGCAATTTTTATCAAGATAGACTAGTTGAACCTCCGGTTTTCCCTCAAAGCCAGTATTAAAGGCAACATTCGCAAAAACCCACAACAATTTATACAAGCAATCGACGTTAGGATGAAGGTATTGGAAACTCAAGTGGGTCAAATAGCCTTCTTAATAGGCCATTCATAATAGGCCACAAAGAGCATTATCGTCAAACAATTAGCCTTATTAATCCTAGAGAGCATTGTAAATTTTTAGAAATGGCAGGGAGTTATCGAGTGCCTCTCCATCAATTGAGGTAAATGCAAAAAATCATTTGCCTATCCCACCAATCGACAAGAGTTCTAATGAGCTTTAAGAAAGCTCTAAAAAATATGTTCATCATGAGACAGAAGCAAGGAAGCCATCAAAGGAGATAGTTAAGCCAAAATATTCTCCACCACAATTCCCACGAAAGTTGCATTAGAATACGTTAAACAAATGCCTAACTATATAAAATTTATGAAAGATATTTTGTCGAAAAAAAGATGACTAAGTGATTATGAAAATATAACACTTAGTGAAGAGTGCAATGTCATTGGTTCTCACACTTTCGATAAGGCACTCTATAAATTGGTGCCGCTCTCTATAGCTCGGAAGTTAAGTTTGGGTATATTATACTAACCTCAGTCACATTGCAAATGGTTGATAGAACTCTAAATTACTCTAAGGGGTGGTTGAAGATGTACTAGTAAAAGTGATATTAGTAGATCATTTATTATATTTATAATTTTAAAAATTAATTAGAAAAAGTTAATCCAACACAAATTCAATTCAATTTAAATAAATAACCCTTCAATAAATTTATACTTTCTTTTTTCTTGCAAATAAAAGTTTCTACATGCAAAATAAATGAAAGGTTATAAATGTAATTCCAAACAAAAGAATAAGATTTGGGAAAAAGAAATGAGGGCAATGCCAACTTGATTCAACAATGAGAGTGTTGTGGATTTCCCTTAGAAATAGGGCATAATAATTTGGGGACCATTTACTTTTTAAGCCATGATATGGATAGATATCAATTCAAAAAATAAATAAATAGCAAAAAAGTAAAATAAAGAAGAAAAAAAAGAGAGTTTTTTTAGACTTGTCCATGTGTTGAGCAACTCAACCTGACTAGAAGGTCCACTCAAAAAGTGAGAGGATTTTGGTAAAAATTTAGGCTCAAAAAATGGGTTTGGACAAAAAATAATTTCTAAACAGTTTAAAGCTCGAGTAAGCTTTTTTTGGCCCATGCCCGGCCCAAATTTACAAAAAAAAATATTTTTTCGTTGTTTTGCTATCATTTCTTTATTATATTGCTATTATTTTATCGTTATTATTTGGATATTGTATAACTCTGGTTTTATTATTAATTTTATTACTATTTTAGAGGTATTCACTTGTTAAGTTGCACATAAAAAATAATATAAAAAATTTTAATACAAATCGAGCTCGAGTTTTAATATTTTTATTCAGACCAAACATGCGTAAAATTTTAGACCTATTTTTTGAGTCGGATCGAGCTCGAACCTAGAAATTGGGCCTAATATTTTTACTTAACTCACCCCGACCCATGAAGAACTCTAATTCTTATCTTTGTCAAAACTACCGCAATGTAACAAAAAAAAAGTTGTTTAATCTTGATATTTAGGTTTGGAAAGAATATAAAGAAACCCTCATTTGATTAATTTATTTAATTAAATTATTATGCATTTATCTTTTATTAGTAATCGAATCAATCATTAATATTTTACTTATATCGAAATTATCTCTTATTCTTTAATTTATAAATAAAGAAACTATTAGCATAAAATCAATATTTTAATTGAGAAAAATACCAATTAAATGAAAATAAATTAATTTAATTACAATTAAAAGTTTAATAATTAAATAATTATTAATTTGTGAAAGTGGGAACACAAGGAGACACCACTACATGTTTTATTGAACATTATATACTAATCTCAAAACCTTTTTGACTTCCACTGCATGAAGAATATTTATGTGATGATATGTTTCCGACTAGTCCGGTTTAAATAATCATGAAAAAAAGGCTTCTAGGTCGAAATGAGTTTGGATAGATTCATACATGATATTAATTACATATTTGACACAAAATATGGGTATCAAATTTTATCATAACCAGATTATATTTATAAATTATTAATTCAAATTCATTTAGGTTTGTGAATATTATATTTTTAAATATAATATTTTTTTATTTTTTATTAAATTTTTAAACAAAAACAACTTTAAATATTTTTATTATTCTTATTATACTATAATATATTTAATTTTTATATAATATATATAATATAAACTTAAAATTAGGTCCAGATGAGTTGAGCTTGAGCCTTAATTATTAGAGCTCAAATTTAACCCGTATTTTAAATAATATTTTTTTTATCAAACCCACTTTTCAATCTTAACATTCTAAAAATTTTAATCTAGCCATTAAGTTTGGACAAATAGTTTGACCCTTGAATAAATCTACAAAAAAAACTTAAACCTTACATTTTAAGTATTTTTCCACTTAAACTAGCAGTTCATTAGCTATATTTATATGGGTAAACTATATTCAATGTTACTAAACTATTAGTAAGCTTACGTTTTGGTTATTCAACTTCAAAATATTACAAAATGATCACTAAACTATTTGAAAGTTTTATTTAGGTCATTGGATTGTTAAGTTCTTTTTTTAAGTCTGGCTAACGAGCTCTAAGCAACGATTTGACGGTTAGTACAGTGGATCAGTAACCATCGACGAGTAGAAGAATATATCTTAGATCCAAGGTGGTTTGACGAACAGTGTTGGAGATTAAAAAAAAAAGTTGTTTGGATTTTGGTTCACAGATTCATAACATTCAAAGTTGTTTCATGAAAAACAAAATTGAGCTATAGAAGAAAAGGGAAAGAAGAGTTTTTGATCAGTGTAGACGGTGCAAATAAAAAAGTCCATACAATAGCTATTTTAATATCCTAGTGACTTAAACGAAAAGTTTCAAATAGTCCAATGACCATTTTGTAACTTTTTGAAGTTGAATGACTAAAACATAAACTTGCTAATAGTTTAGTGACCTTGAGCATAATTTACCCTTTTTATATTTTTATGGGGTTTTTGACATGCTCGTTTCATGTTCGATTAGAATAAGAAAGAATTTTTTGTTTGGACCGTGAGATGTTTCGGCTCGGGTGTTTGACTTTTTCTTTTGCCTATTAAGGAGTGACATGTTTGACAAAACAATGATAAATATTAAGGATAATTGATGGGATAGTTTCAAACTTATCAAAACTTTGTTGGGTAGACTCTTATATCAGCCTATAAATAAGTTGGGCGTCACTTTGAGAGCAGTTTTTGGGTGTCTTTATGAGAGCTTTGTTGTGTTGTTGTGGTTATTTTGTGACACTCTTATAAAAATTATTTGGAGAGGTTTATTGGTTATAGGTAGGGATGACAGGATTTGAACCCGTGACATATTTTGTACCCAAAACAAACGCGCTACCAAGCTGCGCTACATACCTTTCAATTGGCCTACAATGTCATTGTAGAGAATCTCTGTCTTGTTTTCCACACCCTTATTTTATCTATTGATATACAAAAAGGATCTTTCTATTTCCTCTTTTTGGTCTCATATCATATAACAACTATATAATGAATAATAAATGAATATTTTTAGCGAAAATTCTCAAGCGGAAAGGGACCTATTTTGTTTTGCTGTTTTAAGAAAGGGAAAATCCTATCTATCGAATCATTGTACATTTAAATTTGAATTTTGAATTAGGAATTCCGAGTAGAAATAGACAAATCCAAGTGTATTATAAGGTAATTGAGTGAATGATTTGTGATTATTGGAGTCTGTGTTAGGGCCACAATTATTTTTTTATGCAATGGTAGATTAGGCTTAAGCCAATAGGTGATATTAATAATTGTTGAATAAAATCATTCACTGGGCCAACCTCTATAGGCATAGGACCATTATGTATAAATTGTGTTAACAAATATCGCGTGTTAATTCTTTCATTACTTTGCTCATTGTGTTGCTTTACATTTAATATTTATATTTGTTTCTATTCTAACTGCAGTTAAAAATGAAATTATTTTCAAGTGTAAACCCCAATTTTTTTTTTTCATATTTGATACATGTTCAAATACAAATATAAAAAATATAACAGTTATAAAGTAGTTAGGAGTTTGAATATTGCTTGCATTGTAGATATTCCGTTGCTTGCAACCAAGAAAACAAAGAGGGACACGCAACGAAGAACAAAAGGACAGAACTTTTGGGTTCCTCCCAATTCATGTATACATACATAAAGATGTATGTATGTATGTATATATGTATATATAGATGGAGAATAAGAAAGGAAAAACAGTTGAGTTGGCGGTTGGGCATTGGCCCCCCGGTGACCAGGTAAACAAGTAGTAGAACCGTAGAAACAACAATTTGTCGTTACAGTGTTTTTTCTTACACGGTTATAATTAGACAAAACCAATAATGGGTTAGGTTTGTTTGGAAGATTATAATTTATATGTTCATATCCATTATCGGTGTGTATTAGTTACAATAATCACATTCAAATAATTCTCGGAGAACAAAAAATCCAAATAATAAAAACATGGGTAAATTCAACTCTTCTATTTAAAATAAAGACAATACTACATTTTCGCATTTTATATACATAGTTTTATAGGTATCGCGAATCAATTAAGTATTAATTTATTTTTGTATTCATTAAAATAGTATTATTTTAAAAAATATTTTTTTTATATTTTTTTCAATAAACTACAAGAGAAGGGCAAAGCCCTAATAATAACGCAACTAGCACGGCTTGAACACAAACCACACCTACAATGAAACTAACCTTATCTTATTTTCTCTTTTAAACATTCAATTTTGATTTACTCCAGTTTGAAGAAAAAAAACAAAGAGAAGTAAAAAAAAAAAAAGATGTGAAATATCTTATTTATCCTTGTAATATTGGACATAAATTGATTTATAAAAAATAAATATAATTGAAGAAAGAATGTTATAATGGATCATTTCTATTTCTTTCTACAATGCCTTCTCCTTACTTTTAACTATCCAATCAAATACAAGTTAGAACATATTACAACACACGTCCTCTTAAAAATTTGAAGCATAGTTTGATTTCTAAAGTCAAATTGTGAATGCATGAAAACATTGACGTTCATGTTCTGAACATTTAGGGTTTAGAGTTTATGGAACTCTAAACTAAGAAATTGGTCAAATCTATTCCCAAAAATGCCATAAAATCATTTATTCTTCCCTTGATGGTCAACCCCAGCTTTGTAAATTACAACTAGAAGGGGCAAAACCAGACATAAAAATTAGGGATAAATCTGCCAATGAAAGCCACAGCTTTTTCAAAAGTAGCCTAACCACTAAGAGCAAACGACAAGGCATGCAAAACAAAAGTACAAAGGATAAGAAGAATATTTTTCAAGGAAAAAAAAACAAAAAAGGACATGGGCTATGTTTACTCAAACTCGAGCATCAAGTTCTTCCACTATATTCTTATACTTATGTCGGGATACGCATGTCGTTCAAGTAAAACGAAGAGTCGGAGTAACATAGTATTTGGTAACCATGATCAGCCGAAGCAAAGCTTTGGACGGCATCAAAGTGAGATCTGTTTGAAGAATAGCCTATATAGATGATGATCATTTCATGGTTTGTCAAAGTAATTCAATACAAGGAAAAAAGGGTAAAAAAGAAAAAAAAACAATTTGAACCATTGCTTAATGCTACAAAATGAAATTGTTTGCCGGATTAGTAATAGGAGAGCTTCTTAATACCTTGGAGCTGCTGAAGAAGATATAATGAGAGTACGTGGGAATTGTAATCCGGAAATACTCTATTCAGAATTCAGGATGCTTTCACTTGTGAGCCACAATTTCTTTTGGACAATAAACACGACGTTGTCTCCTTCGTGTTCTGAATCCGAACTTGAATCAGCAGTTGCTACTGCTTCCCAGTGCAAAGCTGATAAATACTTCCTTACGAAATCTATAACTGGTTGTTTGTCCCGAATGATTATGAAACCCTTGGGACGGAGAATGCGATCCATCTCGAGTAACAAATCTTCAGCACTGCAGCCCTTCTTCTCAATATCAGAAAAGACAGTCCAAGCATGGAGTAAATCATACGTTCGAGGGTATGTGGAAAAGGCTTCACACCTGCCAAAAAGATCAATTTCAATCAATACAAATTTTACTATCCCTCAACATGCATTCCACTATTTCACCAGCCAGAAGGAAAAAGATCTTTATAAGACGAAAATGAAAATACATCATTGTACTTTCTCCTAACTATGATACTTGGACTCCAGTGCGAGTGTTGGAAACAAATATGTTTAAACAGATTTTCCACGTTTCTTCGTGTGCGTGAAAAATCTTTGGAAAGTCGTATCCTTAATCATATCCAGACATAAGTAGGACACGGAGCATGTAGCAGTCTTTTTGCAGATAGCTGTGTTTTGTCAGAGAATCCATTTCACTGAATATATATATAATGCTGTTGGGGGGGGGGCAAGCTGTAGCTGTGTTTTGTTAGACAAAATTCGGTGTTTATCAGAAAGGAGAAATATGTTAATATTTCATACTTGGTTATGTAGATTTTCAAGTAAATTTGCGCATACCAGTTATGAGTAGTGCCAATGAGGCCTCTGTCATATATCAACTTAAGTGTGTTTGGTCCATCCTCAGGGATGACATTCATCACCCAAACATTCCTCTCTTTTAGAGCAGCCGCAAAAGATCCCATGTTTGCTTTCATGTCCATCAAATTTCTCAAAGTGTTGGCCTCAATCTTTGGACTCAAGAGATTCCAATAATTCTCTACCCGCTGGCGCCAAGTTTCCTATGAAATTGCAAAAGCTATATTAGCATCTATACCCTATGTCATGGCCACTTAAGTCACAATATAAGAACAACACACTAATCATAAGTAAAGGCATAGATGAAACAATGCTGCCTCCGTTACCGTGTCTATTTCAAACATTTCATTTGAATAACCAAAATCAGCAAGCCTTGGAGGAGGAGATGTCAATCTCGCTGGCCAAGGAGCCAAACCACTTCCCTTGGCTTTCTGATCATCTGATAGAAACAAAGAGAAGTTTTAGTTAAGATAAAGTTTATACCAATCTTTTAAAGCTATAAACTCAAAGAATCCCTATAATTTTCCGTCGCAAAATATACCATAATTTATAATCAGGAATTACATGTAATTGAGCAACAATTATATCGTATAACTCGCAAATATTCAAAAAGAATAATTGAGCAGAATGAATGCACTTGTTACCACATAACCTAAGCACAAGGCAACTAATTCCAAAATTATCAAGCAATTACTTTTATTTGGTAAGATTCCAGTTCATATTTCTCTCTTTATCCTTAAGCTAAAAGCAAATCGAGCTTACTGTTAAGGAACTCAACAACATAAAAGAATATGTCAAGATTTCACCTCATCAGAATTTGATATGAAGTTGAAAAACAGGCCATCAATGTTACTTGGACTTAGTGTAAGCATCAGATATGAGTATGTGTCAGGGACGGGTATGTTTAATTTTTTTTCAATTTCTTTTCTATGTATTTGGAGGGGACTTGGAAGGTCATATCCTCAAACCCAAGATCGGATATGTGTTGGAGACAAGTGTCAAACTAGGGTACTTCAAGCAAAATGGAGAGTTGGAAAAACATAGCAAGCCATTTCATAATTTGTTAAAATATGTAAGCAACATATCTGTGGAAGAATAAATATATAAAAATCATCAGCCAGCCAATTTATGACTTCAGAAATCGAAGTCAACTTCCAAATCAATGAAAAACCAAATTCAAGACACGTTATATGAAAATTTGTATCTAAATATTAGCATGCTCGAAAAGAAAATATCAACTGAGGGGGGAGGGGGGAGAGACTAATATTAGCAACACTGACAGATAAATATACTCACGGTCGGAATAAGGAGTGATACAAGCTTCCATTGGCACACCCCAAACTGCATCTGGATCATCATCAGACCGACAGAGCGGTGGATTTGTACCAGGTGCTCGTTCCATATAACAATCATTTGTCAAAGGCTTTTGCCAAATGACAGTTTGGTTCCTCTTTGCAGCTATTCTCCAACACATACGTTCCACAAGGGCGCTCATCTCTTTCCATATCCGGAGATCCTCTTCATCTTGTGCATAAGCCTCTGGAGACGAGTAGGCAAAATAGCCTCCAGGTCTAAGTAACCGGTCTAGCTCGAGAAGAAGAATCCCATCCCTTTGAAGCCAATCAATCCTACAACGAGAACAGTGAGCAAGTTCAAATGATCTGCTCGGGTAAGGGAGCCTTTTTGTCCCTAGAACACCAAGACATGCAGGAATTCCTCTTTCCAGGGCAAATTGGATTTGGTTTTGATGAACATCATTGGGTGCTAATGACATTGCTATAATGTCAGAAGAAAGAAGATACGCTCCAAAACTTGCAACACCACAACCAACATCAAGAACTGTACGGACTCTTCCTTCATTATTTAAGTTGTTGTGCGAAAAGTTGAGCATCTGCCAAACAAAATCGTAGAAATTAATGTCATTGCTTCTACCATAGCTTTGAGAAGTTTAAATAAGGAGCATTATATATGAAGCTGATCAGTAAAGTTAGGAACCAAAATATGATACGGAAAACTCAAAACAGACACAAATATACCGAGTACAACCATCCTTTAGTAGGCATTCAAGATTATTGATCATGTTTTAAAATATTTTTTTCGAGCCAAAATCAGTATGCATTGGTGAACTTACATTTGCAATTGAAGCAATATACTTGTCAGCTCCATAGTGAAAATGGGTGCCTCCCCCCGGAAATACTATCTTTTCACCTTTTACCACCATCCAATTCTGGTCAGACTTCTCATGTGCAAGGTGAGTATGGGGAATATTTGCCTTCCACACTTCATCTCTGCTTTGAGGCCACTTAATTGGGACCTGTAATTTCACATGAGTTGAAACAATTTCAAAATATGACAAATATGACTATGATCATCACTATAACACATACATGACAAATTAATTATAAAAACACATACGCTTCATCAGTACCTTGTATCCTGGAGGAGGAGGGATCAAGCAATTGTATCTCCTTTCAGGAGGGGGGCAATGACGTTCGTAGTGCTCCATTACCGACAAGTCAAGCTTTAATCTCATTTGGTATATGATGTTTCTGTCTAAGCAAGGAATCAATTCCGAATGTCGATCGTCACAAACCTTCAAAGTCATAAACAGAGAAGTTAAAGGCCATAGCAACTAATCAATGGAAGAATCACAGTGGAATTACATATCAAAATGATTCAGCAAAAAACAACTTACAGGGAACGTTTTTGGAACAACAACATCTCCATCCTCCAGTCCAGATTTGGTTGAAGATTCATCATCTCCACCCAAATAAGATGATCCAATTTTTCTCAGAGATTTGCCGCCATATTCTAGAGCTGAAGCACCATTGCTTGAAGATCCAAAAATAGATCCATAATATACATAGAGAAAACCAAGAAAGATTGCCACAGCACAAAGAGAGGTGATTAATCTCTTCTTTTGGCCTCCATCAGATCTTCCTCTCATCCTTCTTTTAGTACTATGATTTCTTCACAAACTGTTTTCACTTGAGCACTGAATTGTCACAGGCACAAATATCCTTATCCTACTCAATCTAACATCAAATTTTGTATTCAAAATAAATTTGTTTTGTCGCTACCATCAGGGGGCTCAATTCAATTGAATGAATAACACAACTCACTTCAAAAACTTGTCAAAATCAAACACTTTGGAAAACTCATCAAACCTGCAAGAAACCATAAGGTGATTAATAATGCTCTTGAATCAACCACCGAAGTTACTTAATTTCAACAATGAAGTTCAAAACTAAGCTTTAAACTCGTGTAACAAGTCAGATCCATGTTAATAGCCCAGACTTATGATAAACTTACATTACATAAAAAAAGGTAAAGAAAAGAAAATGATTAAATACCATCATGTTATCTGCCTACAGTTGTAACCAGTTGATTGACAACCATGAAATGAAAAGGATATGGAAAAACACTAAAAAGCATGTAACTAATGCTCTTTAATGAACTAAACAGATCTGAGTCCAAAAAAAATAATAAAGAGAGCATAAAAACTGAACAAATTCAACCATCAAGAATCAAACTTGGATTACAAAGGAATCAATATCATTAACATTCTTGAATTAAAGATAAGAAACTGAAACCGACCCATTAAAACCACCACAAAAACAAGCAAAACCCACAATTCAGATCCCAAAAATATGAAAAGGAACATGTTAATAAAAACCCAGAAATGTATTCACAAGAAACAAGCTTAAAAAAAGAAGAAGAGCTTACTGGGTTTGAATGAAAATAACCGAACTGGGGCAAAGTGTAATTGAGAGATAAAAGAAAAAAGATAGCTGTTGGCTATCTTTAAATGAAGAACCAAAACCAAAGCAAAGTGAGAGGGAGGAACTATTAGATCTCAAAGATTCTTCTTCTTTTTCATATGCACAGTGAGAAAGGGGAGAGAGAAAGTGCAAGACAGTGTTGAGTTTCACACGTTTTTGAAGGAATCTATATGTATGGCATATGCATCTATCTGTCCAAGACTGGATTTGTAAATATGACTAGAAATTGACACTCGGTGAAAAAAAATATAACTTCGAGAAATAATTTTTTAAAGTAATATATTAGGTACTTTTTTTAAAAAATAAATAAGTGAGCATTTTATGTGAAAATGGAGGTTTTTTTTACTTAATATCTGAATTTTGTTGAAGAAAAAAAAAACATTTTCTTATAAACGAAGGGAAGGAAGTAGAGAGAAAGTAGAAAAAAACATAGTAAGTGCAAAAAAATTTAATGAAAAAAATTAACTTAGTGCTATTGTTTTTTAATTACTTACATAAATTTTATTAAATAATTTTTTTAAAAAATTTTACTAATATGAAAACGGTGAATTATAAATATATATTTGGTCAACTATAATATATAATTCATCTAAAACAATGCATAGCAACTAAGGTTGGGTTTGAATGAGTAGTGCATTTACCTGCGGTCGGTGTAAAAACAGCGGTGATGATAAGATAAATAATATAACATGTGACAAGAAGTAAGCTAAACGCACCGCATCACACTCCACCGTCCATTCAAACTTACTTTAAATGTCGAACTAATATGAAAAGAATCGAATTAGATTTTGTTTGCAAATTAAAATGTTGGATTAGTTTTTACATTAAAATTATTTAATATAACGATTTAATTTGTTAATAACAAAAATGGAAAGATATGATTTAATGAAAGTAAAAATAGCAATGAATAGATCTCATAATCCTTAGGATGAGAGAAGAGGGTAAGTCCATGGAAAGAAGAAATAATTGATGAAATTGCAAGTTGCAGCAATTTACTATTAGTGATGGGGCCTGGTTTGTTTCTTTCATTCTGCCTGCAAATGCAGTAAAAGCACAGACATCCCCCATTTCTTAATGCATTTCATTGCCTTTTCCTTACTTGGGTGATTGCCATTTGCTATCTTTGGAAATCACCGATGAGAACTTCAGATATGAAAGCTCCGTTTAATTCATTCATTAAGTTATTATTACTATTGGTTGGCTTTTGGTATTTGAGTTTTGTTAAAATTTGTGTGACCCGAATCTATTATTTATTAAAAAAATAAATATAATAGTAAAATAAGGGGATCTGTGTGGGTGAGAAGTCGAGGGTCGTAGGCTAAAGCTCGCCACAGATCCCCATTAAGCACAAAACTGGACTTCACTCTCGCGGTACGGACCATACCGCACAAGTTGAGTCCATTAGAACTATACTTTTACTATTTTATTTTGATTAGAACAGAGTTTTTCAACCCTTAAATAGATGTAGTCAAAACTCTTCTTATATCATTTCTTTTTCAACATTAATGAATTTCTCTCCTCTGCCCTTAGTTTTTAATCTGTATGTTCTTATTTTTCTTTTCCTATTACTTTGTGATCGTTCTACCGTCATTATCAACGTTTATTATAACAAGTTTTTTTTTCTCTCAATTTGGTTATGAGCTTTTTTTTAAAAAAAATTGATGTTTCAAGTTTTTTTTGTCTTATACAAATACTTAAGTTTAACTTCAATGTGCAATTTAGTATTTGAATTTTCCTTTTGTCCTAATTAAGTACATATGTTTCCCCCTTTCTCTTCTCTATCGGGATGCTTTAGATCTATCGTTTGTTGTTGTGGTTTTCATTTCTTTCTCCTTCCCCCTCGTTTTTGAAGTCATTGCTCTTTCTAGTGGGATGTTGGTGTTAACATTGGAGATCCACCAATCAAGGTGTCAACCTCATTTAGCCTTAGTTCGGTTATCGTTTCAATAAAAAATCGTAAGATATGAACCTGCACTAAAACCTTTCAACACGGTATTTGTTATCTCTTCAGAATATGGGATAGTCACAATTGTCCATTAAAGTTAATTCAATTTCAATTCAAAAAGCGCACGTTAGGTTGGAGATGTTTGGCGTGCAGTTGGGAAAACAAGACGATCGCCTGCCGAGTTCGAATTCCCACGAACAAATTAGCGTGTTCAATTGGAAAAAATTAGTTGAATTCTGTCAGGAGAGATAGTAATCGAATTTAAACGACCCACGCAATTGAGGTCGTTAATTCGAGGTGGGCTTTTCTAGACTATTGAGATATTAAATTGTGGACGCATGTTACGTGGTTAGATAATTGGTAATGATTGGTTTGCAGGTCGTACTAGAACAAACTACACAATGAAAAGTTGGCGGTTGGGGAGTCCTTGATCGCTATAACTAGCTTATCGTTTGGAAAGGTTCAAGGATCGATTCAATTTCGGAGTGTATCGAAGCTGAGGCTAAGCATTAATACATTTGATTCACCGATTTAATTTAATTTTCTTAATTTTATTTTGCAATCATAATTCTGTTTTTATTTTTTTATTTTTTATTTTCTTTATCAACTAAAATCTCACTTTTATTTTTTTTTTTAGCTTTGCAACACATGGGTCGTAGGCACGACAACTGCCTAAACTTAGGAATTTGGTTACATAAACAGAAAAATTAGGGGTCTTAGTCCTTGTGAGATTGACCCTACTACTCTATACTATTATTTAATTAAGTTAGAGCGTAAGAAAATATATTTGGTGGTTTCGACACCCATCACAAAAGTAGAAAGTAAAAAATTCACAAACATAATTAGAATGATAAAAAACTAACAATTGGTATGATTCTAATTTTACTTGTGAATGTTTTATTTCAATACACAGTACTTAATATATATGAGAGATTCATTTATACAGTATAAAAAATTAAATAGTTTTACATATTTTCGTAATTATTTATATGATTAATATTGTAACAATCCAACCGTTGAATTTATCAATATAATTGGCTTGTCATGCATGTAAATTTTCGAACTGATTCGATATCTTTATCATATCGATCTAAAATACTCTATACATTAACATATATTCAACGGTTGAATTTTTTTGCATAAAATAAATAATTAGAAATTTTAAATTTACATCAAATTTGACATTCATAATCTACATAAATAGACTATAAAATAAAACGATTGAGTCGTTAAAATATTAATCATATAAATAATTACGAAAATATATAAAACTATTTTAATTTTTATATATAATATAAAGAGTGTTATCTGATACACTGATAGTGGTGGAGTTTTTTTATTCCGTAAATGTATTTTTCTTATTTTTTAAAATATTAATTAATAATACATGAAAATTTCTTAATCTCAACTATAAATTAAAAAGGCCTTTCAAGGTGAGAAGTTTGAGGGCCATAGTCCACGCAATGAATGGTTCATTTGCTTTTGATGACCAAATTCCAAGCCTTTTACAAAATTTAGGCTCTGGGTTTTGATTTATTGTTTTTGGACTTTAAAGGAGTTTTTTTTTTCTATTTTATTTGTCAATAAATAATTTCAACTCTCAAATCAATTCTACCAAAAAATTAATCTTATTTTCATCTAATATAAAATTACTTAGCACATTATCGGATATGTGATATTACATAACTTTGTCCATTTAGCTGGAATGTAGGGTTTTATTTTTTAACTAGCGAAATATAAGATTACAGCAAAAACACATTTTATTAAATTGTCATAGTTACAAAATTTGTTTTTTTTAAACATGTGTGTAAGTAAATAAGTTGAAAGAATTGTTTTTAACTTATTATTATTTTGTTTTCATTCAAGTAAAATAAATTATTTTTAAGTAAATAAATTAAAATAATAAAAAGATGTAAAATTGTCAAAAATGTTACATTATCAAATGAATGTAAGATAATTTAGGCTTAGTTAAATATACTGAAAAAAAATTAATTTGCAAAATAGGTCGAATTTTTTCAAATTTAGGAAAATAAACCGTTTTGGAGAGAGAGTGAGAAAGCGCATTCAACTAGATGAACTTTTCTGCTGACATGTCAAGGAAAACGCGCATAACTGGAAGAGTGTTCTAATAATTATAAAGAAAGCACGTCTAACTGAATGCACTTTCCTTGACATGTCAGTAGTAAAATTTGTTTAACTGAGCGCATTTTCACACTAACTACGCAGAACGCAGCCTTTGATTAATTAACATTTTTTCCGACATATTCAACTAACTTAATGAATAGCTTAAGTGGGAGGTAAAATTTTCTTTTTGTGGAAAAGTAAATATAACTCAAATATAAATCAATTAAATAATCTCTTTTAAGGGGATTATCAACCAACCATAAATCAATTCTCTTATCTCGTACTGTCTCTGTCTTAATGGTCTTATCTGAGAGTTTATTATTTTCCTGAGAAATATGATGAAGACTCGAATGTCCTAATAGTTTCAAAAGAGTGGTATTAAGGGCAAATTACATATAAAAGCCCTTTTTTTTAAAAAAATTTACCTAAATGGGCCCGGTAAATAATTATTTACCGGAATGACCCTATTTCACCGTTCATGTCAGCGCGATGTCAGGGGACGTGGCAGGAAAACGCGTCCCTGAGGAAGCGTTTTGCCCGCATCTCCTGCGTAGTGGGTTTTTGGTTTAGGGTTAGGATTTTGGTGTTTTAAAGTTTAGGGTTTTAGAGAAAAAATTAAATAAATAAGGGATTAGGGTTTAGGGCTTGTCAATCAAATTAATTATAAAATTTTCAAAATTGGATTAGTTTTCGTGTTTATTTTTTTAAGAAAAAATCAATTAAATTAGGGTTTACGGTTACTAATTTAATTAAAAAAATCTAAAAATCATATTAGGGCTATAGTGGCTCCTGATAAAATAATTTCGAGTAGACGTTTCTGAGCAAACAGTGTTAAAAATGCTTTAAGCAGGATGCTTTGTCAGCAGAAGTACTGAAAAAAGCTCCCACGTGGACGCGCTTTTGCTATAGTGGCTCCTGATAAAAGCTCACACGTGGACGCATGGATTCACTATTCATTGATATGTTCCCTAATTTTTAGCAATTTAAAACTAGTATTGATTAGCGAACCCCAAGAAATAGTTATAAATAAGAAAAAAAATTGAAATAAAAGAATGGATTTAAACAAAACCAAACAAATCATCAAATCCAAATCAAAATTAGGGGTTTCTTTTTGGGGAGCAAAAAGAAATGAAGAAAACAAAGAAGAAATGAAAGAGTG
This sequence comes from Gossypium hirsutum, assembly GCF_007990345.1. NCBI lineage: Eukaryota > Viridiplantae > Streptophyta > Magnoliopsida > Malvales > Malvaceae > Gossypium > Gossypium hirsutum. The sequence goes on along the minus strand of NC_053438.1, from coordinate 5,829,749 downwards.
AAAAACAATAAAGAAAGAAAAGAATGGTTAAGAAGGTTTGAAACATCAACTTGAAGGCATTGAAAGTAGAAAGAAGATAAAATGAAATTGAGTTGGTAATAAAAAAGATGCCAACTATCTTCTCTTTCATATCAATCATTTTTTAATATTTAAACAAAGTATTTTACTTTTGCTAATTAAGAAATAGTTACCACTCATGATTTCTTCTTCTTTTCCAAATTTCAATTTTGTTTATTACATCTAAATAATCCAAATTAAATAATTATCCACATTGTAAGTTAAATGTAAATCCAATCATTCTATAGAATTACAATTAGTAGTCTAAGTATATCATACCAATAAATTGATTTTTTTTTGGAAAAACTTGAGGGACTTTAAAGACCCTTTAGCCTTAATTTTTACATCATAGTTAAAAAATTTTAAGGAACCTAGGCCATACAAGCCGATCATGCCCAAATCGCAATAGTTGAACGTTATTGTAAAAAAATTGTATTATTTATATTTTTTAAATCGAAAATTGGTACAAATATTCAGAATATTGACTTATTTAAAAGAAAATATATTTTATTAAAAATATTAAAGTAAATTACAATTACTTTATTCAAAACAAATATTCAACATATTGCCTTATTTAAAAGAATTTCTATTATATTAAAAATGTAAAAGTAAATTTCTATTTTAGTACATGAAATAATATAGAAGAATTTCTATTTTATTACATCAAATAATATCAAAATATTCAAAATGTTGGTACAAATATATTAAAATAAAAATCAATCTCTGTGCCCGTCGGATTCAGTACCACATGGCGGCCGTCGACGGTTACGCACTGGATTCCTCCTTTGTCCAGCTTTCGGCGGGGGTTGTGGTTGCTCCGGTGGGGATTCTGGTTCCTCCGGTAGGGTATTTGGTTGTCGGTGTTGGGACGATGAGCCACCTTAATAGAATAGTGACTGTGGAGGTGTTTGCATCACCAACGGCGAAGCTGTTTGAAACCCATACGGTGACGGGGATTGGTAAAAAGAAAAGCTCCCTGAAGGCCCCTCTTACGATCCATCGTGCGACGCTGGCCTATACATCGGTAGTCCACTCAGCGTAACGAAAAATGGAGATGAACCGGGCCATGAACTCCGACCTGTCATAGGACTCGAAAAAGGAAACATATAAGGGTTAGGATACATAAAAGGGCTAGGATACGCACCTGGCATCATCTGAAAAGGCTGTGCCATGGGTATCGTCGGTTGAACTGCTGGGTCGGGTGACTGTGTCGGTGCTCTCGCTGGGCCTAATGATTGAATAGCCACTGATGATGGGCCAGGTGAATGTCTGGGCCTCGTTGATGGACCTGCGTCGTTGTCCATTCGTCTTGAATTTAAAGGGCAACGTCGTTCCCTTTGGACATGTAATTGCCGCTGCCTCTCCTCTGCCGGCAGTAAATACGGCTTGTCATGGATCCTAAACCATGGCATGTATTCCAGCACGCACGCTAACTCTGGAACGATGATCGGTTCCCGAGTACCGATCTTCCCACATTTGGATGTAGTATGACCAGAATCTCGGCCAATCCGTATGCAATTGTCGTAGGTCGATTTTGTGCTGATCATCAAACACCTCAAGTGCCACGAGAATTGGTTGTCGGAATCTAAATTACCGTAATACCCTGTCTGACTGGTGCATCTCCACAATTGCATAGTTGACCAACGTGACTTTCACGTGCCAAGCGTTTGGATTTTGGAAGTACTCATCCGGAGTTACTGCCCGAATTGCCAGATTCTCGTATGGTATCCATTCAAACTATATGAACATGATGGAAATATTAGTTATATACATAATACTAAATACTAAATATCAATCGACTAGCTCATGATGGAAATATCAATTTTATTTAATACTTGTGCTTCCGACTTTTGGTCTAATAGAAGAAGTATATCTTCAAGACAGCTAGGTAATCCAGCATAACTTGCCGGATGGTTCTACCTAATTAAATAAATTTTTAGCATGCTATTATATTTTAAATCTACGTAATAATTGTAAAATTTAATATAAAATTTACCTCATTATGGGTGAGAATATATATGGATGGTCCACTTGATGACGTAAAAATAGAAAGCGAAATCGTGCCTATGACTGTAGTAGTGACAGGCAACCTCTGATTTTTGCTTTATTCGGTCGCGTCACCCCGCACATCTCCCGGTACAGTGTTGCCAACACGGCCGATCCCTAACTCAATTCACCGGCTGCTCTAAAATCAACGAGTTTCAGCAGCCATCTTAGATGTACGAGGTTCCGTGACAAGTCTGGCATCAGATAACCTCCATTTATCTGAAGAATGTATGCCCGAGCATATCAGATTCTTTCTAGTTCAGTTGAATCATCATCCGAATCTGGGAATATGTCTCGTAACCAGCTCATCTCGATCCGACCTCCGTTAATATTCTCCGGAATAGCGCCTAAAAGCTCGTAGCATACCGTTCCCTAATCGCCAGATTTAACAGACCTGGTGACTAGGTACTCGTCCACCGGCAATCCCAATTGCAGATTCACATCTTCCAAAATGATAGTGCACTCTCCACATGGAAGATGGAATATGTGCGTCTCGGGTCTCCACCTCTCAATCAACGCACTGATAAGTTTCGGGTCCAACTTGCATCCCCGACCTACCATCGCCACGTGCCAAAAACCCGCTTCCCACAGGTAATTCTCTACCAACGGTGATGAAGGACCATGCATATTATGGATACAGCATTGCAATATCCAATCTACATACTTTTATAACAAATAATAAATTAATAATTATTTAAAATTGCATAAATAAAAAATGTTAAATAATATTTAAAAATTAAATTTAATACTTACCATTTTCATTTGTTCGACAGATATGTACTTGTCATCAAGACGAATCAATTCTCCAGCCATTGTTAAATTCGTACAATTTTTATGATTTAAAAAAAAATTAATTTTTTTTTAAATAATTAAAAAAATTAAAGCTCTTTTAAATAGGGATTTGAGAGAAATTTGAGAGGAAATTGAGAGGAAATTAGAGAAATGATTTAATTATTTGTGAAAAAAATAAAAGGGTGGGGGGTTTTATAGTTTTTTTTTTTACAGTTGGGGGTCACCAATGGTAAAAAAAGTAATCGTTGCTACTATTCACTCGTGGCCAAAACACGTCCCCAAGGGAGAGCTTACGTGGCAGGAAAACGCGTCCTTGAGGGCGCGCTTTGTTGCCACGTAGGCAAAGCGCTTCATTGAGGAAGCGTTTTCCTGCCACGTCCCCTGACATCGTGTTGACGTTGACGCGCTTTTGGGGAATTGGGCCAATCCGGTAATTAATTTATTATCGGGCCCATTTCGGTAAATTTTTTAAAAATTGGGCCTTTTTACACCATGTTTGGTTGGGTGTATTGGCATAACCAATACACCCCTAATTGGTGGGCCCCACTTAATCCCCCTTCAATCTGTTGTTTGGTTGGTTGTATTGCCATTACGTCCCAAATCTGTTCCTTGCCTAATACACCCGGTCCCGAATAGGTATTCCTCCCATTCAGCACCGATTAGAGAATCCTTACCCATTTCTTATTTTCGTTTCCTTTTTCTGCCCTCATAGATTTCTGCTTCTTCTTCCATCGGCATTTTAGTTCATCCCCCCGCTCAGCTAAATTACTTCTTCTTCCCTGTTGCTTCATTCATATCCTAAATAGAAAATATTGGGAAAAAAATCCCATAAAATTTTAGGTTGTGATTGATCGCCATCGTCATGGATTCGTAAGCTTTTCTTTTTTCATTTTTATTTATATGTTCAATTAATTTTCTGATGTACACTTTCAGTCGGCACTCTTCAATTTCCATTCATTCTTAACGGTAGTGCTATTAGGAATCTGCACCTGCACTTACTTGAAGATGCAATTTCCAGCTATCCTTGAACAGAGAACTTGGTATATCCTCTCGCTTTCTTTCTATTTTTCTTCTATTTGTTTTATTCGTTTATTGTTGAATAGTTCTCATTACTATATTTGTAGTTGATTTAAGCTTGTATTTTCATTTCAATCAGAACTAATTTTGGTAATTGAATGCTAGATTGTGTGCCTTGGCATAATTGTTTAATGTCCGCAAGCCATGCAGTTAGTTTTGTAGTGCTTTTGTAGTTGTTTTAGCTTTGTAATTTGGAATAACTGCTTTTGAGCTGGAAACTTTTGAGATGGGGGATGTTGGGGCGATAAAAACTTGTGGTTTTGGAAATCTGGGTTTTTATTTTTTGGATTTACAATAGGTTCTGTTGGATAAAAAGAGATAAATTACATTGTAGTTGTTTACTCATTGAAGTTAAATTCCTAAATTGTGTGCTGAAATTTGGAATCAGTAAAATATTTATTGGTTTGTACTGATTTTAAGCTCAAAATTTGGTTATAAAGTAAAGCAAAAAAGGAGAAAAACAACGAGTTCGGTTGCTACTTTTCTTTCTTTTTAACTTTATTTTATTAGAGGAGAATTTTGTGATATGTAGTCTCTTTGTAAATATCCCAAGATTAAGTTGTGTTATTTGATTAATTTTAATGGAGAATTGAGCCTTCTCTTTATTAGTGTTGGAAAACAAAACTTTTTGTGAACATGCTAAAACAGTTTTTAAATTTAGCCTTTCAGTTCATAGATTAAAAGACATTATAGTTTCGCATTTCAACCATAATATGTTCACTAGTTTAAGTATCTTTTTTGAAATATTGGCTTCAGGTCTCATCATTTCATTTTTTGAACAAATTACAAAACAATTTTATTCTTTATGTGATCTGCATAACTAATTGATGGTTCTGTTTCTCTTCTCTATGCTTCTATTTGATTATGTATGAAGTGGCCTACTAAGATAAGCTTGTTGATGTGATCACATTTCTTATTTAAAATTTAATGATATAAGGTCAAAGGCTAACCAAGATTTTTCTTTGATTATCTGTCTCTGAACTGGAATAGAATGATCAAGAAGGTACTTTGCTACTTGCCAAAAGCCATCATTTCAACTTTGGTTTAGCTGGATATATACAGGAAGTTCACAAATGCATTGGCAGTAGTAGTTATTGTCTCTGTCGGTTGGATTTGCTACGAGGTAAATCAAGTCCATTATCTTTGATGCTTTGTTTAGGCTGCTTTATCAATAGACTTCAGCATATAATGTAGAAGAAAGCAAAGAACATGCTAGCAATTTAAGTGCAGTCCGGTATCTTTATGATGGGAAGTATAGGGTAGAGTAATCAAAAACTGCAACATATAGTGTGATGAAAATATAGCATTTTAGAAATGGCATCATTATCAAAAACCCGCTACACCTTACAACTGTGAAACTCTGCCTTTTCAGATTTACTTCAAGGCAAATGATGTTTACAACGAGCAGTGGCAGAATGCTTGGATCATCCCAGCCTTCTGGCAAATCTTATCTTTCTCTCTGCTATGTGTCATTTGTGTTCTTTGGGCTCCTTCTCAGAATTCTACGCGGTAAATATCTAACTTATTGAGCCCTAAGCTTCTCTTTATGCCTTTCCTTTTCTGCTACGGTTGTTTATGAACTGTTTTATAGACATTCAAAATGAAAGAAGAAAAAACTTAATACTCACACCCTCAATTGTTTAAGATATTTCTTGATCGTTAATAAAGGTAAAACTCGGCAACTTGAGATGTTTGTGTAGGCTTGATTACTTGTTTAATTTGTAACTAGTTCCTCTGTGTTACGGAATTTAAAGATGTATGGCTGTTTTATACTGTGGTTGATGTTCCAGTATATTTTAGTTTCAGTGTCGATCTTTGAGAATTTTATTTCAATGTCTTTGCAGTTTCTTATAGTTCACCGTTTTGTTATTCCGATCTTAATAGGTATGCTTACTCTGGTGAAGCAAATGAAGATTTTGACAAAGATGATACTAATTTGACACTCATAAAACCCTCTCCAACACCTTCAAAAGATTTTAGAACTGCACCGGAAACTAGAACGGTGCAGGGCAGCAATGGAGCATCCTCTAATGGTGATTTGGAAGAAGACAAGACAGAGTGACATAAAAACCCCACCTGTGAATCTGTGATTCTTAGAACTCGGTTCAATACTCGGATTCACTTAAATCAAGGCCTTGTTATAGTTGTAACAATGATCCCACTTTTTTTTTTGAACTGTAATGATATCAAGGTGGCTACCATTACAACCAAACATCAGATGTTGAGCTTTATCTTTCCCTCCTTTGATTTTATATTTTATATATTTTTTTGGTTTTACCCCAAAAGTTTTCATCAGTTAGTTGTTACCAAGGGAACAGACAATCCTAGTATGCCTTTTTTTTAATGTTAATATAGTTTGTGACATGTTATTTAACATGTTTTTTTTGTATCGAACATTATCTACTAATGTTGCAGAACAATGGATACCATACTTAATCGGGAAAGCATGTACCATGACAATATAAAGGAGGTTCCAGCAATTGAGAATATTGGAAAGGATTGTAAATGCTGGTATTTAAAGTTTATATATCACCTCTTAAAAGGTAACTATAAATCAACTATATACTAAATTAGACTAAATTTCAGATCCATTCAGTCGTCCATGATTGCTAAATTTCAGATCAACTATTCTTTGAAATTGGGCTGATCTTTGGTTCCTAAACCGTAACATGGTTTTGTGATTGGGGAATTTGAGGAACTTTCCTGGACCAATATTTATCTGGCAGTTGTCTAATAATTATGTTAAATTATCTTTTATAGTATCATATATTATGATTTGAGTAAATTCATATAAGAATATTAATTATTAAGAATTTTATTAAATTATATATTTTAATTATAATATATTTAATAATAATTATGTTTAAATATGATTAAATTATTTATTATTGATAATAATAATCTTATTAAATTTTAAATAACAATAACAATAATCATTTACCAAAACAAATTTATGCTAAGGGTATTCTAGTTATTTTAGTTTTTTCCATTATACTATTACACATCTATTCCATTCAACCAAACACAAGATTACTATTACGCCTCTATTCCATTACATTCAACCAAACAGTTGATTTGCTATTACACCTCTATTCCATTACACCTCTAATCCAATACAGCGAACCAAACGTGCCCTTAGTGTTTTTGCCCTGGTATTAAGTTAAAAAGGCTTAATTTTCATGAAATAATAAAAAGAAAAAATCTAAAAAGTATAATAAAATTGAGACAACCCAATCCCGAAACTGTTTGAAAAGGGGAAGCGTTCATAAGAAAATCAGACTTAAGATTGTTGACATGAAAAATTTGACAATTTCCTTTTCTGACTGTCACCAGTGGGGAGGGTGTAAATTGCATCAACAGTTGATCTTCTTCCACGTGTCTTGATCGTATTCGATACCATGCTGGTAGAATGACAGGAAAGCACGTGCGAGGGCTGATGCACAGTGGCCAAGAAAAATGATTAAATGTGGGAATTGCTCAATTCTCGTATTCTTTCGTTTTATGCATTTGATTTTGCCACCTTTTGTTTTATTTCTCCTATGAGGCGAATCGGTAGTTAATTTGATCTTCCACAGTTTAATCAATTTGATAAATTATTTAATCGTCGATTAATTAATTGATTTTTTAATTTGATTGAATGGTCCGTATTAATTTTTGACTTAGTCGGTCTAAAATCTTTGTTCGAACCGATTTTTTACTTGACCTGTCTGACCGATCAGATCTAGCCGATTCAAATAACATTGATAACTCTCTTAATTTATAAGACTATATTCAATTAAAATTTAATTCTTGTTGAATTTTAATTTAGTTAACACCATTATTATTACAATAAATTAGAAAATATGCACCGAGCACATTTAAATGTGAAATATATTTTAATTTAAGAGTTTTAAACAAGTTTACGTGTAATTTAAGAGTTGTATATAAAAAATACATCAAATAAACTCATTTTAAGTTTTTTTTAAAAAAAAGAAAGGAATATAGTTTTTAACACATCAAAGCGATCAAACAAAATATTATATATGCATTAACATGGTTGCAATAATAAGATGCATTACACCATCAAGAAGAAAATTCAAATTTAAAATTTAAAAATAATCTTATTGAAAGGGGTAATTACAAACCACGAAAAAAATCAATATTTATAAACTGCAAAACAAAATTGGACGACACTTTAATCATATCAAATAATAATATTCCATAATTTTACAAATGTAAAAGTATTTTAATGGTTATTTCTTTCATCTCCTCCCTTACAACTCAACCCTTTATTTCATAACCCCTTCGTATGTCTAAATTAGAGGATATTGTACGTTTAAGCACGACCAAATCCACAACCTCTAAATTATTGCGACAAAAATAATAACAAGTGAACTAATATTCAATTGATGGCTCGAATATTCTATATTTTATCTCATTTTCATTATACTTATTACTAATTTTAATATGATATTTTTTTGATAAATCTCAAAATTATACATAAACTTTGATTTTGTTCAATCATACACATGAAACTTTGATTGTGGTTCAAATATATAGATAAAATGTTGATTTTAATTCAATTATATACATTTAAAGAAATAAATACATTAATTTTTTTATATATTAGATAAATATAATTATTTGTGTATACAATATATAAACGTAAAAAAATTCTATATCGATAATTGTGTGAACTAATTATTAAAACTAAATCAAATAAATTTTTTATATAAAATTACACAAAATCAAAATTTACTTTTAACAATATTTTTGAAAATCTCCGTCCATCCGTCTCTATAACGCTATTCATTGATTTAATCCTATATTATTACGTAATCTCATCATATTTTTTTCATGTCTAATTTATCCAAAAAAATTCGTGCTTTCTTCTTTTGAGTTTGTGTGAGACTTTTGCTTTCCCTTTTTTTAATATTCAATAACGTGAATTAGGCAATAAATATATATATAGAGTTTATATATTTGATTTTCTGATAATTAATATATAAATTTATATATTATTAGAACTAAAATCACGTTTTATCTTTTCAAAAATTACATTAATATATCAAATATAAATTCATATATATAATTTCAGGTTGGCTATCATTTATATATACTTGCATACCAATAGGAGAAAGGATTGCTTTACCTAGAAAAAATTTTTTCAAACACCTAGAACCAAACTCATTATTTTTACGAGAAAAGATTATATGAGGCTGTAATTCCATGTCATCCTTATCCTTTCCCAATGAGAGAATGACAAATCAAATTTTTACTCCTAATTTTTAGCATTTTTAATTTTTTTTTCAGGTGAAAAAATCTAATTATTCTCTTATTGAAAAAGAATATTAATATCGTAAAATTACACAGTTTTATATAATTCCTTATCTTGTTTTTACATGTTCATCTATTATTTAAAAAAATTATAAATGTTTAAATTTGATTTTCAAATATATTAAATCTCAACTCTTATAAACATTTGCATGAAACAATTAAACAAACACCGGAATCTTAGCTTTTCTAATCAGTATAAGATTAAAGCATCATATTCAATGAATTATTAATTGAAATATTCTATACATGCATTAAAAAATACCAAAAAAAATCAATCAATTTGAATATTTTAATTAATAATTCATTGAATATGATGACCAAGGTCTGGTAAAATAATAGTCTTTCTAATATTTGTTGAATTTTAATATTATAAATTGATGTCGATTGAGTGTTAATTCGATTAGTATGTATATTATTTCTAATGTAGGTGGAGATGGGTTCGAGTGCGTTAAAGCACATTATTCTTTTATATATGAGTTGGAAAGAGGTTATAAATAGTTTTAGGATTTGTGTAAAAAAAATAGATATGATTAGAAACTCAAAAAATATAATAAATATTATTATAGATAGGTACTTAGCATGGCACACTATAATTTCAAATTTTTTTATAATATATAGATGTCATTCTTTCTTAATTTATTCTCAAATTTAGTGGGAAAAAATATCATAAATTGATGTTCCATTAGACATATCTCTCTAAGATGCATAGATAAAACCCCAAACAAGAACATGTTTCAGACATGAAAATTACCAAACACATTTGTTCTTTAAAAAAACAACTATTATAAAAATCCTTAACCTAATCAAACATATATGATTATACATATATAATATTTTTCAGTGCTGTTTATTAGGGTTCATATGACTAGGGATTTTTCCACTGAAAACATATGACAAGGTATGGAGAAATGTGAGATGAAAATTGACCAAATCAGACAATGAACTAGGTTTGAACGCTACTTATCAAGAGAAAGAAGACCCCATCATCATTATTAAAGCCTGATATTTCTGCAGATTAATGGGACTTTTGTTCTTGAAAAAAAGAAATGGAAACTCCCATGTTTTGTAAAAAACATGGAAACAACTGTTTTAGTTCACTGTTTCGAGTGTCTGATGCAGCTTTTTGGTTAACACGTTTAGTCTCTTCCTTTCACTTTACTTCATATTCATATATATACATATATATATATATAACAATTGAAAGCAATTATAGATCTTTTGTCAAACACAAAGAAGACAAGCAAAAGATAAGAAATTAGAAAGAAGGCAAAAACGACGAACATAAATGATACTAAAACAGGAATGCTTCTTTTAACTCAACCGACACTTGACTCCCTTTTTAGTATCTGATTTTCCTCATGCCCCCCATTTTTTCTAATATAAATTCTTGTGAAGAAAAAAAGAAGAAATATTAGTTAATTAACTAGTATTATGAAACCAGAACTAAGCAAATATTGTTTTAATTAACAAAAAGGAATTGCTTTGATTCACAGCAGGATCTTATAGGTGCAAATTAAAATGACATTAATTAAAATAAAAATATAAAGGAACAATGGAAAAACCATGTTCTTTTGCCATGCAGATGGGTCATGATTACGTCTTTTCATATATATATATATATATGTTCTTACTGGTTTTGATTGCCATGGGGAGGTGGAAGAGGAGGAACTTGAGGTTGAGGATGAGGGGGTCGTTTTCTTTTCTTCTTCTCGTAGCTTATGCCTCTTGCTTTAGCTTGTGAATCACGAACCTCACGTAGGTAAAGCCTAACAGCTCGGGCACCGAAAGGGTTTGCTTCGGGTTTGCCGCCGTGTTCTTCGAAGGCGGCTCGGAGGCGTCCGATGAGGGCATCGAGGCTTCCCCAAGCTTGGCGGAGAGGGCAAGGGCATGGGGCCGGGGGATTAGGGTGGCCGAAGAAAGGGCAAAGCTGAGTGTGGACTTTGGTTTTCCCAAACTGGTCGAGGTAGCGGAGGAACTCCAGGACGTGTGCGCCGCTGCAGCGGGACAGGGAGAGCGGCGGGCGGTGGTTGCGGAGGTATTGCCCGAACGTGTTCCAGTCACGGCGCTTTTGGTTTTCGTAGCGACTGAGTGTCGAAGGAGAAGTGGAAGAAGAGGAGGAGGAGGAGGAGGCCGCGGCTGCTGATAAAGGGATCGTGTTGGTGGTGGCGCCGGCGGTGGTTCCCACGGTGGTGATGGAGAGGTTTGCAGGGAAATTTGGATTCAAATTGGTGGTGGAAGAAGGGTTTATATTTGATGTTTGGAAACCCTGAAGAGAATCCATATATGATCAACACTTAGCTTGAAAAGAAAAGGACTGAAACAAAAGGAAATCAAAAACAAAAGGACTGAAACAGTAATAATTTCAAACACACAAAAGATTTCAGATTTTCAGCATGAGAACAAAGAAAGTCATCAAAACACAAGTTTTCTAGTGGAGGAAGATGAACAGTAAACAATGAACTGAAAATTATAGGATTAATAATAATGCTATAAAAATATGTGAAGATTATAGAGATCGAAGGTGATGAATGAAGAGACTAAAAAGGTGAAATTAAAAAAAAAAAGTGAGATATTTACATAACAAAGGAGGGGGGGGGGACTCAATAATGGGATGAGAAGGGCATATAGAGGGAGGGTTGAAGAACATATTATTAATTTAATTCATGAGAGAGAGAGAGAGAGAGAGAGAGAGAGGATGGAGAGGGAAATTAGAGGAAAAAAGAATAGTAAAGGTAGGGTAGAGTGAGCCTCCCTTTCTTTTACCTTGAGGTTTTTTTCAATCTTTTTTTGTTTGATCTTTCCTAGATAACTTGAAAGGTTCTCATCATTTTTGTGTGAAATTTGAATTCTAAAATTAGGGTGAGTTTGGATGGACGGTGAATGTAGTGTGGTGCGGTATTTTTAGTTTACTTTTTGTCTTACATTACAATATTGTTATAGTATTTAATCTTACCGTCACCGCTATTTTTACACTAACCACAAGTAAAAATACTACCCATCCAAACCCACCTTAGTGTTAATAAAGAATTATCTGTCGCAAGTAAATGTACCGCCCGTTCAAACCTATCCTTAATACTAATAAAGTTTTAACTAAGTCATTTTCTATCATTTTTATTTAGTTGATTGCTGAAAATAAAAATAAATATTTTTTATACAATATTAATAGTAAGAGATGGGGTCACATAGTTTCAACCCGTGTCAAATGAGTGTATAATATTTTTAGTAATTAATTTTTTACATGTGTTTTATAATCTATAATAAAAAAACACAATATAATACAATTTTTTTCTATAAAAAAATCACTCAATAAAAAATATTTTCAATTTTTTATTTTAATATTAAATTTATCGAACAATCTAATTATAATTTAATATATATATATCTGAGAGGTAGTATTTTAGCATAAATCTACACATATGTATGTGTAAATTTAGTAACTTTAAGCTTGATATAATTATATAAAGTAGTGACTTAAAATATGTGTACAATATAAGATATAATATGATAGGAAGAATAAAATATGATATATAGTGTGACATGATTGAAATTTATCAATATTTTTATAAAAAAATAATATTTTAAATATGAGCATGGCATACAATAAGATACAAAATATTGAATTAAGATTTAATTAAATTAAAATGTTATGTTTAGAAATATGATTTTGAAAAACTGAATTTAGATTTTATATAGCCTTCATGTGTATTTAAATAAAATGCTATTTTGAAATGTATAATAATAGGTACCGAGAATGATGCAAGTGGAAATAAGTGAGTGTGTCTAGGGCTTTTTTGGAAATGGAAATAGGAAGGAAAAGATGATGGAGACAGGATAAAGCTATTTGGGGGAATAACATGATTTTGTTTCTTCACCCTTTTCTTTTGATTGACAACACCTTTTCTCAAATGACCATTTTACCCCTTCGAACTTTGTCAATAATTTTGATGTATATTTTTAGCGTGACATAGTCGCACTCCAACATTCGATAATTACAACGAGTCTGTCTGAATTTAAAATCAAGTCGAGTAAGATTTTTTAAGTAGGGAGAGTGAATTCTCTCGAACCGACATATATAAATTTAAACGCGTTTGAATCAACATCCTTTTTTAATAATTACAAACTGCGTCTTTAAATGATTGTGTTTTAATAAATAATAGAATTATGAAATAGGAAATCTTGTAACTTTGAAAATGGGGGCATAACTTGCATCACCCGGAACCATCAGTCAGTCAAGCAACAGTTGATTCACAAACAGTTCATGTGAGCAACAGTTTTTTTTTTTTGAAACCCTAATTTGTGGCTTTCCATTCCACTTCCAATTTGGGATTTTTCATAGTAAAATCTACCCCCCACGTGGCTTTGGCAACCATCTCCCATCAGTCATCACCAGTCTTTTCTTGAAGAAACTAGCTTTGGTAGGATGCTACTCGATGTGTTGATAGGGAAGGTAGTGGTCTGAAAGTTCTTTAAATTGATTTTAAGATCGCATCCAATTTTTTTTTATTATGATCTTATCAGTTTCAAACCCTAATTCGATGCTTAGGTTCCTTCTGTGTGGTAAAATAATGTGTATTGTATAAAAAAATAAATTAATATGTATTTATAATAAATTTAAGTAATAAAACATGTGTATTCTATAAAAAGTAAATTAAGATATATTTACAATAAAATGCTTGTTAATATTATTGATCAATTATGAATTTTCGTTAAATCAATCTTAAAATTTGAATTAAGTATTAAAAAGTTAACACTATTAGTTTCAGGTATCAAATTATATAATTTTCATCAAATATATATACTATGAGAGACCAAAACAACACAAATACGATATTAAAAAATGTCAAACTTGGAAATCAAATAATGTATTAAGCCAATTACAAATTATCTTATCCAAAATTCGACCAAAAAAACATATTGTACAATTAGAGGGTTTGTACTCATACACGTATAGTTGGGATATACCCACATCACTTGTATACACTGTGTCAAACAAGGACTCAAGGAGCTGCACTTATGACTGCTTTCTCAAAAACTCAAACCCGAGTGAATTTTATGGTGTGAACATCCTTAACTACCAATCTATTAGCAGGAATGAATTCGAGATTTTTATTTGAATCAAGTAACTAAAATTAGGTTAACTCTTAAATAGATATAAATTACGAAAGGTAAAAATATGCAATGGGAAAATATAAATCTTTTTTATGCAAAACAATATAATTTTCTATTTATTAATTATATTTTAATTTTATCAAATGGAAATTATATATATATTTTAAATTAAATAAATTTAAGAAACCACTGAAATTATTAGCATTTAAATTTTGGGAAAAGATAGTTTTCGACAATACACATGATTGATTAGTAGTCTAAAAGTATATATACTTTTGATTGAAAATTTGGAAAACATAGGTAGCTAATTTCAAGAATAGAAGCATTCACTTATTAATGAAAATGACTTCCACAGTTCAACTACTGTATTAAGGTTGGATTCTATAGTAAACTATTTTGCATTTTTCATTTAAATCTGATTTTTTTCCCCAATAATTTCTTTCACAATCATTACAATGGAAGAATAAGATTTACGAAAAAAATTAGCCTTAATTTCATATTGATTTAATAATATAATCGGAATCTCGTATTAATAATCAAACTATATTCAAATTTAAACTAAAGATAAATTTGGATGCAGTTCATACATGATGGGACTTAAACTAAAATATATTTAAATTGAGAATCTACACGTAGCAGCGAGACTCGAACGAAAAACCACAAAGTTTTCAAATTTAAATTAATCCAACTCAAAATTTAGTCTTGTTTATGTAATAATTTTTTAACAAGCAACTTCTAATAAATTCAAACTTTCAATTTTAATTTAGAGAATATACATAAATTCGTATTTATATATAAATTTTTTATCCTTGAACTTCGTAATTAAGTTCAAATTACTCTTTGAATTTGGATTGCATAAGAATGTGATAATGTAGTAATATAAAATTAAGTCACTTAAAAAAAATTAAAATTAAAATTTCAGGTGCAACCTCTAAATACCATATCATTACTCTTTCATATAATCCAAATTCAAGAAGCAAAACGAGAAAAAATTACTTATTTAAGTACTACAGTAAACAAAAAAAAAAGAGGTACAAATATCGAATTGATCTTAATAACTAAATTTAAGGACCAAAATTACATTAACCAAAAGGTGTAATGATGTATTGTGTAGTTATTGCAATCTTGCACCAAAAGTTCAACATCATCTCAATCAATCATTTTATATATAGCATAGATAATCACTTAATTAACACAATTTAAGTATAAGATACCAATAAACTAGTGCTTAGATCCCATGTGATGACTTGATAGTTAGGATGTTCACCATCCCAAATGTGACTTGTATTCGAGTCATGCTAATCGCGTTTACTGTTTCGAGCTTTATCCTGTTTTTATAATTCACTAGTGCTTAATCCACCGTGTCACTTACATTTTTGGCAACTAATGCAATATATGCCACTATAGTTATTCTTTTTAAAATATATATATTATAATCTATGTTGTATAGGTGTTAAACGAAAAATTTGACCAATAAAGTTGTATTTTTTATTACTATATATATATGGTGAAATCCAATGTATCCCTAAATCACCATAGACTTGAGAATTTGAAATGGGTCGAATGGCATCTCTAATTATTTATTGTTTTTTTTAAATAACTTTATTATAAGTTCTGATTATATTTACTCTTTTTAACATAATGCATATAATTACTCATAATCTCTCTCCAACTCATAAACAGGAGGATAATGCGCTTCAGCATACTCGAACCCATATCTTCTTGCATCGAGTTAAAACTTAATCGGTAATTATTTATTCTTTAAATTTAGTATCATCCAAATTCTTATTCTTGGTTTGCTTCTTTAAATGACAAAGAAGCAAATAGAATAAATCTTTTTAAACAATATATATGCCCTAATCACTTTGTAGAAATGAGATTAATTAGTGGGATTAGCTTCAAATTGGAAGATCAAAATGGAGATCCGGAAAGTGGGCAACCATCCAAAGCCTACCCCCAATTTGTTTCCTCTATCTTTCTTTCTTTTTTCACATTGATTATCAAAAAGCAAAGTAAGATATTGAGATCTCGCATCTCTCTATCTTTTTATTTTCACCAATAAGACCTTCTTTTTGAGATGTTGTGTTCCCAAAATGCCTTGGCTTTAGACTCGATTATAATCTATAACCTTAATTATTCAAAGGCTTATCTATATTCATACTTTGTAATATTTAGAAAGTTATTTAATAACTGAATTTAGGTATAATTACTTGTAATTACATAATGGTGGCAGAGGTGAAGCCAGGATTTTTTTTAGGGGAGGCAAAATTAAATTGTAATTTCTACGATAATAAAAATATAATTTCACCATTTCAATAGTCTATCTTTATAATTTTTAAAGGATTAAATCAAATTTTTATCATTTTTAAGGGGGCCAAAGTGTAATTTTATCTTTACTAATTTAAAATTTTAAAAGGACTAAATGAAAACTTTTCCAGTTTAGGGGCCAGCTACGCCCTTGAAGGGTGGTGTGAATTTGATGTAATTAGAACACCTCAATTATACTTTTCAATTCTTAAGGGGAGAGTGAGAATTTGAGTAATTACGCAATCCAAATCCAATTTTTAATAAATTATTTTTATACAAGTTATAAAAATTATATTATAAACATTAACACGTATGAGTGTTCGGGTTAGTTATTGCAAAAAGAAATTATATTATAAATCTTAAAAAATTATATTATAAAAATAATTTATGTATTTTTTGAACTTATAACAAAAAATTATATTACTTAAATATTAAAAAATCATAAAGTTATGATAAATTTTTTTATTATTTACATGTTATAAAAGTGCTATGGTATAATTATTTATAATACTTTTTCAAGAAGTATCAACGTAATTTATTTGTGTCCATATTATATATGTTATAATTTTTTTATCATAATTTATTTATAATAAAGTTACAACCAAAACTTATATTATTTATAGAAAAATGCTACGAAAGTTACTCAACAATTTATAAAATCCTTTTATACATGTTATATATTATAATTTTTTTATTATTTACTTAATTTACATATTATAAGATGGAATATAATTTAACAGAAAAATTATCCCCTCAACATTTATACATTACATGATTAGACCTGTTCATAGGTTGGGTCACCCGGCCTGCCTGAAAGCTTACTCGAAATATGGGAGGGTTTAAGAAAAAATATAGGCTTAAAAAATAGACTTGAACAGAAAAATAAGACTCATTTAAAAAACGGGTCGGGCTCGGGTAAAACATTTTTGGCCCGGGCCCAACCCAAATCACTAAAAGACAAAAAAATTATTATTTTTTATTTTTAATATTATTTTATTATTTTTTCTCCCTATTTTGCTACCATTTTACTATTATGTTGTTACTATTTTATTATTTTTATTTAAATATTGTATAAAATTTATTTTATTATTAATTTTGTTATTATTTTAAAGACATTTGTTAATTTTGTTATTATTTTAGAGGCATTTGCTTGTTAAATTGCATCTATCTTAGTGTTATTTAAGTATACATATTTTTTGAAAATAAATTTTGATATTTTTAGTATTTTTGATATAAAAAATAATATAAAAATTAATATGGACGGGCCAAATCGAACTAAGATTTTAACATTTTTATCCTGGTCAGCTTAGACAAAATTCTAGACTCAATTTTTAGACCAGGCCCGGGCCAAACAAACAGGCCTAAATTTTTAGTTGAGCCCGATCTAGCCCATGCACAAGTGGTGCTGTTGTGTTGCTGGGGTTGTATAGGAACTTGACACGATGAGACTTGTGAGTTGATTAGATATGCCATGGAGATTAGAAGGTTTTGGTCATGGTTAATGATTGCAACAATAAATAGTTCATTTAAGAGTATATGGTGAGGTGTTGATGGAGAGGCCAATATGACGAATATGGCGACTGATTGGGTAATGTATGGGAGAGTTTTGAGTTGCTGTTTATGTTTGGGGAAATGATGAGGAGAGATGGTGATGTTGAATTTGGCTTAGGCAATGGATTGGGGAATATGGATATTGAGGGTGTCTCGGTTAAGGGATCATAATAAAGGTAGTGTGGTGAGGTTCAAGAGAGTAGGGATCACAATTGAAGAAAAAAAGGAAAAAAAAACAAATAAAATATAAAAAAGAATGTAGCCCTGACATAGAAGCCACATCAACGTGAGATTTCCACAGGTAACAACACAATGACCATATCAGTAAACCTTTCAAGCTCTTAAATAAAGCATGGTTGAGAAATTTTAAATGGTTGCACTGTCAGAGAACATGATATATTAGGGGAAACCTATGTCATTGATGTAGAATGAAAATACATGGTGTATCGCACAAACAAAACAAAAGAACATATGATTTTCATCACAACTCAATGACGATATCATAATAGCTAAAAGTATCCATTTTATTTGTTCTTACATTTATCAACATGCTTTTCAATTTAAGAAATCCTTCATTGGATCATCGTGGTGTACCCTTTTCATCCGATATGCCTCCATTTCCTCAGCAGTTACCTACAACCAACACGATGATTTAGTAACATGACAAGATATCTCCGCAAAGAATATCTGGAGAATTTAGCTTTGATAGGAGACCATTACCTCATCATTCCATCTGACATTATACTTCCGTTTTCTTTCATCTTTCTCCTCTCTCCTCCTCTCCTCCTCCTGTCAGATTGAACATGCATAAAAATAAGCAATATATCGTTTTGGTACACAACCAGATTGTTACGTAAATGTTATGCATCCCATTTACCTTCTTAAGAGCCTCGGTGAGAAGTTTTTCATCGAGAACCAAGTCCTCAGGAACATCGGTTCCCCAAGTAACGTGTTTCCTCTCCTGTGCAGGAGCTGGGGCATCTGCATTCAAGTTGGCAGTCCAATAGAGAAGATAGGTACAAGGATTAAAAATGACGGAAGTGCAAAAAATCTAGGAACTAAAAGAAGCAGATACTTTGCAATTCAGGGATATAAAATAGAAGCTAGCTCACCATCTAGGCTTCTATTAGATGATTTATGTAAAAACCAAAATTACTTGCAACATAATATGAACTTAAAGAACATCACTTAGAAGAATGAGTCCGACTTAAAGAACTAATTTAATGTATGTAATCAATATGAAGAACCCACCTTCGGAGGACGCTTTACGAGCAATGTTTGACTTCATCAAGTCTGTGGCTGCTTCTGCAGCTTCAATACCGGCAGCACCAGTACAGTAACTATTGCGAATGGTCTGCTTGCAACACTTGTACCCCCATTGGTGATCCTTCCACCAGGAGCCCCAGACACTGGTGTGATTATTAATGAAAACATCTTCTTCATACTTACTTTTTGGAAGAGAAGTTTCCTACAAAAATGGTTGCAAGGAGAAAGGAATTACAGGACTTAGCACTCAATTTTCAAAGAAAAGCCAATGTAAAATTATAATATAAATTAGGACTAAACTACTAATTTCATATAACTTGATAACCTATAAAGAAGCACTTAAGAAGATTATTTCAAACAAGTCAGAAACAAAATTAAATGGCTTTAATCATGAAAATAAAGGGAAAAATAAAGACCAGGATGACATGCATTGCCAATATTTTCCAGATGCATCTCACTTTTAAAAGTCATTAACCACTCGATACAGTTTTCATCTACTGGCATGCATTCTAGCATTAGTAAGAGCATGAAGATATCATGATACTTTTAGCAAGAAGAACAAAAGAACGATATTGTTGTTTAATTTAGATAGTCTTTAAGGCAACCAACATCAGCATGTGAAAATATAGTTTTGTACGAGAAATTCTTACAAATTAACAGACAGGGAGAACCACAAACTAACTAGAATAAGCAGAAAGTTCCATACATACCATTCCCTTAATAATCCTTCCAGCACGATCATATTCGACCTGCCTCTCACTTTGCCCCAAGAGAAGCTCCACGGGTATCTCTTCTTCAGTCGCTGCATTGCCGTACTTTTCCATTATGGTATCTTTCGTCTTTGATTTCAACTTCTCTTTAATGACCTTGTAATTCTTGTAGAGGAGTTCAGCTTGGGATGGAGCAGCCTGCATGTGAATATCTTGACCTTTATCAAATGCTTCCCATGCATGAATATTGAGCTGCTTGAACTCCAATGCTTGCCCACTCATCCTATATTGATTATCACCCTGCAAGGTAACAAATAAACAAGTCAAAATTCATTGTTTAATTAACTTTGTGGCATATAGATATGAAAGAAATTAAAGGGGAAAATTCTGCACGATACTCACTTCATAGAACTTCTCATTAGGATCAGCATCAGGAAGTGGATCTTCACGCATTGATCGAGTTTTGGGATCGTAATATGCGGAATTGACATCAAGATTCAAAAGATATTTTGCTGTGTCTTCCCGAATACGCAAGTTCCTAGAAGAAAAAGGCAAATATGAAATAAGAATACTTGTTTTGTATTGCACGGAAGAAATGTTCTTTAGAAACCAAAATAAGTAAAAATAATACATAAAAAATAAGATACAGCTGAGGAATGGTATAATAAATGTACCTCACAGTTCCCGTGCTCCCTCCGCCAGTGGTACGAACACGCTTCTCAACCTTAGCAAAGTCCATCTGTTTGCTCTCATCAACCTTCGCTTCATCAACCTTCAGAGCATCATCATCATCTTCTTCGTCACTAATCTCTCCTTCCTCCCCCTCTCCCTCTACCTCTCCCTCGTTTTTACTATTTTTCTCCTCCAACTTTTTCAGCTGCTGTTCTTTCAGATACTTCCTTCTAGCCTCATCCCTTGCCTCATACCTTTCAATGACACGAGCATATGTAGATGCATCATAACCATTCCATCTATCACGCTTGCCATCATAATCCAGTTCGAAAGTCTCTATCTTTTCATCAGGTGCAATGTGCATGTTCGTCCATTTTGCGCCCTTTTTACGAGGCCTCTCCATGCATGACTTTGCATCATGTGTCATGGCTCCACAGCTATAACAAACAATTAAAGGAAATAAAAAATTATGAATCATGGCAAAATAAGAGTTTAAAGCACAAAGTCACAAACTAGTATCACCATCTAAACTAAAACTATTTAATCCCATATTACAAGTATAGAACACATAAGCTACAGAATTAATCTCTGACTTTCAACTCGATCAATAAATAAGTATCTTCCATGAGCCATGCCTTGTGTTCGAAAGAAAGCATGAACTTCATTAGTTAACATAACCCAGCGATTGTCTGATGTGGCAGAAAAAAGTTCTAGCATTGGGATCTATCCCTATATGGTTACCTACAAAAATACCTAAACGACTTCTATCTCAATATGTCAATAAATTTGATAATTAATAAATAGGCTCGTCACTCATTAGAGAGAAATTCCATTACTAGTACAACTGAACATCTATTGCATCACTTCCAAATGAATAGTTAGAAACGGAACATATAAAAAAAATACGACCTTATTCTTGTTTGCTAAACAGAAAAATTCAAAGAAACAGTACGAGGAAGAACATCAGCATCAAGTCATATTGCACGACATTTTAACCTACAATTTTAGCTTCACATTAGCCAAGAATCCATCTTTAATAACCAGAATTCTAACTCCCTTTTCTACCCCAAATGATTAAAATCGATCAAAAGTGCGATCTAAAATTTAAAATACACATAAAACACGAAACAAGGCATTCATAGACACGCGAACAAGTATGGTGCACCATAACAGAAAAAAGAACAAGAGATTCGCTTACTTCTCGCAGGCTCCTTTTCGATATTTTTCAGCTTGAAATATCTTCGCGCCTCTATCGTACCAAGATTTGGTATAATTGGGATCAGATTTCCACTTCCGTTGATGTTTCAAACTAGGTCTTTCAGCGTTAAGATACCAAGGTGCTGATGACATATACTGAGGAATATGAGGGTTAATTTCTTTTCCATCCTCGTCAACCTCAGCCGGAGCAAGCCCCGCTTTTCGAGCTTCCTCTAATTCCAGCTGTTTTCGGTGATCCTCCCTTGATTTAAACGCCACTGAAATTCAAAAACAATTATCAGATAAAATTTAAAATTTTCACTCTCTTTCGGCATAGAAAGAAAACGGAAGAAAGAAATTGGGGGAAAAAGAATAGAGAACGTACCTGATGCAGTAGCCATGTTGAATCAATAAGATATTAGCAGAAACTAGGGTTTTGAAGATGAAATTTCACAAATTCGATAAAAGTTCTGTAAAATCGGAATCGAAGAACCCTAATGGAAGTCGATTGCCTTGCGGAATTTGCTAGTTTTTCCTTTTTTTTTTTACTGATAATTAATGATTACGTTACAGGATAATTATATATACAGACGCATCTGCCCCAATATATAAACCGACAAATGAAAATCCTAAATTAACTATGACTCTATGAGTGGAGAACGGTTTATTGGGTTGGGTCGGACCGGAATGAGTTTGGGCAGGTTCGTACTTGTTGTTTTGAAAACATTTGATGGATTAAGCTTGGCCCATATTGTCAGAGGCAATATTGGCCCTGTCTAGCCTACTCAATTTGAAAAATCCTTTAAAACAAGGTAAACTAAATTGAAGGTCACTGAACTATTAGTAAGTTTACGTTCTAATCATTTAATTATAAAAATGTTACAAAATAGTTCCTAACTTATTCGAAAGTTTTCATCTAGGTTGTTAAGCTTTCTATTTGTGTCAGCAGTGCGAATGTAGAATGTCATATGATGATTTTAATAGCCTAGTGACTCAAAATAACTTTTGAATTGTTCAATAACCATTTTGTAATTTTTTAAAATTAAATGACCAAAACACAAATTTATCAGATGTTTAATAACCTTAAATGTAATTTACCCCCTCCACACGCAAAACTCCATGTATAATCAGTCCTTGCCTTCTTTTCTTTTTTTTTTTAAGTTAAAAGTAAAATTATAAGTAAAATAATGCATCGGATAATTCCAATTAAAATTAATCATTGCAATATACGACAAAATTAATAATTAAAATAAATCTAAACATAACTTGTACATGATAAAATTTAAATAAAAATAAATTTTAAAAAATTCTACATGAGACTCGAACCTAAAATTAACATCTCAAAGCTTTAGGGTATCGACTATTTAGGATAATATTAAAATTATAATATATATGATATATGATTTTATAAAAATATTTTATCAAAAAAAATATTATTATGATTAATTTGGGCATATTTGTCCATTAAATCACAACTAAACATGTTTTAAGATAAGATTATATTTAGGCAAAAATATGTTATTTGAAAAATAAATTTGAAAAAAAAATTATTTAAAATATGTGTCAAACTTGAACTTCTATATTTAATATCGAAGTTTGACCCATTTTATATTTTTATAATATATTTTATAGTTTATTACACCTCGCATAAATTAAATATATAATAATTTAATACTATATAACCATTAAAAATATGTTAAATTATATTTAAAATTTTAAAAATAATATAAACATTTTTTATTTAATTATTAAAAAAATCGATTTTAGACAACATTTTAAAAATAAAATCTAGTGTAGGACCGTTGACAAATAGTAGTTATTTAATAAAATCTAAAAAAAAAGTAATTTTAAATAATATCTGGTGGAGTATTTGACATCTGTGGCTATAATTTAGTATCAATGGGCCTGCTGCTACACTCAGTTTATAGCCATTACTTTTTCTTTTTCTTTAGTCTAGCAAATAAAAAATATTTATTTTTTAAATTTAAATTTTGAGTCAAATTCCATTTGCAGTCCCTATACTATTTTCAACTTAAGATTTTTACCCTTATTTTTAATTTGACATAATTTAACTCTCGCATTATCATTAACTCCAAGGTCATACTTTATAATTGACACAGTTAAATTGACATAATTTTAAACATTAAAATAAATGTTTTTAAATTAATTTCTCATTTTAAAAAATTTAACTCAACCACATAATTTAGACTTTTTTTTTTATTTCAACTGTAACTAAAACATATAATTAATAATAGTTTGAAATTAAATTATATCAAATTATAAAATCTTATAATAAATTAAGAAATTATAATGAAATATATAGAAATAATTATAAAAGTTAAAATATATGTTTTAAATTAGTATAAAAATAAGAAATTATAATAAAAAATATAAAAATTTATGATATTACTGTAGGAGTATTTCAGTAAATATATCGAGATTAGTAAATTTCATCTAATCCCGATCCCCAAGTTTTTAATAGAGAGTAAAAAATCAACCCACCCCATCTTGAAATTTTATGATAAAAAATAGTATTGAGGTTGATTGGGACTCATCGGGGTAGGGATGGCGAATGAGGGTAGGGATAAATGTTGCTAAATTCATCATCGTTTCACAATAGACACACTTTGTTCCATCGTCTGTTCTATTTCATCATGGATATATAATCTTGAAAACTACTATCACCTTCATGAATGTTGGATGCACTCATACCTTTCCCACCCCGTCGTGCTACAATTTAGTTTTGCTACTTATCTTTAATATTTTTGAAGTCATGCAAATATTTAAACATAATTATTCATAAAAATATTTAACCATCTTTCTATAACTTGAAATCTTATCACATGCGTATGTGTGGATAAATTATAGATTTAAAACATAAATATGTTTAAAAATAACATACAATAAACAATGAAACGTATAGTTTGAAAGTAATTAATCATAATAACACATGAAATATGTACTATATTAAAATAAAAAATAAATTAAATTGTGAGTAAAACGAAATTTAAACACATAAATACATTAAATTAACAATACTAAACGCATTACAATTATTTATCATGACATTGTCATCAATTGTGAGGTATTGTTAAGTTGACTTATGACACAAACTCAATTAATAATATTATTAATATATAAAATTGACTGAGATAATAAATTGTGCATATTAAATAAAAATGTATAAAACATATTAAAATTAAGCTTTGGTTGAATGATAAATTTAAGATTTTACTAATTTAATTGGCGTGAGTTCAAATCTCACCATGTATATATTTATTTTTATTGGGTTTTGTTAAAATAAAAAAATTAAAGTACTCTCAAAATAATATAATTTGTTTTAATTACAGAAGGATATTTTTGTAATTCTTTTAATCGAGTTGATGCCTGATTGACTCATGACACCAACTCAGTCAATGATTTTATTAATATTATAAATCTATCATAATATTTTTACCCTTTTAATAGTTTTATATATACAATGACAAAATAATAATTTTATGTAGTGAAGTAGGGTGAGATGAGGCAGGACAAACAATTACTATAGTTGCTCCGTACCCACTATTAAAACAAAATTTACTCTGCCTCGCTCCATATCCACTTTTCGAAAATTCATTCTATTCAGTATGGATTCGTTTGAAATCTATTAAAAAGTTCAAGTTTTGCCATCCTTACTATCGGATTTAAATTTTTTCTATCCTAAGCGTAGGCACAGGGACTAAAAAAAAAATTTACCAAAAAAATATAACTGACGTTCCGGCACGCATGATACTGTCCACTACTCTCACGCATCTATGCGGTGTGGGCTCAATAAACGTTGCTCGCATGCATCTCAACGTCATATATATTCTCTCTCATCTCCAAACGACGACGTTCCACTGATTTTTTTGCAAAACTCAAAAAACCCACTTGTTTTTATCATAAATTTTTCCTCGGTAATATCATTTCCTTTGGCCTATAAATACCTCCGATTCTTCGCTTTTTCTTATCCTTCTTTGTCTCTCTGCTCGAAATCTTCTTCATTCTCATTCTCTCTCCACTGAACTCTTGCTAAACGGTATCGTTTTAGTCAGTCTTTCATCAATGGCGAAAGAACCAGTTCGCGTCCTCGTTACTGGAGCTGCAGGTACTGTTATGTTCCATTGATCAGATCCTGTACTTAAAACATTTCTCAGCTTAAAACTTATCTGTAGATCTAGTTTTCTTTTTGGATGAATCAGATCTCTCTTTTCAGATCTAGTTAATAGCGATCTAGATTTCAACTGTTCGTATTTTGGATGTTTTGATTGGACTGATTATTGTTTGGATTAGAACACAAATTGCTCTAGAAGTCGGATTTTACTGAAAAGTAATTTTGATCTGCCATGGATCTGTGCTTAGTAGCTCAAAGTAGTGATCGTAGAAGTTTATATGATAAATGATGGAAGAAGTGATTTAAGATTTTGAAAATTTTTGAACTTTATGCTAATGTGAAAAATAAGTATGTTGACTTGCTCAGGTCACAAATAAAATGGAGGAATCTGCTATGTTTGGAATCGACATTAAAAAATTTAGTGCTTAGGAGTTGAATTAAATTTGATTCCTTATTTATTTTGGAGTACCTGCGATCGACTTTCTCAAAAGTTCCTTCAAGTACTTGAAGATATCCGTATACTGTATCAAATATTTGCACCTGAGTCGGACTAACTTAGCTCAGACTTGGTGTTCTCTTTTTTATCCCTTCGAAAGGACTTGTTAAAGAGTTATTGTTGTATTTGCAGGACAAATCGGGTATGCTCTTGTACCCATGATTGCTAGGGGAGTCATGTTGGGTGCTGACCAGCCCGTGATCCTTCACATGCTTGATATCCCACCTGCTGCGGAGGCTTTGAATGGTGTCAAAATGGAGTTGGTGGATGCTGCATTTCCTCTTCTAAAGGGTATATATATGGTCATTATCACGTTGTTTAAGTTTTGAATGGTGTTCTTGAGCTGTATTTTAGGTTCTACTGAATTAGTATGAATATGTTGTATGGTTTGGGATTTAACCTCTTGTTGTTTTGTCAGGTGTTGTTGCTACAACTGATGCTGTTGAGGCATGCACTGGAGTCAATGTTGCTGTCATGGTTGGTGGTTTCCCAAGGAAGGAAGGAATGGAGAGGAAAGATGTTATGTCAAAGAATGTGTCTATTTACAAGTCTCAGGCTTCTGCCTTGGAACAGCATGCAGCTCCTAACTGCAAGGTGAGAAAAAAATGTCTCAACTCCACCTATATAGATCAGAGCATATATTGTTGAAATTTTGAAGTTCTATTTCTTGGAATTCTTCGAAGTGTCATGTATTTTGTGTTTTGTTACTGATTTTGCGGAATGGACAAACGTATGGTCTTATAACTTGTTAAAATTGTAGTAAATTGCTCAATTCAAAGATTTCGCTTGTTGTTTGACTTTCCTGTTTGTTTCAGGTTTTGGTTGTTGCTAACCCTGCCAACACCAATGCATTGATCCTGAAGGAATTTGCACCTTCAATCCCTGCAAAGAACATTACCTGTTTGACAAGGTTGGATCATAACAGGGCACTAGGTCAAATCTCAGAGAAACTAAATGTCCAAGTTTCTGATGTTAAGAATGTGATTATTTGGGGTAATCATTCATCAACTCAATATCCTGATGTCAATCACGCAACTGTTATGACTCCATCTGGAGAAAAGCCGGTTCGCGAGCTTGTTAAGGATGATGCATGGTAAATAAAATAATAAAAACAGGATTTGTTGTCTGATGAAATAAATTTATTTGAAATGAGATTTTTGAAACATCATTTTGAAATTATTGATTCATTAAAGGTTGAATGGAGAATTCATAACCACTGTCCAACAACGTGGTGCTGCAATCATCAAAGCTAGGAAACTCTCAAGTGCACTATCTGCTGCTAGTGCTGCTTGTGATCACATTCGTGATTGGGTCCTTGGAACTCCCGAGGTTGGCAATGTTGTTAATCTGTTAATTTTTATATGATATTTCATACGGTCATGATCTCATTTTTTACTTTATTTGGTTGCACTGGTAGGGCACATGGGTTTCCATGGGGGTTTACTCTGATGGTTCATACAATGCACCAGCTGGGGTCATCTATTCCTTCCCTGTAACTTGTAAGAATGGAGAATGGACAATTGTCCAAGGTAAGAATACAGGAAAATATGATCCCATTACATGTTAGTTGTATGTGGTCTTGTTCAGTGTGTGTTAAACTAATACGAAGAACAAGATATTGATGCTTTCTCCTCCCCTCCCACACCTTGGGATTCCCTAAGAGGATGAAACCATCACTTATTGCTGAAGTGAAGTCTTATTGTATATATGCTCATTGGTGAGTTTCCTTATTTCTTCTTTTGTCTTAGGGCTGGCAATTGATGAATTCTCGAGGAAGAAGTTGGACTTGACCGGAGTGGAGCTGACCGAGGAGAAGGAATTGGCATACTCGTGCCTCTCATGAATGCATTCATCATTTCCATAATCTGTTTGGAAGAGGAGTGGTTTGCCTTAATAGGATTAGCTGCAGTTTTGAATAAAAAACCGTTCTAGATGAACTGTTAGTGATTGGTAAGCGACGTCCTCTGATCGAGATCTTCATTATACTTGTCACTTGTTCATGGATATTTTGGATATTTTACCGTAATCCCGGATTTTATGCTCCAATTTTAAATGGGTTAATCGACACTGTTGGTGACCATTGTTTTTTTTGTCTATCTAGTGTATTGTTTACTGTGAATCTCAATTAGGGTATAATTGAGTTGAGTCGAGCTCGAACCTGACTTGCAGTTCGGAACTTGATACTTGACTCGAGCTTTGATTGAATATCTATCTTTACAACTCAAACTCAGATATAAGCAAGCTAATTGAGTTGAAGTTTGATTAAGCTTGTTCATAAATTTTCATATTTGAGTTTGGTTAAGTAATTAAGTTTAGAGTTCATAATATATATTAAGCTAATAAAATAATTTTATAAAAAAATATTTAAAAAATATATTAAAAGTGAAAAGTTGAATAAGGCTTGTTAAGCTCGAATTTGACTTAATGACCGCTCATTATTGAATTGAGTTGGAACTTTTTTGAATCAAATTCGAGCAGCTTGGGAACTAATAATGTCTCATTTATACCCATAAATCTGGAGTTTTCTGCGGTCACGTTACCTTGATCATATGATTCATTTGTGGTAGTAATGGTTCCCAAATTCCTACTACGATATCCAGATACATAGCTAATACGTTGCGGACGAGTGAGGGGAAAATACGACAATATCTGAAATCTGAAAACAATGAACAGCTACGGACATGAATTACGATGTCTAAAAATATACAACTGGAGTTGAGCTTAGAGTATACATAATTCTATGCGAATATTCAACAACATAATACAATGAAATCAATCAAGATACAGGAAAGTGGAAATTATACAATAGTTATACATAATACATGACACCTAGATTTGCTACATTTGACAAAGTAATACAAGCTACCCTAGCGACTGCTTTCAACATCAAGGCTACCTAAGACTAATACTAAGAATTCCCTTCAATTGTAATAAAAAAGAACACCTACAAACCTACATTTAAAATTACATTTTAAGTGGTTGTTTTATAAGTTATCTCAAGCTCATATCAGGGTCATCTTCATCATCGAAATCTTGTTCGCTTGATGGCCTCGTTCTCTTTCCATCTCTTGCTGATGAGGCGGTCCTTCCCTTCTTTGGTTTCCCTCTGAAAGTAAAAATAAATAAATGAACCAACTCAGTCTTTAACTTGTTAAAATAGAAACCCAAATAGTAAAGATGGATGAGCACACTCACTGGCCATTGGCAGCTAAGCCTCCACCCTTAGACCGAGCTGAGCCGAAGTCGGATCTTCCATCTGCAACAGAGAGGATTCCGTATCACACATCGTAAAAAAATAGCATTTTAAGTGGGGGGGGGTAACATTAGTATCTTAATGAACAAGGTTTACCATCTTGTCGAACTCCGAGTTCATCAGCCTGAACATAAAGAAGCAAAGTGAACAAAGCAGTCTTTGTTAAACCTGAATAAATATCTCAACTACATGTCCATTTTTGCACAATTGATTTCTGCTCAAACAAATCGAAGGAGCAGCACAATTGCACAATCATGGTAAGGCTGGGATAATATAAACATTATCAATATAAACAGCAACAATTTCATTCACCAACTGTAAATAACGGTTTGTCTCAACACAATAAGCAAACGGATATTCTTTTGAGAAAGATACACTATAAGAAAATCTAAAGATGAGAATCAACCGTACTGACTTTACATTTAGTCACTCAATTAAATGCTTTTATGTTCTAATATGATCATAGATAGTAGAAATAGAGCATATCAGTCCTAGAAGGGTATATTACTGAAAAAGCTCCTTTATGCTTCGAGTTTAATCAAGTTTTGAGCGAAACCCTAATACCAAACTTCCACTAACCATCTCAGCATGTGTTGTAGCTATTACATTTCGCCGCAAGTTCTCCTAGTGTCTGTCCGCACAATAAAATGTAACATCCAAATATGCATACGCCAAAAGCAACTTGACGTGCCAAATTAGCATTCCTAACTCTAACTACCTAACACTAAATTCGCAAGTGTTGCCTCTGCTGCGTGAGAACGAACTAGAAAGCGGTAAAAGGAACAGTTAATGTATAAATACCGAAGCTTATTCCATCACATACCACTGGTGACGTGACTGATGACAAAGAAAACAATCTATCTTCAGGCTGAAATTTCCTAGACCTCTTCAAGCTACATACAAAAACAAGTTCACATGAATTTTCCATCACAAAAAAAGAAAAAGAAAAAGAAAATCAAACATGAAATACTTAACAACCAGCAGAGTATTCAGTAGGAGTCTCAATTAACATATAATTATGATAAAAACAGGTATAAAATCTTCATTAATCAAGCAAAGTATTGTTATTGTAACCTAAGCTATTATGAAAATACAAGCTTATGTAACAATTTTCACCCTAATCTTTCAATAGAACTAGAAAATTTTCCAGCGAAGAAGTTCAAATTCATACAATTGACAATAATCTGCAAACTGGCAATTAAATGATTAAAAATAAATTCAGATTAAAATTACCAGCAGTTGATAAAATATGGGTTAATAAAAAATATAATTACTTTGCTGTGTTCTTGGATGAAGAAAGAAACCCTTCGAATCCTTTCAAAACATGCCCGAAATGGCTCGAATCTTGCAAATAATTAGTTTCTAACTCAAAAACCTGCAAAAAAATATGAATTATATTACGAAATTTAATCTTAATAGCAAAATTCAACGAATTTGTAGCTTCTTTACCAATATATATATACATAAAAGAGGGAAAGGAAAGAGCAAAATTTTCCATGGGGAAGCAGGAAAACTGTTACCTGCTTTTCGATATTGCGAAGCTCGTCTTGAAGCTTTTCTCTTTTGTTCATGAGAGAAGAAAGGATGGCGGCTGGATTCCCCGAACTTTTGTGCCCTAACGACATTTTCGTTAGGAAAAAGAAAATAAAAAAGCTTGAGCAGAGAAAATTGAAAACGAAGATTTTGACAGTATCTTTAATCGTTTTCCATAAAGTTATTTTTTTCAAACTGTAAATAATTTTTATTTTTTTTAAATAATAAAAAAGTATAAATGTTATAATTTTTCTTTCAAAGTCGACTCACATAAAATAAATTTTCCGATTTAAAATCTTATAGAGGGAATTAAATCTTGATCTTTTAATTTAGATTTATGATCTGAATCAATATTTAATTTAAAAATTATATATAAATATTTTCTCCATTTTACTATTTTTTAATTGATTTAGGAGCCCTAAACAAGACTCGGTTAAAATTTTTTTCTATAAAAAAAAGAGTCTAGAGGTGTAATCGAGTCGAGTTGAGTCCAAATATTATTAGATTTGAGCTTAATACTCGGTTCGAGCTTAATCAAACATATTCTTGAAGCTCGAGTTCAATTCGAGTATAATCAAACCACTTAAACTCAATCTCAATTAAGTTTATTTACCTGTTTTTGTACTCAAGCTCGAGCTTGACTTGATAATTAAGCTTAGGGTTAATAATATATACATAGGGTAATAATGTAATTTAATAATATAAAAATATAAAAAGCTTTATGAGACTTGCTAGCCATTTAAGTTGAATATTAAGCTTGAATTTGGCTTGAGTTACTCAATAATTATTAAATCATACTTGAAATAATTTGCAAGTACTAATATCTCATTTATACCATTAAGAAAAACTGATCTAACCTAAATCTAAAATAAAAAATTAAACTTGAAATTAATCTTTCCTATATAGGTTGAGTCGAGCTAAACAATCACTCGACATTTTAAAAGTTTTTGTGTCCATTTTGTTTTTACAAATTATAAATTGAGAGAAGCTACGGAAACAACAAAATTCTAAAAGCTTTTGTGTTGGGCAATATGGTTTTGCACGGGACATAAAGATCTGTAGTACTATTGAGATTGAATTATGAGGTATCTACGATAGATTGATGCTAGCAAGGAAAATGAAAGTGAGGCGGGTGCTCCTGGATACGGACAGTTTAACAACTTTGAATCTTATCTGTACGAAGGGTGAGATGGATTATGATAATGTTGTGCTATGGAGCATAAAAAGACTAGTTGCTTGTGATTGAAAAATTGAACTCAAGTACGTGTTTTGTGAATGGAATCGATTAACGGATTGAATGACTATCATGACTCTTAACCTGGAACCGAGTATTTGTATTTTCCTACAACCACTAAATGCAATTCTTCGAACTCTACATGAAGATTTAGATAATTTTATAGTGCCTAAAATGATTTCAGTTTAATTCTTGTTATTTACCTTTACCAAAAAAAAATATGAGTTATATGATTAATCTGCAACATCTATAATTTTCATTAGGAATTTTAAAAAATATATATGAAATGGAAATATATACTGTACAAAGTATAAAACTGATCCAAATTCATTTTGTTAAATGTATCTAAGCTGTTTAAAGAAAAATTATTTTGTTCCATATCCCCAATTTGAGGTCCCCCATTTTTATGGTCCCTTCTACCAGAAAAGTTGTTTTCCCAAAGCAAGGCATAAAAACAAATTGTAAAAGAAAAGGGTAAATTACACTTAAGGCCATTAAACTATTAATAAGTTTACGTTTTGGTCACTCAACTTCAAAAAATTACAAAATGGTCATTGAACTATTCAAAAGTTTTTATTTATGACATTGGGCTGTTAAGCTGATTTTTATTTTATTTTATTTATTTATGACAATGTTTGTTTAGTGAGTTCCAAGTGACGATTCAACGATTGGTACGGTGAATCAATACCTATTGACAAGTAGTAGAACATACCTCAGATCAAAGTTGATCGAACAATTAGTGTTGGAGATTGAAGAAGAAAGCTCTTTGGATTTTGGTTCGCAGATTCGTGACGTTCAAATATGTTTTATGAAAAAAGAATTGAATTGTAGAAGATAAGGGAATGAGAGTTTTCGATTAGTGTAGGCAATACAAACAAATAAAATCATATAACAATAATTTTAACAGTTCAATGACTTAATGAAAATTTTCAAATAGTTTAGTGACCATTTTGTAACTTTTGAAGCTGAGTTACCAAAACGTAAATTTACTAATAGTCTAGTGACCCATGGTGTAATTTATCAATAAAAATACTAGCTACAAAACTTGGGGAATTTCCAATTCATTGTATGATTCAAATGAACAGCTTTACAAATGAGTCTTCGCTCATGCAAATATGGAGAAAGAAAGAAAAAAAAACCCTTATTAAATTAGGATAATTTATCACTTATTTTTATGGTAAAAAGCCTCTTCAGTCCCTCTCAAATTACAAAATTGAGTAAATTGATCTCTCAAAAAAATATTGGAGCAATTTAATTTGTCAATTTCGGAAGTGAGCAACTTAGAACAATTAATCACGACGATAATATCTTCCACAATTATACATAATTTTGATTAATATAGTAACAAATTTAGCCTTTGATGTTTATATATTTTGTCATTTTGACCTTAATTTTAAAAAATTCAAAAATTCAGCTTCGACATTTACACATTTACATAAATATTGCGAGATAAATTTATTAAATCAGGATCAAATTAACAGAATGTGTAAACTTTGAGGGATAAAATTATTATTATATCAATCAAAATCACGTACAATTGATGAAAAACATTAACATGATAATTAATTGTCTTTAGTTGTTCACTTTCGAAACTGGCAAGGATTAAGTTGCTCCAAATTTTTTGAGAGTGATCAATTTGCTCAATGTTAAAATTGAGAGGGATTGAAAAGGTCTTTTTACCCAATTTTTTCATTGAGAGAAATTTACAGTGGATCAACAAAGCTGACAAGGCATGTCTCCTCCCACCACGATCATCATCAATAGCTTATGAGTCCCACGTGATCTTGACACATACAAGCCACACTTAGCAAAATGGGCATTGCCAGTTCCATTTCTTCAATCTCACTGTTGGAAAATCGCTGTAAGTAATGAACAAAATATCATCAATCATGTTTCTTTTTTTTCTTAATATCATCAATCATGTTTCTTTTTTTTCTTACCTAACCCTTCGTGATCTTTTTTTTATCTGTTCTTTCTGAGTTTCTAGCAACAATGGGGTAAAAATTCAACAATTTAATAGCAAATAAAAATTGGGGTTTGGTCCATTTACTTGTTTTAGTTGTCATTGTTTGAAGATAACATTCTTTAATGTCAATTATTAAGGGAATTAGGTTGTATCTGTTTTCTGTATTGTACTGGAAAGTTCATAGTGTGGTTTTAAGGTTTATTAATTCTAGTGCAGGTCTGCATCAAGGTATTGGATTTTGGAGATATTTTGGGAAAGTTATGGTGTTTTTTGATTGGTCGAATCGGGGACCGACGATGAGACAGGTAGGGAAGGTTATATTGAAGTCAGGGTATGGTTGGATATCATGGATACATATTGTGATTGTCTAATTGGGATGTTTATCAAGTGTTTGTATCAAGTTTTGTGAGAATTTTTAGGCCTTTGTATGAATTCGAATATGTCAGTGTTATTCGAAAGATCTTGTTAGTTTGACATGAGTAGCGGTAAGACAATAGTTTGGTTCAGGAGGGACCTCAGGATTGAAGACAATCCTGCTTTAGCAGCTGCTGCAAGGGACGGTAGTGTATTTCCGGTTTATATATGGTGTCCTGAAGAGGAAGGGCAGTTTTACCCGGGTCGAGTTTCACGATGGTGGCTTAAGCAATCTCTTTCTCATTTGGAGCAGTCATTGAAGTCTCTTGGGGCTGAACTTGTGATGATTAAGACCCAAAGTACCCTTTCAGCTCTTTTAGATTGCATCAAAGCTACTGAGGCGACGAAAGTTGTAGTCAACCGTCTTTACGGTATATATTCCGATCTACAGATCAAATGCTGCTTTCTTAAACCAATATGAATTCTAATTTGTCTATACTGAAATGGCGAGTTAGACATGGTTAAATAGTTTGAGAATTTAACTAATGTCAATTGCAGTGCAATGTTTTCGGTTAATATATGAAAGCATCGAAATACTTGAGATTACGGTTTGTTGTCCTTTTTTTTCCAGATCCTGTTTCGCTGGTTCGTGATCATAGCATCGAAGAGAAACTAGCAGAGGTTGGCATCTCTGTGCAAAGCTATAATGGAGATTTGTTGTATGAACCATGGGAGATATACGATGATGAGGGACGAGCTTTTTCAACCTTTGATGCATATTGGGACAAGTGCTTGAACATGCAAATGGAACCGGTTTCACTTCTTCCCCCGTGGAGATTGATGCCAGCTGCAGGTAGATTTAAACCAAACATCATTTATATGTATATGTATATGTAAGTTTATATGTAGTTATGCACATAGATTTTGATGAAAAGGAAAGATGGAGTGTAGATGAATGATCTACTTGTATACATATATACGTATATTCTCATTGCAAAATGAATAACTTGTTGCTGAATCGTTGTTAGTTACAGGGACGGTTGAAAGGTGCACAATTGAAGGTTTGGGGCTTGAAAATGAATTGGAAAAATCTAGCAATGCGTTGTTAGGAAGAGGATGTTCTCCGGGTTGGAGCAATGCCGATAAGGCTCTAACTGAGTTTGTCGAACAGAATTTATTTGACTATTCGAAAAGTAGATTCAAGGTTGGGGCCAGCTCAACATCACTTTTGTCCCCATATCTTCATTTTGGAGAGATAAGTGTCAGGAAAGTTTTCCGGTGTGTACGTATGAAACAGATACTATGGCGAAGAGAATGGAAGTCTCAAGGGGAAGAGAGTGTGAATCTATTTTTAAAGGCTATCGGGCTTAGAGAATACTCTCGTTATCTTTGTTTCAACTATCCGTTCACTCATGAGAGATCGTTATTGAGAAACATGAAGTATTTTCCTTGGAATGCTGATGCGAACCATTTTAAGGTATGGAGACAAGGTCGGACAGGATATCCATTAGTGGATGCAGGAATGAGGGAGCTTTGGGCAACCGGTTGGATACACAACAGAATAAGAGTGATTGTTTCGAGTTTCGCGGTGAAGTTTCTACTTCTTCCATGGAAGTGGGGAATGAAATATTTCTGGGACACACTTCTGGATGCAGATTTGGAATGTGATATTCTTGGTTGGCAGTACATCTCCGGGAGTTTACCAGATGGTCAAGAGCTAGAACAATTAGACTGCCCGCAGGTGCGTTGAGTACACTAGTTAATTTATTAAATGCAAAATAAGTAGCTAATCCAGTACTCTCCCATCTCTGGACCTTATATTGTGTTGGTTTTTCGAGTCAGATTCAAGGCTCCAAATTTGACTCTGAAGGTGAATACGTAAGGCAATGGCTGCCAGAGTTAGCAAGGATGCCGATCGAGTGGATCCATCATCCATGGGATGCACCTCTTACCGTGCTTAAAGCTGCAGGTGTCGAGTTGGGGTTAAACTATCCTAAACCCATAATAGATATAGATAAAGCTCGAGAACATCTAAGAAAAGCTATATTTAAAATGTGGGAAATGGAAGCAGCTGCAAAATCCGCAACTTCAGATCAGATGAATGAAGATGTTTTCGATAATTCTGATAGTATCAAGACCTCTGCCATCCTGAAAGTTATCCCAAAGGAAAAGTCTTCATGTCTGACATATTCATCTAATGATCAAAGGGTGCCATCATTTCAAAACTGCAACAATGGTTTGTTGCCTAGGAAGAGACCATTACCTGTAGATGAAGAGAAGTTGCATATGGATAAACCGAATAAGCAGAATAAAGAAGCAGGGACCTCAGGAAGAGAAGACTTATGCTCGACGGCTGAATCTTTGGCATCTAAGAGGCAGAAGAGTACTAGTAGTACTAGCACTAGCATAATTTCATTCACAGTTCCACAGTATTGCTCCTCATCCGATGGCAGACCTTTTCAGGACCACGAATCTTCCAATCTCAACCTAACATGGCACGAAAAGATTGACTTGGAACAGACTTCCAACAAAAATGGTTAGTACTATTTGTGCTATGGATTTTTACAAAGTTTGAACTTTGGTTTCTAATGTCGGATTTGACACTTATACTATTAGCATTGCAGGAGTTTTAAGACAATAGTCGCCTGTATCTCTCTTGTATTCCCAGCAGTGTTCTGATAAAGAAAACCGAAATGGTCAGTTCACGAATACCCTCCTTTTAGACTGTTTCATCAGGGCTTGACTAACATAAAAGTTTCCTCTCATATGCATATGGTATGTGTTTATATTCCCTTTTAGATATTGTTCCAAGCATAGAGAAATCGACTAAATAACCAGGGTTTCAACTTATGTTTTCGTGTTCTTGGAAACGATTGAGTTACGGTTATGCAATCAAGGTCACATCTTGTAGTACATTTGATGAAATGAAACTATTACTTCTATTGTTGGTTTATGAGGAATGATAGCATTATATGTATATGTGTTACTAAATTTTTCGGATTAAATAGGATTCTATTAGGCTTAAATTCGGGTGGATTGATCGGTTTTTCCCAGATTCAGGTAAGAATTAACAAAAAATCTCAAAAGACAACATAGCATTAACTTAAAACAAAGATAAACCAGAAAAAAAATGGCAAGAATTGCTAGCAAAATCCATCAATTTAGCTACCCAGATTGTGTTTCAGTTCCTTTTTCTTGATCAGCTTCCCCAGATATCTCTTCCAGTGATTTTCCTTTAGATTCAGGCACCAAAAATGTGAACAACATTCCCAGAAAGTTAATGAAAGCCAGAATCATTAGTGATTTCTTCACTCCGATAGCGTCTGCAGCATACAAAAACCCGAAAGCACCCACCATTGCCCCTGCTTTGCCTGATGCAGCTGATATTCCATGGCATGTTGATCTCAACCTTGCTGGGAAAATCTCTGCAGGGACTACAAACGTAGTGGCATTCGGTCCAAAATTGGCAAAAAAGAACGTTAGCGAGTACATGATAACGAATCTGATCCTGTTGTTGGGTAGTGTCCAATGATGGTATGGGATTGCTAATGCAAACATGAAAATTGTCATGAAAAAGAATCCCATCAATTGGATCTTGAATCTTCCTATTTTATGAATTAATGCCACTGTGAACCAATACCCAGGAACAGTGCTGCATAGTGCAATGAGAGTTTGGGCTCTTGCAATTTTATAAACTTCTTCAATGGCATTCATGGATTTTGCCTTTGGGATCCAACCAATGGCACTAAAGTTGTCTTTTTGGAACAGGTTTTGGCTATAGAAAGCAATGTCTAGTAAGAACCAAGTGCTTGTGGTACCGAGCAAGTGGGGTCCGTGTCGACTGAAAAACCGTGTGGTGAACAACCCGAACTCGTTCCCTTTCTTTTGTTGTAGTTCTCTGGTTCTGATTCCAAATCGACTTGAAGAACTTTTGACATATCTGCTGCTGCTTGTTTAGCATTCTTGGCGACCAAGGCAGTGTAACGAGCGGTTTCGGGCATCTTTGTGCGCCAATAATAGGTGAGCAAAGCCTGGAATGCTCCAAACATCAAGATAATCCTCCAAATATAATCAGCTTCAGGCACAGTCGATAGGTTAGCATCAATTTCATAACTTGGTGCAGGGTAATAAGCCTTAAATACTGCAGAAACCATAATGGCAATCATCCCACCAGCCAATATATCCCGAAACCTTGCATCGCGAAAACAGAAGCAATAAAAGCACCACGAGTCTTTTTATTAGTGTATTCGGACATGATTGTAGCAGAAATAGTCACCACCAATACCAAAACCAAGCCAAAACCGAAAGAAGCAAAGTGTAGCCATCACGGATTTAGAGTCACTGCCAAAAGAAAGACCAGAGGCAACCGAACTGATAACCATGAGCAATAGTGTCATGCCATAGACACGTTTTCGTCCCATCTTATCACCAAGCCAACCGAAAAAGAGCTGTCCCGCAAGAGTACCGCAAAAGGCGACACCATTAATGGCAGCCGAGACATTGGACGGAAGTGTTCCGGGGGTAGAATCACCTTCCTTGTGATAATATATGCGACCAAGCAATTTGGTGACCAATGAAATGCAAAAAAGGTCATATGCATCAGTGAAGAATCCCATGCCAGCATTTATAATCGCTGTGAAATGGTACCATTGTGTTTTAGCTACATCAAGTGCATTAAGAACTTGTAATTGATCCTTTGCCATCACTAAGATAATTTTTAAACAACTCTTATAATGAAGAAAATAAAAATAAAAATAATCTTTCCTTTTTAATGGTTCAATGAGTAAAGGATGAAATTACAAAGAAATATAGAGATAATGAAGAACTGAGGATTGGGATGAAGGAGAAAAGAGTTGGTTACGTATCTAGACTCTTTTGATTTTTTTTTCAATATTTCTTTTATAAAATTATGATTTTCATTTCAAGGAATTTAATCTTTCTATTTTTTAGATTTAATAGAAAAATTTTTGACGGTATTAATAACTGGACTTGAATTTTGAAATCTGAATTGTAGAGAAGCTAAATTGTTAAAAGTAAAAATAGACTAAATTGCAAATATACAAAAAGGATTTGGAATGGTATAGCTAATTTCTGATTGCAATGATCGGTCTGATTAACTGATTTTAATAACTTAATTGATTTGATCAACTATTCTATTAATTGTTTATTTAAAAGTTTTTAGTAAAATTTAACTGATAATTAAAAGTTGTTATGTATAAAATGACAAATTAAGGTATGACACATTTTATTATTAAATATTTATTTGTTTATAATAGGGTTTTTTTACCAAAATATTACAAAAAATAAAAATACCAAAATATTATAATTTTTTATTTACCAAAATAATACAAAAAATAAAGGAGGTTGATGGAGGGGAATAGAAAGGCGGCACCAATGGTGCCTTTCCCATAGGCGGCACAGGACTAAAATGTAATGATCTAAAGTTTCAAGGATCTGATGTGTAAATTTACCATTTTGAATTTTGAAAGTGA
Organism: Gossypium hirsutum; assembly: GCF_007990345.1. Lineage (NCBI taxonomy): Eukaryota > Viridiplantae > Streptophyta > Magnoliopsida > Malvales > Malvaceae > Gossypium > Gossypium hirsutum. Next base: position 5,789,189 of record NC_053438.1, on the reverse strand, counting down.
ATTGGTGCCGCCTGTTGGTGTGGCGACACTAAAGTTAAAATGTGGCTAATTGCCTTCTAAGCTCTCATTATTTATTATTTTCTTTTTATTCCCCTTCAACTCACTTTTTTATTTAATAAACAAGCCCTCAATCTATTTTTGTAGTTAAATAAGCTCTTAACCTATGATTTTTCCTCATAAAAGCCCTTTATTTTATTATTAAAGTAAATATATTTTAGAAGCTTAAAATATGCTATTAGTCCATATACTTTAATAGAATTTGAGATTTAGTTATTATACTTTAAAAGTTAAAAGTTCAATCTTCTTATTTTTTCAAATTAAAAATTATATTCCAATCATTATATTAGTTGGTAGTTTTTGTTAAAATTCGTCGAACTTAACATGTTTATTTTTTGTCAACAATATGTCACATAATTTGTACCAAAAAAAAATCATATGCTACATAATATGAAGGCAACCTAATCCACATGCCAAGTTGATAAATTTTGACGAGAAATACTAGCAATGCTAATTATTCGGTTGATATTTTTAAATAAAAAAAGTTATATATTTTGGTATCCAAATGTAGCACTGTTAACTTTTTAGTGTTTAATTTGAGTTTTAGGGTTAATTTGATAAAAAATTTAATTGTCAATATTATTAGATTTGAATTTTTCATCATTTTGTTAATAGAATTAATTTAGTGTTAATTATGAATTTGTTTAATTTGTCAAATACAGTTTGATGAATGTGACTTAATTCAAGTTTTAGGGTTAATTTGATAAAAGTTAATTGCTAATATTATTAGCTAAGCGTGAATTTTCATCAAATCAACTCTAAAGTTGAAATTAATTGCTAAAAAAATAAATACAATTATGGTACCAAAATGTATAACTTTTGCTAAATACATGTACCACATTGGAAAAAAAAACATAATTACTATATTAGAAAAAAAAGTGTCAGAGTCAAATACCAAATTATGTATTAAACAAATAATTTAAAAATTAAACTACACCCAAGGTCATTAAACTGTTAGTAAATTTACATCTCGGTCACTCAACTTTAAAAAAAATTATAAAATAGACATTAAACTATTCAAAAGTTTTCATTTAATACATTGAACTATTCAAAAAATTCTATTTAAATCATTGGGTTGTTAAGTTTATTTTTCTAAAAAAAATTCTGGTTAGCGAGCTCCAAGCGACGATTTGACAATCGATACGGTGGATCAGTACCCATCGGTGAGTAGAATAACATACCTTAGGTCCAAGTCGATCTGACGGTCAGTATCAGAAATTGGAGTATAAAGCTGTTTGGAATTTTAGTTCACATATTCATGACATTCAAACTATTTCATGAAAAATAAACCAGACTATAGAAGAGAAGTGGTGTAAGCAGCCATATAACAATAATTTTAACAACCCAGTGACTTAAATGAAAGTTTTTAAATAGTTCAGTAATCATTTTGTAACTTTTTAAAATTTAATAACCAAAACATAAACTTATAAAAATTTAGTGATCTTGAGTGTAGTTTACCCAAATTTATGAATGGTATAAAACAACAACAAATTGTGCTTTGATATTCAGACAAATTGGTTAATCAAGCAGCAAAAGTAGGTAATGAGGATCACCAAGACATGATGATATTCGATCAAACCACTAGTAGAAATAATTGATGTACTTGAAAACGAAAGTGCAGCCACATTGCCTTCACCCTTTCTTGCTATTGAGTCTTATTCGTGTTCCCTCTTACTCATTCCAAATGCACAATGGAAAAGAAAGTGTATTATTTACACATATTCAATGCTTTTATTCGTCTGATTCTTATTAATTTAGTCCCTACACTCTATTTTCATCATTTTTAGTTGTTATATTTTTAAAATTTAGAAATTTCAGCCTTTATAAAAAGAGTCATTAATTCTTTCAGTTAAATTCTAGGATTAATATATATCGAGGTATCTGGATTTAGCAACTTGTATTTTATTTGGTACCTAAATTTTTTGTTGGACCTAAACTTGAAAATCGTAATCCGAGTTGATACTTTTTTTAGTGACTTAACTAACACCGTTAAAACATGTTGACATGACACAAATGACCAATAATATGATGACACGTGGCAGTCTCACATTTTGACATGTGCAAAAAAATTGAAGTTTAGTTTCTTTTAAAAAAGTTGTCACATGTAAAAATGTGAGGTTGCCATGTGTCACTGTGCTATTAGTTAAGTGCCACACCAGCTTTTTTAACCATGTTAGTCAGATACCTAAAAAAAGTATCAAGTTGACTTACAGTTTCCAAATTTAGGTACCAAGTCGATACAAGTTATCAAATTTAGGTACCTATTATCCCTAAATTCTACTATTTTCAAAATCTTATTCGACAAATATACATTATCACATGTGTAATGCCATGTCATAATGCTATTTTTACATAATTCTCATATAAAAGCCACATCATTTTAGTTAACGGATTTAACAATGATTGTTTGAATCAGGACTAAAATTTCAAAATTCGAAAAGTATAAAAGTAAAAAACAATAAATTTAGAGAACAAAGACTAAATCTCCAATTTATATATAGTACGACACTAAAAGCAAAGTTTGAACGTAACCTATTTAAATGCTATTATTTGAGTTAAGGACTAAATTTTTAAAATTCAAAAAAAATAAACATTAAGATTAACTAAATCAAGTATAGAGACAAATGGCAAGATCAAGAAGCTTATGGATTTACTAACTACTGCAAATAGTCACCAATCCCTCTTTTCATTTTCATTCATTGATTACAATACAAAAACCCAAAAGCTTAAATACAGAGATGAAAGAAGAGGAACAGAGGGGGACTCTGTTAAACTAAATTTTACAAAAGGGTCAATACATTGAAAAAAAAAAAACTATTTCAAATTTACCTTATACCAATCATAAAAATGCTCCTAGAAATCACCAGATTTCCAGTTTTTACTTTGCAATTCTTCCCATATCCAATGGTAGCCATCATTATACCATGGCTCCAAGAAATGACTGCCAAAACAAAGATTCAAAGAACAAAGTAAGGACACCGTTGATTTCGCATATAAATATGTATCTGACACGAGTATGTTAATTTATGTATACCTTGATTCTAGATGGAGGTGTAGGAGACTTAGTTGATGTGAATGTCCCAAACCCGAATTTCGGTTTCTTAGCTGCAGGCTTTAATATTTGGAAAGAACAAATCAATGTTTCATCTACACTCATCATGGCGGCAGCATTGTCGAACTCTCCGCAATAATTTGGTGCTGAAAATATGGTTACGAGTTGCCTGTTGGCGAAGAACTCGTATCCGTCTTCGACGACCTGCAAGCAAACAACCATATAGATTCGGTTTAGCGAGAGACTATACGAGTTTATACTGAATACATTTGATGTGAGCTGCATTATTGAACCTGGTGTGCACGGCATATTAGATCAAGATCAAGTTTTTTTAGACAATCAAGCACCCTATCAGCACCAAATATGTATGAAACACCCCTATCATTAGGCCCCCAGCCTTGGATATCTTTACTAGGATCAGACCATAGGAGATCACATAGTAAGCCGGATTCTGGGACATCAGTCGGCCGTTTCAAGTTTCGAATCTGGTCTAAATTGCGAAGCTCTGGGGACAGTCCACCGTGCATGCAGAATATCTTTTCTTCGATCAGGGCCGCGACGGGAAGGCAGTTGAAAGAATCGGTGAATGCTTTCCAGAGCCGGACATTGAACCTTCGTTTACACTCGTCGTAGAATCCGTAGATGCGGTTCACGGACGCGCACTCGTGGTTGCCCCTTAGAAGGAAGAAGTTTTCAGGGTATTTGATCTTGTATGCAAGGAGAAGACATATGGTTTCCAGGCTTTGCTTGCCACGATCTACATAGTCTCCTAAGAATAAGTAATTGGCACGAGGAGGGAAGCCGCCATTTTCAAACAGCCTTAACAGATCCGAATACTGGCCATGTATGTCTCCTTTAAGACATAGATACTCAAATTTAGTTTAACTGGTTCATGCAGTCACCTTTAAAAGGTGTAGTAGAACAATATAAACATGAGACATCACTTCCAACAAACAGGTTATAGGGTGTCAAATTTAGAACATTTCAGTGATCACACAACACGACGCACCAAAAAGACAAGTACTTTCCATGTTCAAACACATAAACTATAAGCAACCCATTTAAAAAAGGATCAAAATCAACATAGAAATGAAAATTAAAATGAAGAAAAAAACAGAGTAAAAAGAAAAAGATATACCACAGATCTTAATAGGTGCTTCAAGCTCTAACAAAATGGGCTGCATCAAGAAGATGTCTTTAGAAACAAGACAAAGCTGTCTTATTTCAGGCTCAGAAAGTTGGATTTGCTTCCCTGGTTTTCCTCTAACTTCAAGCAACCTATTGATTATACCATCAAGAACCCTAGTTTCCATAGTCACAAACAAGAAGAAGAGAAAGCTAAGAAGGAGATTAAAATTCAAAGAAGGGTTTCATTCTACTACCACCTATTACATGTTATGATTTTCTAGTGAAAGTGAAAAAAGAATATTTATTTTATTAAAAAAAAGGAAAGAATAAAATGGTTGTTCATGGTGCAGAAAAAGAATGGTTGATTGTTGGTTCTTGAAATAAAAAACCAACCATGAGAATATATTCTTTCAAAGTTGTTTGCTAAAAGGAATGATAAGAAGAATAAGAAGAGAGGGTTATATATAAAGAAAATGACTAGGAATTTCAAAAACAAAATTGAAAACCTAGATAAAGCAGAAGAGAATGCAAAGTAGGTGAAAAAATGGACCCCTAAGCAAAAAAAAAAAAATGCACTAGATAAAAAGAAGAAGAAGATGATGATAATGGAAAAATTAGGATTTAAATGTAGAAAGTTCCATGATATATTTACAGTTCAATCAGACATAGATATATGACTTGTTGTAATCACAAAAACATGGCTTCGAAAGGTTTAATTTTATTTTTAGTATCTGTATTTTTTGAAAATTTGAAATCTAGTCCTTTGTTTTTATTTTCAGTCACTTGTTTGATTGATTTGAAAATGAAAATCCAATTGATTACACTGATGGCAATTTCGAATATGTGGTATTTTAATATTCAAAAATTTAAAATCTAATTGATAATTTAATAGAAAAAGTCGAATTTAAAAAATTATAAAGAGTATAAAGATTGGAGTATAATTAAACACTTTTTTAAGCATAATTTTTAATTTTTCAATAGATACAAACCAAATTCGAATAGAACTAATTATAATCTATTAAACCTACCAACCAATAAATGCATGTTCCCCTAAAAATGTTTAGGGTTTAGTAAAATAAATCACTAAAAATTTATAAAAAAAATATTAAAAAGAAAAAATAAGTTGAATTGGTCAGGGCAACTAATTTAGTGCCCCTCAATGGACTGAATCCTAGATTGACCGGCTTGTCTAGTTTAATTCAAAAACTATACCAAAAGCCGGAGGCAAATTTAGAGGGGAAGGTAAGCGCCTTGACCTCTTAAAAAAAAAGTGTTTTAGTCCCTCTAAATTAGTAAAATTATATTTCAACCTAGTCTTTATTAAAAATCAACATTTTCCATAAATCTCACAAAGATTAATTTTCATATAGAAGCAAAAGATTCCTTGATTATAAAAATAAAACATGCATATTCATATAGGAGGGGCCATAGGACAGAATGGCAAGTGGCAAAAACCTATAGTTGAAGCTGAGGAGGGATTCCAATTGTTTAATGCTTAGTATAATAATTTAGAATATGAGGCAGTGAAGGTGCCCACATGTTCATTGTTTTACCAAAACAGGGTTTTTCATTTATTTATTATTTTGGAACGACCTTCTATTTTAAGTCAAAGATAATCTTTACCTAATTATTAACGACACCTTTGTATGACTTGTGGTCTAAAATTGTCAACTCCACATTGATTATGAATTTAATGGCACTAATTTGATTTTTAATCTCAATTAAATATTCAACGACAGTATATATAACAACATGATTTAATTTATATGGTTTTTCATCATTTTCCTAATTTATTATTTTGATTCAATTCCATATGAATAATCTTTATTAAATTTAATTTTTAATCTCATTTGATTAAAAAGAGAGAGTTAGATTTGGAATTTCTTAAATTCAAAGTTTGAAATTCACATAATTTTAATATCAAATCTAAATTACTTAAATTTGAAATCATTTAGTCTTATTCTCCTTTTTTTTTTCAAATTAAACTTTTTTGTGGACAACATCGGTCTTCGAGTTGATTACTGGTTGTGGTTTTTGTAACATTTTTTTTCGTAATTTTATTTTGCTTTTAATTTCAATCTATATTATCATGATTTTGTTCATAGTTTTGTGATTTTATTTTGTCAATATTTTTTTGTGGTTTTTATTTTGTCTAATATGTTTTCTTTTAAGTAATCTTGTGGATAATTTTTTTTGATTAGTGTGTGGGATGTTTTTTTTCCTTGTTTACTTTTTTTAATAATCTCATTATAGGTTATGGTCATATTTAATTTTTTTACATAATACTTAAAACTACCCATAGCCCCTCTTCAACTCATAAATAGGAGGATAATGCGCTTCAACGCACTCGAACCCATGTCCTCCTGTATTGACAACAAAACCAATAATGAGCTTATTCTATATACTAGATTACGACACACTTACAATATGAGTAAAAAAAATTATGTAACAAATTTATAAAAAATTGATATAAAAACTAAATGTAGCTTTGGTTGAAATGATAAAATTGAGGATGTTTTGTGTTTAAGTCCCATGGTTTCTACCATGTATATGTATTTTTATGATCTATCGAAGTATAGACACACATATATACCCTCAAAATAATATCTGTTACTTAATAAAAATAATGAACTTTTGATAATTTTACAACTGAATTTGGACCCGATTAATGACACTAATTTAATCAAATACATTATAATAATACAAATCATGTAAAGTAATAATTTTATTAAGCAAGTCAATTGCATTTTCAAATTGTAACTTGTAAAGACAGGGTGGTGATGGATAGATAGGCAGTGTCTTGGTCCTTGTAGGATGAAAGGTATGAAGAGAGCTGTTCTTGTAGGATGAAATTGTCCCAACACCGAATTCACGTTGCATGGATGCGTAACGAGATGTGAATCGCATCAAAAGTGTGGTTGAGGGAAAATTAGGATTTCATGAAAGCAAGCAATGTTCAGGTCTTGACTGATGCACCAGGCTCGACGTCGGTTCTTCTGCCTACAGGTGCTAACATTAAGCACACTTAATGAAATGGCGAAAAAGGCTAAACCAAAGGATGTCTTGTTTTTCTACTTCAGTGGACATGGAACAAGGATTCCAATCCTTCAATCTGGTCAGCCTTTCAGGCAGGATGAAGCAATTGTGGCTTGTGATTTAAATCTTATCACTGGTACGTAAATTTTCCCTTGCTGCTTTAATTTGTTCCATTCGAGTTTTTTTTTTCTTTTGCCATTACAATGACTTATTTGGCCCTCCAATTTTATAAAAAAAGTTATTTTAATTTTTTATTTAATTTTTCGTCGATTTAGTTGTTAAACTTGTATTGTTTGTCAAATTAACCTAAAATAGATTGAAAAGTTAACATCTGTTAACTTTGTTGATGTGACATATACGTGGATTGCCACGTAGATGTCACATTAGCAAATAATTAATTTTTTAAAATTAAAAAAATATTAAAAAGATTTTTTATAATTTTTATAATTTCTTTAAATTATTATATTTAAACAATTAATTAATTGCTAATGTGGCAATCTACATGTGTGCCATGCCAGTTCTATCCATTTTGAGGTGATTTGACAAGTCACATAAATTTAAGAGCTAAAAGAGGTAAAAAAATTAAATGAAGAACTAAAATAATTTTTTTATGAAGTTAAAGGGCCAAATAAGTTATTATACCTTTTATCATTACAGTATCGGAAAGAGGAAAAGGATGACATGATTTGTCATCTAAGTTCACAAGAACTTTAACCACTGTTTTAAACAAGTCTTGACAAATCAATGAGGGATTTGCTTTACTTATATTCATACTCGTATCTATCAGTACTATCATTTAAAGCTTTGCTTGAGTTAATCTCACTCTCAATCATATTTCAACTCAGTTCACTCTCAATCATATTTCAACTCAGTTGTGAAATTATCAAAACCTCAACATTTTTATAAAGCAACAAATATAATTTTTAGAGTATTTTTATCTTTTCACGTACAATTTTTTTTAAAAAAAACATGCATATAATATGTATTATAAATTTAATCCCTCAAAATCTTCCTTTCCTCAAACTTTACTATTTCAATAAAAGTGCATATGTGAACTTCATTTCATAAATTATTGGATACATCAATAAAAACTCAACAAAACTTCCAAAATCTCAATGCAAATATCATTAACCATGTATCGATCAAAAGCTGAATCACAATTCACCAATGAAGCCATTATTCAACCCATATCTTCCTTAGCCTTTTAGGCTAACACCAAGAATCATCTAACCCAATATTTTTAAAGGTCAAAAGCCCATATAATCTTTTTCTCTAAGCCTTTTTGAGTATGTCTCCTACCCCCAAGAGGCCTTACTTTTAACCTAGCTCAATAATGAGGCCTTCATTTTCCATAGAAATGTAGCCATAAAATATTATTAACATGTTTGAATAATATAAAGTCAAGAAACAAGTTTGAGCTTGATCCAAATGGTTAAAATATTTTTTGTTTTATATGATTACCAATTAAATAAAAAGTTATTTTATGTATTAATTCTTACGACTTTTACTATTAGTGGAGTGACTGCGAGTTTTGATATGTTGGGGGATATCATTATTGTTGAACTCTATGTCTATATTGCATTTGCAAGTAAAAAAGTAATTGAGCAAACATTGAATAAAACAATATCGAAAGGTTCACAGAAGACTGGATATAAGGGTTTATTCGATCCAACCGTACCACATATTCCTTTAAAAGGTATTCTAAGTGAGGTAATTGTAAAAAAATGTAATTATATCTCTAAAAGAAATAAAATATTTAAAACAGTTTAAAATTAATGATGATTAATTACAATGTAATTATTTTAGTTCTCATGCTCCTTTACGAATTAAAGAATGTAACTAAAATGTTTTAATGATATTCACTTCAATGATACCACTAATTATAATAGTTATCTAAATATGTAACATATACGTGTTTATACTCAAATTCTATTTGCTTTCTACACAACTTCCATAATCTACGGTGTCAAAACATGTAGAAGGGATTGTATGGAACTGTGATTCCATATAATCCATTCTCCAAAACATGTACACAATTGTCAATATTAATCCAAATTTTTTGACACATGATTAAACTTTGGATAACACACAATTACTAGGGGAAATGAGGGTGCTAGTTCACATGCTGTAGCGGTGTTGAATGATGGAAATGAGAGTGGTAGTGGTAGTTCAAGTTTTACACCTCCATTATTGACAAATTTGTACCTACAAATTTCAACAACTAACCCTAAACCTATTTTGTTATTTTCTTTCAAAAAGAAAGAAAAAATAATCTCATACAGTATGTATATATATATGCGGATATGAATTTAAAATTTAAAATTATATATGATTTCTAAAAACTTATATGAATTAATTAAAATGGTATATTAAGTCGATTGAGTTTTAACTCGATTGGCATGAGTATTGTTGTTAATATAGGAGGACGTAAGTTTGAGTGCATTAAAGCGCATTATCCTCTTATTTATGAGTTGGAAAGGGACTATAAATAATTTTAAGTATTATATCAAAATAGTTGAAATTATAAAAACAAAAAAGTAATAAAATAGAACCACTTGTATAAATTTCGTTTTAAGAAAGAGCTAATTTTTCTTCACTCTCTACTAGCACAATTGTATAAATTTCTCCTACCATGACTAACCATGTATCCATGCTCTAAAATGTGAACTAAGTGGGACCTAAATGGACCCTATTTCATTTATGAATTACTTCAAAGATTTAATAACATCTAGCTGACTAATTCAAAAGGTATTAAAACTAGAAAATGGTTTGACACTTGGGGCTAACAGTAAGGCTCCTTTACCACTATAAAAAGGGCTCTTCTCATAGCACCATGGAAAGCAAAAAGCTCAATGATGGCTACTACCCATTTGCTAATATTGCTACTTGGAGTGGTGGCTCTCGCCACTCCCTCTTTTGGTACCTACGAGTCTCCCAACTATGGGAAGCCCCCTGCTCCTGTTCATAATCCTCCTAAGCTGAAACCGCCACCATATGAACATAAACCTCCGGTCTATGAACCACCAAAGAAGGAGAAGCCTGAACCTAAGCCACCAGTTTATACACCTCCAAAGAAAGAGAAACCTGAACCGAAACCACCAGTAAATGAACCTCCAAAGAAGGAAAAGCCTGAGCCTAAACCACCGGTTTATACACCACCAAAGAAAGAAAAGCATGAACACAAGCCACCGGTGTATGAACCACCAAAGAAAGAAAAACCTGAGCCTAAACCACCAGTTTATGCACCTCCAAAGAAAGAAAAACCAGAACCCAAACCACCAGTTTATAAGCCTCCAAAGAAGCCACCAGTGTATGAGCCTAAGCCACCAAAGCCACCGGTTTATGCACCACCAAAGAAAGAGAAGCCAGAACCTAAACCACCAGTATATGAGTCTCCCAAGAAGCCACCATATGGTCACTATCCAGGACACCCTCCATTGGAGAAGCCTCAATAGAGAGATTTCCTCGGCTAACCATTCCCGACAACTGAGCTACTATGGCTACATAGATAAATTATTATCACTGCAATAAGAGCTGCTGCCGGCTCATGTTCTGTTTTCTTGTATGTCATGTAGTATTGTTTTCTTTTACTAGCAAGAATGCACATGGCAGTATCATTGGAATGAATGCCTATTCTGTATCTTCTTGTTTCTCAATGAGAATATCATGGTTTCAACATATATTCTATTTGCCATGCATCATATCATAGATATTTTTTTCTTGTACTCTCATGCATTTGCATGTCTTTTTTGGTCATCCAAAATAGCTCCAGACCATCTCAACTTTTGTTATATATGTTCCACTCTATATGCATCGAGAAATGGTGCAGGACAGATTTTTGGTCTAAGATAACAAAAATAGTAATGATTTATCAAAGGTATCCCATTCCTATCTTACTTAAATACCAAATATGTTACTCTAAGGATCCTTCAAATAAGTAAAAAAAAAAAATTAAAGAATTTTAAAATATTCATATTTAGCACATGCTGTGTGAGGGATTAAATGAAGGCTTAAAATAGGTTAAAAATTAAACTCATCTGTTGGCCTGATAATTAAGATATTCATCACTTCAAGTGTGATTTGGGTTCGAGTTGTGCTAGTCGTATTGCTATTAAGGCTTTGCTCTCCTTTTGTAATTCACCAAAATTTAAAAAATTATTAATTAATGTAATCATATTATTTATAATGAGATGTGTGAATTTTAATTCAACATAAATATAAAGACAATTCAACATGATTTACGAAGAATGATATTCAAACTTACGACATCAAAACTGTAGGATCTCAACTTTTTTCATTACTACCAAAACTTCATTAATAATTATATTAATATTATGTGGCAAATTTTCAAATCTTACCAAGGCTATGAAATTGTCTTCAATGGTATGCCTAACTGTGGGCTATTTATCCATGCAAGGTCCCCCCACAACCCCACCATTCTGTTTGAGAATATGCTGAAAAATTCCAGCTTATTAAATATTTAGAGGTTTAAAATGGTAAACAAGAATCAGAGTCACCTGCAGCTACAGGTGTGCAAATTTCGGATAAAATCGGATTAATTTGGTTAACCGATTGAATTTGGTTAATCGGTCGGTTAATCGAATTAATTCGGTCAGGGTCGGTTAATAAATTTTTGGAAGTTCGGTTAATGGTTAATTCAGTTCGAAAATCAGTCAGTTAATCGAATTAACCGAACTTAATAAATAATATTATAATACATAAGTATTCGATCAGGGGTCGGTCGGTTCGGTTAATTTTTTGAAAGTATAAATTAATCGGTCGGTTAATTTGGTTAAATTTTTTATATGTTTTATACTTGTTTTAACCAAAAATCAAAAAACATATAAATTTCAGTTAATTCGGTTAACTGACCGAATTAATCGAAAAAGTTTGGTTAGGTTAAACTTTTTAAAAAAAATTTTGTTTGGTTAACGATTAAGGGTTTAAAATGGTCGGTTAATTCGGTTAATGTCAAATCTTTGAAATAATTAGCCTTTTCTTTTGAATTTCCTGCACTGTGTCTTTTTTGTTTTGTTATTGTTTCCAAAAAGTTAAATTTTGTGGAAGGTGTGAATTTAATTAAAATTTTTGTCATCATTAAATGATAATTGTTAAATTTATTAAGTTTTGTTATTTTCAAAATTTGATGTTCCAAACATATTATTATATGTGTAATGTCATGTCAATTAGTTATTTCTGTTTATTACTCACTAAAAATTCAGTTAATGGATCAACAACTGCCATTTCTATCGAGACTGAAATTTCAAAATTTAAAAAGTAAAGAGACTTAGAATGATCCAATTAAAGAATATGGACCAAATCTACAACTATACACATAATACAAAACTAATTTTAAAAAGTACTAAGACTAAAATTGACTAATTTTATAATTAGAACCGACAAGTCAAAAGAGATTTTGTAGTTTTTTTGGTGCATGGAGATTTGGTTGGTGAAAACTGTTGAAATTGTTTGATTTGGAATAAGCCTTAAGCTGACTAAATCCATTTGAATTATGTTGAGACCTCATTTTTCCTCATAATTAGTTACACCAAGTCCAATAATTATGAAAATGTCTAATTATGTTCTCATTCACTTCCCACTTTTAAAACAGTTAGAAGTCTTCTGAATTCTATTATGGTAGTGAATAAAATTTTATAAATATATGCTAATTAATTATTAGTATAGTTGTCTGTCCATGCTTCGTTGTTTATTTGTTTGAGTTAAATTAGAGAATAAAATTTAAAGATTAAAATATGTTTTAAGTTCTTATATGCTTCGTATATTTAGAATTTAGTTCTCCTCTTTTTATTTTTAGGAATATAGTCCTCTACTTTTCAAGTTTAGTTGTTACCACGTTATAAATCTTCTATTAAATTGTCTGGAGTAACATTTTAAAATTTTTTTAAAAAATCACTTGACATTTGATACGTTGCTCTTGCATTTTTTAGTCCGAATGTCCTCACTTTATAGCAAAATGTCCCCCACATGGTTACAAATGTGGTCTTTTCCCTGTCTTCAGGATGCATCTTTATCTGGTTGTAATCGGAGAAGCCATTCATGAAAGAAAACAGTGAATAACATGCCGTATTATCCACTAAGGTGTTGATGTGAGGCAATGAAAAATTGTCCTTCGAGCTGGCTTTGTTTAAATCCCTGTACTCCACACTCATTCGTACTTTCCCATCTTTCTTAGGGACGAGGACTATATTGGCTACCCACTCTAAATATTTAACCACTTGTAAGAAACCCCCGTCGAATTGCTTCTTAACATTTTCTTTTATTTTTAACAGGATGTTGGGCCTCATCCTTCGGAGTATCTATTGAACTAGCTTACATTCTTATATTATGGGAAGCCGATGTACCACGACATCAGTACTTCGACTAGGCATGTCTTGATACGACCATGCAAAAACATCTTTGAATTCTTGGAGCAACTCAATGAAATCCCGCTTTGTCTCTGCGGTAATGCAAGCTCCGATCTTCACCTCTTTCTTTTCTTGTTTGTCTCCTAAGCTCACAATTTCTACAGACTCCTTGTAAGGTAGAATTTGTTTCTCATCTTATTCTACCATCCTTAACAAATCAGGAGATATGTTACAATCTCGATTATCTTCAAAGTCTTGAGGTTCCTCTAGACAAATATCTTCCTCAAAAGGAGATTCTGAGTTAGTAGCACCGTTGCTCATATCATTGATATCTGGAGACCTATTATAGAAGTGAAGGAAGATCCAAAGAATAAATGAATCTAAGAATAATTATCTGTGTGGTATGAGTATGAATGAAAGGAAAACAATAAAATAATATTTGCACAAAATGAGACATAATAATGTATTTTATTGAAATAAAAATAATGGACATATGCCTTTTTGACAAAAAGATTCTTTTTGCTCCCAGGCTTAGAGCAATAAATGTGTTTTAAACATTACTCTGAATTAGTTCTACAACTTACAGGGATCTCTCCCATAGTCTAATTGTTCAGAAAACTTCCGGGGATATAAGGACAAATACCTGATAGGTTCTCCCCAATTCCTTCTTCTGATATAGCATTGATGCTCAAGTTTCCCAACGTTCCTTTTGGGTTTTTTTTACATTCTTCGTTCAGGATAAATGGTTTCTCCTGACACGAACATTTTGGGTATATAGGGAAAGGTCTTCGGTTCCCATTTGACCTCTCCCCCACTCAGTCGCGCTCTTCTTCTTCCTTGTTTCTTCTCTAGCTCTTTCTTCCTTTGTCTCGCACTTGGCTTGTATCTTAAGCCAAATTGGTTTCATTTGTCCATCAGCATTGGTGCCTCAACTCTCCCTTAAAGGTATTTTTTGAGTCCTTTTTTAGGTAAGGCTCCTTTTCCAACCGTCAACTGTAGTCCTACCAACAAGGAATTATAAGAGGGCTTGATATCCATTACCAAAAAGTCTACCTCATATGTGTTCGGACCAATTAAGAGAGGTATTTCAATCCTTTCCATTATCCTCTTTTCCGTATCATCGAATGCTCTCACTATATTTTAGCACGTCTTCATATAAGAGCTATCCACTGGCAATCTATTCAGTGTGGATAGAGGTAAGACGTTCAGTGCAGATCCATTATCGATTAACGCCCCTGACAACGTATATCCTTTGTAGCGGGTAGTGATGTGTAGAGCCTTCGTGGATCTCATACCCCTTGGAGGTATTTCATCGTCATTGAAAAATATAAAACTATCGACATTCAGATTGTTAATCAGATGGTCTAGCTTGTTTACAGAGATATCATCAGTGACATAAGTTTCTTTTAACACCTTCATCAACGTGCTACGATGTGTCTCTAAGCTCAAGAGAAAGGGTACCACCGATATGCGAGCTGATTGTTTATGTAGCTATTCTACAATATTATACTCGCTATGTTTCAAGAATTTCAAAAATTTATTAGCCTCGTTCTCAGTTACTGGCTCGTTAATAGGGGATTCTATTCTAGCCGTTTTTTCTTTCTTATGTTTAGCTGCCAGAGTTTTTCCTTTAATGGGTTCGGTTCTTACACTTTCTTGACCGTGAAATAATCACCACCAGGTGGTTGACCTTGTAGACCTTCTTCGTCAATCTTTCCTCTGAGGCGCAAATATCCCCTTATTCTGAGCTGTTGACATCTTCAAAGAATTCCAACTCCTTGTTATCTATCAAACTTTACACCACAGCTCTGAATTTAGTGGACTTCTAGATCTCATGACCTTCTTCAGCATGGAATTCACAGTAGCTCCTCATCCCTTTAGGTACCTCTTCCGAATCTTGAATGATTAATCCTACGTCTATCATTTTTGGCCAAACTTACTTTAGTGGGGTTTTTACTTCCGCCACATCGTTTTGGTCCTCTTTCATTCATTCTCAATTATGGCGTTTACCCCTTGATCTGAATGACTAGGTAACATATTTCTAGCCACATTAGGTCCCGATGGATTATCGAACCTTACTATCCCCATATTGATGAACCTTTCAATCAATTTTTTAAATGAAGTGCAGTTCTCAATTGAGTGTCCAGTTATTTCTGCGTGGTATTCGCATTGAGCATTTGCATTATACCATTTTGGGAACGGAGGTTGCATGGATTTTAAGTAAAACGGAGATACCACATGCGCGTCAAACAAATTCTAATATAATTTTCTGTATGTCATCGGGATGAGTGTAAATTAGAGTTTTTCTGTGTTTGGCCTTGAGTTAGATTCTTGCCTTGAGGGGCCTTGATAGTTGGTTGTTACGATCCTTGGTTGGCCCATAGTGACCGGTTTTGAATAGCTCTTGTTATAAAAACTCGCGGTGTTCACTTCATTTTCCTTTTTTCTCGGGGCTGATCTTTTGGTGTTTTCCCTCGTGTTTATTTTCCCACTCCTTATTACATTTTCGATAATTTCTCTGAACATTACTATATCTTAGAAGCTCTTAGTAGCACTTTCCAACATATAGTTAATGAATGGAGCGTTCAGCGTGTTTATGAAAAGCATTGTTGTCTCATTCTCCAGAAAAGGTGGTTGGACTTGTGTTGCTACCTCTCTCCATCTCTGAGCATACTGCTTAAAGCTTTCACTTTACTTCTTCTCCATGTTTTACAGTGTAATTCTGTTGGGTGTCATGTTAGTCATATGGCTGTATTGTTTCATGAAAGCTTGTGCCAAGTCTTTTCATGAGTTGATTTTGACACGGCTTAGTTGGTTATACCACTTGGCAGCTGACCCTATCAGACTATCCTGGAAGTAGTGGATTAACAATTGTTCGTTATTGATGTATCCCTCATTCTTCGATAGAACATTGTGATATGGGCTTCAGGACAACTAGTCCCATTATATTTTTTGAATTCTGGAGTCTTGAATTTTGGTGAGAGTACTAGATCTGGGACTAAACTCAGTTCTTTAACATCGACCCCGTAAAGGTAATCAACATTCTCCATAGCTCTGAATTTCTCTTCCAACCACTTGCACCAATCTTCTAGCTGTTTCGGTAATTCTACTCTTGCTTTATCCATTTCTGCCATGTCATCCAAATTGGGAACAACTGGGTTAGTCGGGTTAACCCCGAGATTGGAACCTGAACCGGTTGGTAGTTTACCAATGCTGAGGCGCCTGCTTGATATTGTTGAGGTCTTATGGTAACGGGTACCCTTCGTGGATATGTGTTTGGTTGGGCTTGGACATCCACCGAGGTAAAGCTTGAGGGAATGTAGGGTCTTCATTATCATACCCAGAGTTAACCACAATACTTTTCCCTTTTTCAATCCCTCAGGCCAGCAATTGGGACAACTGGCTTATCATGCTTCGTTGGGACTCTTGTATTTGATCCTTCATGTCTTACTGTACTTTAGCTAATTGTTCCTGTAGCTACGCTTACAACTGATCTTGCATGTCCTTCTGAATTTGTTCTAATCTCTCTAATCTTTGATCCATTGCTTTGGTTTTACCGCGAGTACCGTAACGATAGTCAGTTGGTAGATTCTTGTTGGTTTCCAGGGTAACTGTCATAATTTCGATTAATTAGGTTCCTTTTATGAAGTTTAATGCATATGATAAAATGTAATGCTGATAAATAAAATGAATGCAAAAAGAGGCATTGATTCTGATTTAATTCTATTTGAACAACTTTACTAGAAATCAGATCTCTTTACATAAAACGAATATTTTACATATACGACATTGCCCTAATACTCAAAGCCTTGACTTTCTTAAGAAGCCAAGCTAATTCTTAGCCCCAATCTGATTCTAATGCGTACTTTAAGCTTAGTATGTTTGCTTGAACTGCTAGGGTTTGCAAATGATCGGCTACTTTTCGTACTTGTGTCACAGCTTCACCAATGATGTGATCTTTATCCCTAATCTGACCTTGAAAGTGTTAGAGTTGGTCTTTCCAGTGTTCGATGTTCGTTTCAAAAAGTTCAACTTGAAGTTTACAATTTTACAATGCGGTTTCGAGCTCTTCTATCTTTCCCTTCAACTCTTCGATCTTATTTAGGCTTGCTTTCAACTCAATTGCGAAGTTGGGACTACGATATTGATGTAATGACCTTTCTAATTCTGCTACCTGGGCTCTCAATCCAACCTTTTCATTTTGGCTTTCTAACAAATCCCTTTCTAGAGCATCTTCTCGAACTCGAGCATCTTGGAATTTCTTTTCCTACTGATCAACTTTAATATTTTCTTCTTTGATTTCTTGCCGCCATTGTTTTGATGTCTTATCCAATCTGGCATATTCATCGACAAATGTAGTTTCTTATAATCTGTTTTTAAGCTGTCCAAGTCTTCCTTAGCCTCATTCTTTCCTTTTATCATTTTATCGGCTTCTAACTTTTGGATGTTGACGTCTAATCCTAGCCGTATCTTTTCCTCTTCCAACTATTCTATCTTTTTCTTAGCTCCAAACTCCTCTTTCAAAGTCTTATTTTATGACCTCTAGCTTAGACGAGATCACTTGTAGGTGTTCTTCTATTGGCCGAGTGTTTTCTTGACTTGACATGGGGACATTGTCATTGACTCTTTTACCCCACCACCAATCATATTCGGGGGTCGTCATGGGATTTGCGGTAAATCTTTTCATTTTGTGAGTTTGGTTCAAAGCATTTGATATTTCACGAACCTTCTTATTGTAATTATCAACCTTGTACGAAAACTTACTCTGAGCCAACCTTTGCGTTAGAGGTATAAATTGTCTCGACCTATACTGCCTCAATACAAGTAGAGGGGCATATCCAATAGCTCCCCATATCCCAAGTTGAGGAACCTAGTTGAAGTCTCCACATCTATACAAAATCTCATCAGGGATCATCCAAGGGGCCTTCCATTCAACGTCTTCGTCCTGGAGATTCTGGAGAATCGTAATCTATTTTTCTTTAAAAATGTTGTCTCACCTTGAGGTAGCCACGAACTCTTTCAACAGAGGATAGTTCTCAGAGAATACTCGATAAGAGACCTTTTCTACCTTCCAAAAGTGGCTATGTAACCATGCTAACAAGAGTTGGGCACACCCGATAAATCTTCCTTCACCCGCTCTCTGATATGCACTCAAAGATCTAAAAATTTCAGCCAAAATTGTTGGGACGGGTGTGACCCTTTTGTCAAGTTGGTCAAATAGATTTAAAACTGCCTCATCGATATGCCTTAGGGCTTTGGAGAAGATGACCAACCCGTAAATACTCAAGGTGAAGACGTCGACTCTTTTCTTTGTATCCAGATATGCCAAGATCAAATCTAGTAAACTTTTTCAAGGGATGCATTTGCTATCTCCCTTTTGTTTAATTCGGGCCGCGACTTATTGTTCGCTCATCCTAGTTATACTCATTAGCTTTTTAAGAAAGTCGGGATACTGGCAGCTCTAAAATAAGTTTTGTCTTCTACCTTTCACCGTAGAAGAGTTGGGGACCAAATCTACCTTCCCAAAAGTAAATCAGCTATAGGCGAGATTCTAATATTGGGCAATAGCTCAGAATAAATGCTTATCCACTTTGACATCGAGTAAATAGGGCAAATCACCTTAGTTACTGTAGAAGAACTATTTGGTTTCGTCATTCCATTGGTCCCATACCTCTTTTAATTCTTGGAGATTATTCTGAGTCACACTTATGCGAGTGAAATCCTCTGATATGTACCCCTTCGTCAGACTGTTGCCCTTCTCCTGTTGAGTCTTCTCAGACCATATCTAGACAACCATATTGTCTTCCATTTTATCAATAAATCATTTTCCATGACAAGCTCTCTATTTAGCAACTGAACGTGAATTAACACCCTTTTCTATGATGAAAATACAATGCAATCATAACCAAAACGAAACAAGTCAGTACATTTCATATAAAGCTAGAATACAAAACAAGAAATAATAAATAGAACACCTATTCGGGTGACCACTAGAGGTTCGGTATGGTTCTACCTAGGGTAGGTTCTTAGGGCTCATTATATGCGGTTCGGTTCCAAAGTAAGAGTACCTGAACCAACAGATTCCTCAATCCTCACCCATTATAAGCTCATACAGACCGAGTTCGGTTCAGGAAAATACATTTCCTTATGGCTATACAGAGATGAAGATCTCACGAAGACATGGTACAAATGTATCCCGAAAGCGATCCACTATCCTATACGGAGGTGAAAACCTCACGAAGGAATAGTTTCTCACTCCCACTTAAGAAGGGTAAAATCGAATGATTATGCAATACAATATGCAGAAATATACCAAGAGACTCGAAGCAAACATACCATTATGTAAAATGATGAAAAGCACAAAAATGAAGAATGAAATACAACGAAGGGATTATAAAATTAAACCAAATTATCAATTTTCGACAAAAAGATCAAAAGTAATCAACTTGCGGCTTGACTCTCTTATTTTATCCCCAGCGGAGTCGCCAAGATGTCGAAACCCCTTTTTTTGGTAATCGACTTTTTATTTTAAATAAAAACGAAAATGAGAGTCGCCACCAATCATTTTCAGGAGGTGTGATCGGGTCACCTTGTAATTTGATCGTTTTAATAAAAGGTTTCATTTACTAAAACAATGTTTTTCGGTCTACAAAATCCAGAAAATGGGTTTGGGAGTCGGTTACGCACGAGGAAGGATTAGCACCCTTGTTACTCCCCAAATTGGTACCTAATTGATTACTTGATGTCTTAATGTCGAAAATTAAAAATTTGAAGAGAATTTAAAATGCGATCCCTTTGTATTAAGATATTTTAATGGAAAAAACTTTATTCCGAATTAATCGAGAAGAATAATCATGCCCCGTGAGTTAGGACACAAAGCTTTTAGTTTACGAAAACCAGAATAATCGATGTTTTAATTGTTACTTAAATATCAATTTTATATTTTTGAAATAGATATTCGACTATTTCGGTTTTAGAAAGAAGTCATATTCCGTAAGTTAGAAACACGACTCTTTTAATTCCAAAAATAAAGAACATTGCCTCGGTTTAAAAAATTTCTTTTTTATGCATCGTGCGAAAAAAACGAATGTAACACTCAAAGTGATGTGCATTTAATTTATTCGAGCATAATATACAAATAGATAAATCTTAAACCTAATGTATGATATAGTGATAATGAAATAATTTTAAAATGGCTACGTGGGTAGAATGATAAATAGTAAATAAATAAAGGAATCCTATAGTAATAATAACATAATTATAATAATAGTATTAATATTAATAATCATATTATAGTATTAATAAATAAAGTAATTTAAGATAAAAAAATGAAAGATGCATGATTAAAAAGATAAATGGACATGACATGACAGTTACAAAAATAATAAGAGAAATAATAAAATAACAATAACACACTAAAAAATAAAAAATAAAAAAATAATGACAATAATAAACAAAAAAATGCACCAATAAAAGCATGCATACAATCTAATTCCTAAGTACGTATAAAAATTAAAGGTAATAAATAAGTAGATAAATAGATAATAATAAAATAGTAATAATAATAGTAAAGGCACCAAAGAAGAAAAAAGAAAAGAAATAAATAGATACTCGATAAAAGAAAAGAAAAGAAAATTTAAATATTAAAAAGTGAAGGAATAATAAATAAATGAATAAAAGAATTAAAATAAAAAAAGTAAATAGATGAATAATATATAAATAAATATATATGGCATAAATTTTAAATAATAAAAAAAGAAAAGGACTGGATCGAAAAATCATTAAAAAGCAGAAGGACTAGGGCCGCAATAAGCCCCTTTGCCACGAAAACACGCGGATCATGCCAGCTCTCGGGTTGGGCCTCGGGTTGTGTCAAAATGACGCCGTTTTGGGCCTTCTGAAGCCAGACCAAAATGACGTCGTGTTGGAGCCCTACAAAAATTAAAAATTTTTGAAAAAAAAATTAATTTTCGCCCGCTTTAAAAAAACATTCTTTCATTTTTTTCCTCAAATAATTCCAGCATCCGGCCAAGGAACGGCGGTTTTTCGTCGTGGCCACCGGTCGCCGGTGACAGTGATCGCCGTCTTTGGTGGCCGAAAAATCACCCAAAAAATCCCTTTTAACCCCTTTTTTGCGTAGAACTCCGATTCGGAGTTGAAATTGCCAGAATAAGGCCAAAACTCCCGAAAAAGAACCTCCGACTCCCGATGTCCTCCGTCGCATCCTTGGCCGAATCCCCAGGGATTTGATGGCCTCGCGGATCGGAAGTGACACCGACAGCGGCACCCGGACGGAACAACTAGTAAAGATGTTATTATTATTTATTATTTTCTATTTTTTTAATCTTAAAAATAAAAAAGTAAATCACATTTTTTAATATTTGTATATGATTTCTTCTTAAAAAATCTCCACTCGAATACAATCTATTCTCTGGCTTTTATAGTCATTATACACTGTTTATAATACATATTTTTTTGATTTTGTCGCTGTTCTTGCTTCTGTTTTTACTATTTTTGCTTCCGTTTCTTCTGTCCTTGTTTATGTCCTTTTCCATTCTTTTTTGTAGGTATTAGTGCGGTCAACGGAAGGTGATGGGATGTGCACCTTTGCCATTTTGGTGCAACGGCGGTAGGGGCGTCAGACCTTGGGAGACGAAGGGGGCCTCGGGTGGTGCGCCTTCGAGGGGACAGTGACACCAGATACCCTAGGGTTTTTGGCTTTTTGTAAAATAGTTTTGGCCACTGGCCTTTAGGTTTTTATATTTGAGCTATTTGGGATATATATTTTTTGTTGTAATTGGACTTTTGACTGTTATTTTTTATTTTTATTTGGTTTGGTTTGGTCCCGAGCTAAATTGGATTATTACAAGTACAATATATAATACTTTAATATTTTTCTAAAATCAACATATCTGTATATAAATTATATTCATATCCATCAATCATGTGTTTACCTAACCTTTCAATTGGGATCATGTGTTTACCTAACCTTATCAACGAAATTCCCCCACTGCCCCACCATTTGTTCGAGAAGCGAAAGAATTATTAAAATATGATTTGAGTTTATGTAAGTTTTGGATTTTAAAATTTAAGTTTAATTATTAATATTGTTAAATATTTTGGTTAAAATTTTTGGTATGATATTTTGAAATTAAAAAAAATACTTGATAGTCATATAATTAAAATATGAATAAAATAATTTTAATAATGTTAACAATTAAATTTGAATTTTTAAAATTAAAAATATAAAAAATAAATTTTTGAAAATAATATATAAATTTTTTTTAATTTTTAAAAACTAAAAAAAATTATAACATATTTTAAAGCAGAAAATTTTCGGCTTATTAAATAATTAAAGGTTTAAATTGATTAGAGAAAAGATTGGCGTTCATGTCAGCTGCAAGAGTTATAATCCAGTATTTTTTTTAATTATAAAAATAATATAAAAATAAAAAATTACAAAAATAGGTTGGGGAGAAATTATTTACGGGAATGGGTTGTTTGTTACAGTATCCGCCGGTACCACTTGACATATAGGCTGTAACCTCCTCAATCTAACCTAAACGTTAGGTCCGAATTCGGAAGATTACATTGGCCACCAAAATAATCCAGTAAGCTATCGGAGTTTATAAAACAGTTATTTTAAAGCATTTGTTTATCTTAGAAGAAGACTTAACCTATTTTTAAAAAAACCCACAAGTTAATAGAAACCGATTAAGTTTAACAGTTTCTTTATAACAATGACTACTTTGAGAACTTAGTTAATTTCCCGTTTATTTATTACTCAATTTATTCATAATCTAGTAGCGGAAATGTGAAATTCAACCTAGTTTTAATTAAGTGAAATAAAAAAAATATTGTATACATAATTAATTCTAAATCCATGATTCAATATCCTAAATTCAAATTAAATTTTATGCATGCTAATAAACCCTAACTTAAGTCTCATTCCGTAGTTTAAATAAAGCAATACAGTTCCAAAATAATAGGAAATATAAAAATATGCCTAAAATACTTTTATATAAAAAATGATTTCGAGCCCTCCGAATGTCGCATCCGTAACATGTATTCAATTCAACACTAACAGTAAACATGCTTAACATGTATTCAATAGGGTGGTAGCAATGTTAACACTAACAATTTATCTGTTTCACAATGATAGTAGCATGAAATATTCACTTCTTATACAATATAACCATTACACTTTAGTTATTAAATCAAAAATTCTAGAATAACACTATATTAGAGACTATATTGATAAAATAAAACTCTAAAAATAATTCAGAGAATATACAGGGACTAAACTGAACATACAATAAATTTCTAGGCAAAACTATAAAATAGGGGTTACACGATCATTTGGTCTGGCCGTGTGAGAAGCTATAGGCCGTGTGGAAGGGTTACACAGCCGTGTGCCTAGGCTGTGTAGCATATTGTAGTCGTTTCACAAATGCAAAAATTAACCTATAGGAGAGACACGGCCGTGTGGTAGGCCATGTGGAAGGTTTTTGGCCATGTGAAAGCCGAAGTACCCTAACGTAATAGTGGCACATGGTTGTGTGGTGGCCGTGTGGTCCATCCGTGTTGCCCTATTCCTACACACGTTTTGTCTAGATTCACTTGTAAAAGAACACATACCTTTCACTGGGGGTTCGGTCAACATTCCTTATGATCAAATTTGATCCGGTTCACCTAAATTAGGTCTTTCAACGACAAATATACACAATTAACGATTGGTATCAATATTTGGGAAAGATTTGCAAAATATTTGGTAAGAACCATAAAAGATTGTTTAATCAAACACAAGATTAACGTTAGATAAAACTACTATGAAAATTCAGGATTTAAACATAAAAAATGAGATGTACTTATCGATTCTTGGTAGGGATTTTATTGACGACAATTACAAAATCGATAGAGAGAATGATTGAATGGAAGATTATTTGATTGGGAAAGCAAAATAATTATCAATAATTAGGATGAAAATATGGTGTAAAGAAAAGGGAAGTAAAATAAAAAGAGAATAAATATAAGGATAGAGAACAAATTCTATTATGATTTGAAAAGGGGCAATATGAAAATCTAATTAGAAAAAAAGAGTAAAAATGGTAGAATTCTAATTCTATTGGAATTTTGAGAAAGGGAAATATATTAATTCTAATTAGGAAAGAATTAATTAAATTCCTAGGGTTTACAAACCCTAGGGGTGTCCCATACAATTTTCCCAAGTTTTATTGAAATTGAGTTTGAAATGAAAGGGGAGGAGGAGGCTCAAACCTAGGTCTTTAGGGAGAGGCACTAACCACTTAACTGTTGAGCCTATAGTTCATTTCTTACTTATTTTAGACACTTTATCTTATATATGTATATTTTGGGGCGTTTTTGATGAAATTATGAAATAAAAAGAGAAGAAGAGGGCTCGAACTTAGGTCTGGAGGGACTCTAGCGCTTTAACCATGGAGCCTATAGCTCATTTCTTGCCTAATTTAGACACTTAATTGTGAATATTGCTTTCTTTTTAGGAGACTTGTCGAATTCCCAAAATAAAAAAGATAAGGAAAGGGCTTGAACCTATGAACACAAGGGAGGGAAGCTAACTCTTAACCTTTAGACCTGAAGCCTATTTCTAGTTTTATCTCTAAACCTAACTATATATTTTTTAGTGTAGCTTTTATCCTAAGTTGCTAAAAATTAAAAGAAAAGAAATGGGAAGAAGGGGCTCAACTTATATATTATTTATTAACTTACATTTACTCAATTTTTCATTAACTTATTTAACCTATAGTTCTTAGCACATTCCACTTTAGTTTATATATAACAATTAATACTCATAGTCAAGCCTCATTATTAATATTTTAATTTATTTCTCTCAGTAAATTCTAATAAAATGACTTAGATACACGGTAACCATCCAAAACACCAAAGAGCACAAAAGTGCTTAGCCTTAAGGCATCGTATCACATCCTTCTAGAACAAAAGGCACATATAATCCTTATTGGCATGTCAATTATATCCTACGATTTTAAGAGATCACAAGGCTAAAATATCCATAATTACCCATATTTAATTACTGTTTTAATGCACATAACCTCTTTTCATATTCATCCCTTCACACCACAATCTCGTACACAATATATGCTTATCGGAATCACATTTAATTGCACTCTAAGTGCCACAATAATGTTTTTTGAGCTATCATATATCAAATCTCATATGTGTGCGTTAAAATTAATATACCACACATCACATTCACATTTTTTTTTCACATATTACCTATTGTAATAGCACTACACAACACAACCTAACTTTCTTAGGCGTGACTTTTCAACAAAAGCAACATGTATAGGAAAGACTTACTCTCGGAACTTAGGATGGGGGTTTAGGTTAGGAGAGGGAAGAAGAAGACGGTGAAAGTTCCTAATAGAAGACCAATTTCCCAAAAATTGGGCAATTTTCCCATTTGGCCACCCCCTGTTGTTGGAAAAACGGGTTTGAAAAACGCAGTGAAAAATAAATTTAGGGAAAAACCAGAGTTTTAAATTTTTTTTGAAAACAAGGTCTTGGTTGTGATATCTAAAGTAATAAATACTTAATAAAAATTGTACATTTTTTATTCGTCTAGGATAAGCGCTTCAACCGAGTAGTCTTCTCTGTTATCCTCAAGCTCACGTCTACTGAGTGTGGGCTCGCTTCGAATAAGAAAATTTTTCACAAAAATTACCAGTGGGGTAATTTTGCAATTTCTCTAAACTTTTGGGTTAAGTTATAAATCAGAAAAATATCTTTAGAAATTTTTTGAAATAATCTATTCAGAGAATTTTCTCTCTACAACTTTCTCTTGAATTCAAGTGTGTGTAAATTCATCCAACTGCTTTGTCTAATGACCTCGTCATGTGTGTGTTACCCTCATACGATATCCTTGATTCCTTTGAGTTAAATCCGTTCACTGAATACAATCCTTTTTTATCTCATTGTCACCATTGTGTCTTCTTAATGATTAATATGATCACTGCCAACAAATGACTGTGATAAATTGCTCGTTCAAAAAAGAGCAACTCATAACCACATTCCATATTTATCAATCCACACAATGCCAATGAGAGGATATCATTAACTCTTTAATTGATCTATGAATTCCACAGTTGCTAGTAAAGCCTGCCATACACAAGTCATGTACCCAACATGTCGGCTATGGGCTCGATCATCTTTAGAGCATAAGCCTCCACTTATATTAAAGCACATGAGTTGCATACGCATGGTCAGTGACTAACACAGGATTTAGGTAAATCACACCATTAACGTCACAAGTGAATTAATTCACAAATGCATTCAAAATTAATTCATCTTGGGTCCAGTCCAATGTATCATTCTACCAATAAATACATCTATGTCTCTACTCGTGGAGCCAACTGCTCCGATATCCAAGACTAACCATCTCCCCAATTAGAATTGTAAACGACATAATAATCATTCTTAGTATTTGAGTTAAATGCTCATCTTGATTCTTTTAAGGGATTACAGATTCATTTAGATTATCTACTGAAGTAAGTTGTCTTTCTCACAATGTAAACGTTCTTTACAATGCCACTTATCTTCAGTTTAAACTTTAGACAATCAATGAACTAATATTTGCTTGTCACAATTTCGTTATGCGTGCAAAATATAAAAGACATAAATACAAAAGACATAATAGTAAAATGTAAAATTAACTTTATTTATTTATTTATTCATTATTCAAATAAATAGAAAATAATTACATTTTTACTACAATATGGGCACATTTCCCAACACCTGTTTCTCCTTTTTTTTCCAATTAGGTCCTAACTCAATTAAAACACACTATTTTCAAATTAAACCACGTAATCAAGTTTTGTTTTATATTAATTAATATAATAAAACTTGATTATATTATTTTAATACTTTAATTAATTATTTATTACCCTAATTTTGGTATCCATTTCAAGCCTTCGATTTATTTACAAGCGCACAAAGATAACCATATAAATCGAGGTGTGACCACTCTTGGTTTTCACAAACACTATTATTCTAACCCAGTTTTTGGGGTGTGACATAGGCAACACCACCTCCTTTTCAGTCAATCATCACGTAATCATCTTTTTTTGTAAAAAAAATATTTTTTATTGGTGCTGTCATTGTGTCAGGCGGCACTCGTATGTATTTAGCAAAATACTTGTGAAAATATGGGTATATAGGGTGGGAAAAGAACAAAAAAAAATCATGGTGCTGCCGGTCTATCAGGCGACATTGGTGATTTTTGTAAAAAAAATATTGTCAAGAAAAAAAGCTGAGACGATTTTTTTAATTGGTGCCACCAGTGTGTTAGGTGACACCCGTGGTATTTCTAAAAAAAAGTACAGTCAGAGAAAAAAGCTGAAAGGGAAATTTCTTTTTGGTGCCGCCAACATGTTAGGCGGCACCGAATTCAAAATCCGATCCCGTAACGTTGACAACTTTTTTTTTCTCTTTCAGTCCAATTTTTTTTAAATCCACCGATGCCACCTGACACATTTACGACACCAATAATTTTTGAAAAATAAAGGTTACATAATAATTAACTGAAAAAGAAAA
Organism: Gossypium hirsutum; assembly: GCF_007990345.1. Classification (NCBI taxonomy): domain Eukaryota; kingdom Viridiplantae; phylum Streptophyta; class Magnoliopsida; order Malvales; family Malvaceae; genus Gossypium; species Gossypium hirsutum. Next base: position 5,760,962 of record NC_053438.1, on the reverse strand, counting down.
TGATGTCGTCGATATATCAAGCAGCACCAATGAATAGCAAATAGCTCATTCCCATAAATAATATCTACCCAACTCGTTTTTGTAATTAATTAATTAATTAATTTTTTATATTATTTTTATTAAAGAAAAGACTGAAACCATCATTTCACTTTGACTTTCCTGCACTGTGTTTTGTTCCTTTCCATTTTCAATACCTAAAGCAATTTTACCTGCTCAAGATCCATGTTTTAAGCCCACGTTTTCTAGTGTATTCCATCGTTTTAGTAGGTTGTTGAAATCCATTTGTTAAGTTAATTAGGTGGATTAGATTAGAAATTTACCGAATATTGAATCGATTTTTAAACAAAACGTTGTAATTGATAAAAATCCAAAAATAGCAACAAAAATTAACAATTTAATCCATTTATGAGTTATAATTTCAATATTTTATAAATGTGATGCTAATGATTTTTTATGTCTATTTTATTATACATGTTCAAGATTCATAACTGCTCTATTCAATAATGTCTTAAAATTTTGAAAATATGATGTGTTTTACCATTGCATCTAATAAACTGTTGGTAAAAATTAATAAAAATAAATTATATTAATATTTATGTTATTACTTTGAAATTTTAGTTAATTATTAAATAATATATAGATGTAACTATCAATTTCGATGGTGACTTCCCGACGTACTATTTACACAAACAAAATATTAAATTCGAAATTCATAAATTAGTTTATATTTATATTTTTGGCACCGACAGGCATCCATGTCTTGCTTTGAAAAGTTAATTCAGAAGTGACAAAGAATTCTACTTTTGATCTTTTTCAAAGTTTTAACTGTAATGAGAAAAGATGAATTTGGTGAGATTAAAAGCATAGAAATTTAAAGCTTTTTAACAACTTTATCTTTACGTTGTTCTCAAGTGGGGGTGCCTTTCACCATATGTTGCTAATCTTAATTTAACGCTGCTTTTGGATTGAAGTGTTAGGCACTCACTCCTATGATTCGTTTTTTTTCAAAATTCCATTGATAGATCGGATATATTTCGTTGAATTAATTATTTATTTGTGTTAAATTATGAAATAAAAATTTGAAGATTAAATTATATTAAATCTTTATATATTTCGTGCAATTGAAATTTAATCTTTTATTTTTGTTTTCATAAATTTGATCGCTCTATTTTTAGTAAAAATTTAGATTCAATTATAACCATTGCTAAGTTTTTGTTATTAAATTTATTGGTGTGACATTTTGAAATTTAAAAAAAATCTTTGTGGTTATGTAACAATAAAAACAACATTGAAAATATTGGTGGACTTTTTTTTATTAAAAACATTTGTTTGAACTTATCATGATAAAATATATTTTTTGTTGTTGGAATAGTATTTCTTAAGAAAAATTGATGTCGGCATTTTAATTGAAATAGTTAACAATATTATGTAGTTTGAAAAACTAATGACATTATAAAAGTAAAATGAACAAATTATGTAACGCCCCGAATTTTGGGCCTAGAAGAAATAGGTTTTGAACAAGGGGACAGTTAGAAAACTGCACATAAATATTTAGTTGTGCAAGAAAGTGACATAAATGAATGTTTGCTTCAGTGGTTAAGTGATTTAGGAGTATTTGGAAGTGTCTAAGAAGTTAGGGGTTCAAGTTTTGGCTTCTGTAAAATTTTTGGTTTTGCTCTTAATTGAATCTGGACAGTGGCGTTTAGGCCTTATAAATATTAGTGTCTATTTTATAACATAAAAAAAACTTGTGGTTTAGTGGTAAGGTGGCATGTTATGTAATTGTAAGATTTGAGGTTTAAGTCTTGGGTTGTGCAATGGGGTGTTTATTTTGTTGCTTAAGCCGTGTAAGTGGCAGAGTTAAAGTGAAATACTGTCGAAGGAAGTTTGAACTGGTCATAGAGGGAGTAGGGGTGTGCATTCAGTTAACCGGTCTCCGAAATAGCTATAACTGAATTAACAGACCTTCCAAAATTTATAACCTTTTTCAGCTAATTAGGTCGGTTAACCGAATTAACTGAAAATTGTATGGTTTTTATTTTTGGTTAAAAATTAACCAAATTAACCAAATTAACCAAATTACTCGAATTACCCGAATTGAATCACTACATAATTAAAATTATTACATAAGTCTTTGAATCACTACATAATTAAAAGCATTACATAATTCTTGAAATTAACACATAGTTGAAATGTAAGTCTTTAATATTCTCCATTTATATCCATTTCTTCTCTCCAAAAAATCTCCATTTGCATTAAACCTAAAAAAAAAACATGTGTAATTGGGTAGATACTTAAGAGTTAGACTTTAGTTTTATTTTTATTATGTTGGTAATTGGGTAGACTTTAGTGGCTAATTTACCAAAAAAAGCCAATTTTTTATAAAATTACCGAAATGGGCCGGTTTTTTAATTATTTACCGGAATGGGCCATTTTTCCCGAAATCGCGTCCACGTCAGCGCGATGTCAGGGGACGCGACAGGAGGTCGCGTCCAGGATGCGATTTCCTTCCATGTCAGCAAGTCGCGCTGACGTGGACGCGACCTCCTGTCACGTAGCGCGGTACGGGGGACGCGATTTTGATGCTGATTTTACGTTTACGTTTTATGGCTTTTAGGGTTTAGGGTGCATGCTTTTTAAGAGTTAGGGGTCTCGGAAAATTTTTTTTCGAGTTGACGTATCTGGTTAAATAGTGGGAAATTGCTTCTACCAGGATGCTATTTAAGAAGAAATTGTGAAATAGTGGCCTCGTGGACGCGATTTCGCTACAGTGGTCATGTAAGAAATAGTTTTTTTTGACGTTTCCTGAGCAAATAGTATAAAATCGCTGATACCAGGATGCTATATGAGAAGAAATTGTGAAATCGCGCCCTCGTGGACGCGATTTCGCTACAATTGGTCATGTAGGAAATAATTTTTTTTGACGTTTCTGAGTAAATAGTGTCAAATCGTGCCCTCGTGGACGCGATTTTTCTACAGTAGCAAGTTTGGGCTGAGGCTATAAATTAGGCAGAAAATGTTCTTAGAATGCATAACTCACAGCAGAAACATTTTAGAGAGGCTAAGAAAGTTAGAGTTTCAAAATGAGTGAACGTATTAGTGCTGTTATTTACTACGATGGTGAGGTTTGCCACACCGAGAATGGTGTTGTTTTTTTGTCAGAGAATACGGTGCGACTGTCATTTAGCCAAAACATAGATTTGACAGAACTCCATAAAAGAATTAGGCGTAAAATCTTCGGAACCACGCCAATGAAAGTTCTGTCAACGACGTATTGATTTTGTTCTTCTGTTGATCCCGTGACATATGACTCGTTCGACATAAAATGTGCTTGTAGCTTGGAGGCAATGGTGCAGAGTCATCTTGCTAGCGGAGCAACTTATATTGAGTTATATGTACAATTTACGTCGCCAACTGATGTACTTCCGTTTGGTGTTCGAGATGTATACACGACCCCTGGCTGACACTCGGTTAGCGTGTTACAAAATACAGAACAGCCCATGTTCGGTAGCGGTGTCGAATGCACATCCCCCAAGACACTCTGTCGGTGGATGGGACATGTACGTCGGTGGCTCGACGTTTGACGCTGGAAATACGAGCTGGGGAACTGCATCAAGTTCTACTGGATGGCAATCTACATCCAATTGGGGACGTTATCAAATGCCCAGAAGAAGGGATGACGTACTACCTACGACATCAACCGGTGAGGGGACGTCGTACGCTGTAGATGATTTTGGGTTAGAAGGTGACTCCGATGTGGATCCATCTCGAGAGCCTGAGCTGGATGGTGCAGAGGTGTGATTATTTTCTGAATCGGAGCCTATTCCAATAGAAGGTGAAGATGGTGATATGAGTGCAGATGATGAAGAAAATTTACGATTCAGAGCATATTCACCTCCAGCCCACATGCATAATGTCGATCTGTCAGCAGATGATGCGTTAGAGTTTCCAGATCTACCACACCGGGTGCGCGATCGTACAAGTTCGGGGGTAGATCTTGGTGAACTTGAAGTTGGTAATCAGTTTACCAATAAGGATAGTTTTATTGGTGCTTTGAAACAGCATAGCATCAAAAACGACGTTAATTACCACGTCGTTAAATCAAAATCTAATAAGTTTGAGGCGAAGTGTGCGGTGCAAGACGGCACATGTTCATGGAAAATCGTCGCCTCGTTAAGGAAGAGGACAGGGTTGTGGGAGATCAAAAAGTACAAAGGTCCACATACATGTGCTGCAGGTACAGTATTGAATGTGTTTTTAATTATATTTTTATTTTCCAATGTTGTATTACTTAATGTACTCCCTCCCTATGTATGTGTTTCAGAAGATCATCCGAAAATGGATTCAGCTATGTTGGTTAGCTTGATACTACCCACGATAAAAGCAGATCCTCGGACTTCAGTGCCGGTGATAATTGCCAATATCCGTAGCCAAATGGGGCACACGCCCTCTTACCGCAAGACTTGGATAGCTAAGCAAAAGGCATTGGAGAAGATGCATAGTGGGTGGGACGCCTCATATAATGAAATATGGCAATTGTGTCAGGTGCTAGAGAGATACGTCCCAGGTGCCATCACAGACCTTGAAACGGAACATGCGTACTACAACGACCAATTGCTACGTGGATGCCAAGTGTTCAAATGCCTATTTTGGACCTTTAAGCAATGCCAAGACGCATTTCCGTACTGCAAGCCGTTGGTACAAATTGACGGTACCTTCATGTTCGATAGGTACACTCATCGGCTATTGGTTGCAGTGGCACAGGACGACGGTGGGAGAATTCTTCCAATTGCATATGCAATAACACCGGGGGAGTTGTCTGATGACTGGGATTTCTTTCTCTCTAGGTTAAGGAGGCATGTGTGCCCCCAACCTGATATCTGTGTTATTTCAGATCGGGGCGCCGGTATACTAGCTGCATTTGATCGAGAGGGAAGCTTGTGGCAGCGTACACACCATAGATATTGCCTGAGACACGTTACTTTGGGTTAGGGTTTTTAATTAAGTAGGGTTAGGGTTTTTAATTAAGTTATGTTAGGGTTTTTAATTTAATTAAGTTAGGTTAGGTTTTTTTATTAAGTTATGTTAGGGTTTTTAATTAAATTAGGTTAGGGTTTTTAATTAAATTAGGTTAGGGTTAAGGTTTTTAATTAAGTAGGGTTATGGTTTTAATTAAATAGGTTAGGGGTAGGGTTTTTAATCAAATAATGTCAAAATAACTTGAAAAAAATTCTATGTGTATTACATCGTCATAAACTTCTATTTCATTACATCAAATGATAAATTTTAATACGGTAATCAATGTCTATGACCGGGGGATTCGGTTCCACATGGCAGGGGTCGACGGTTACGCGCTGGATTCTTCCTTCCTCTAGCTTTCAGCGGCGGTTGTTCTTCCTCGGGTGGTGATTGTTGTTCTTCCGGTTCGGCATCTGCTTGTCGGACTTGGGACGATGATCCACCTTCAAAGAATAGTGTATGTGGAGGTGTTTGCATCATGAACGGCGACGGAGTTTGAAAGCCATGCGTTGCTGGCGATTGGTAAAAAGGAGAGCTCCCCGACGGCCCCCCTTGCGACCCCTCCTGCGCCGATGGCCTAGTTATCGGTGGTCTGCTCGGCATTACAGGAAATGGAGCTGATCCGGGCATTTGGCTCCAACCTGCCATAGGATTCGAAAAAGGATACATGTACGGGTTAGGGTACATATAAGGGCTAGGAAACATACCTGGCATCATAGGGAAAGGTGAATGCGTGGGTATCATCTGTTGAATTGCTGCGCCAGGTGACTGTGTCGGTGCTCTCGTTTGGGACGGTGATTGCATGGTCGCTGATGATGAACCGGGTAAATGTCTGGGCCTCGTTGAGGGGCTGCCCTCGTAGTCTTGTCCCCTTGGATTTTGAGGCCCGCGCCTTTCCCTTCCGACACGTATTTGCCGCCGCCTCTCCTCCGGCGTAAGTAAATACGGCTTCTCATGGGCCCTAAACCATGGCATGTATTCTGGAACGCATGCTAACTCTGGAACAATGATTGGTTCCCGAGTAGGTAGATATTCATTCCGATTTTCCCACATTCCTATGTACACTGACCAGTATAACGGCCAATCCGTACCTAATAGCCGAAGGTCGATTTTATGGTGCTCGTCAAACTCCTCAGGGTCCGCAGGGATCGGTTGTCTACATCCAAACTGTCGTAGGACTCTGTTTGTCTGGTGGGGCTCCACAGTTGCATAGTTGATCAACACCACTTTCACGTGCCAAGCGTTCGGATTTTGTAAAAACTCTTCCGGGATTACTGCCCGAACTGTCGGATCCTCGTATGGTGTTCATTGAAACTACATGAACATGATAGAAATATTACATATATACATAATACTAAATACTAAATATCAATCCACTAGGGAATGTATGAAAATATCTATTTGCAATAATACTTACTTCTCCTTCCGACCGTTGCTCCAATAGAAGCCGTATATCTTCAAGTTCAGTTGGTAATCCACGATAACTTGCCGGATGGTTCCACCTAATTAAATAAATTTTTAGGATTCTTTTATTCTTACAAAATCTACATAACAATTTCAAAATGTAATATAAAATTTACCTCGTTACGAGTGGAAATGTATATGGGTGGTTCACTCGAGGACGTAGAAATGGAAAGTGAAACCGTGCCCATGATTGCAGTAGTGATAGGCAACCTCCGATTTTTGCTCTCCTCGGTTTGGTCGCCCCGCACATCTCCCGATATAATGTTGCCAAGACTGCAGACCCCCAACTAAATTCACCGGCTGCTCTAAAATCAACGAGTTTTAGCAGCCACCTTAGATGTACACGGCTCCATGATGTGTCGGCCATGAGATAGCCTCCAATTATTTGAAGAATGTATGATCGAGCATATCGGATTCTTTCAATCTCGGTTGAATTTTTATTCAGACCGGGGAAGGTGGCACGTAACCAGCCCATCTCCACCTTACCTCCATCCATTTTATCTGGAATGGCGTCCAAAAGCTCGTAGCACACCGCCTCCCAATTGCTAGATTGGGCAGACCCGGTCACTGGGTGCCCATCCACCGGCAATCCCAAATGCAGATGGACATCTTCTAGAGTGATAGTGCACTCTCCACATGGAAGATGAAATGTGTGCGTCTCAGGTCTCCACCTCTCGATCAACGCAGTGATCAGTTTCGACTCCAACTTGCATCCCCGGCCTACCGTCGCCATGTACCAAAATCCTGCTTCCCACAGGTAGTTCTCTACTAACGGTGATGGAGGAGCATGCATATTCCGAATATTGATTCCAATACCCGATCTTCAGCCTTTTATAACAAAAAATAAATTAATAAATATCTAAAAATACATAAATAAAAATATCTTAAATAAGATTTAAAATTTAAATTTAATACTTACCATGTTCATTTGCTCCACCGATATGTGATTCCTATCAAGACGAATCAATGATCCGGCCATTGTTGAAAATATTAAAAATTTTAAAATTATTTAAAAAAATAAAAATTTTAAAATTTTCTTAAAAAAAATGAAATTTAATGGAAAAAGAAATTTAATATGGATTTGGAGATTTTTTGAAGGAAATTGAGAGGATTTTGGAAGGAATTTGAGAGTTTGAGAGAATTTTGGAAGGAAATTGAGAGAAATTTTAAAGGGAATTGAGAGAATATTTGAAAGGAATTGAGAGAATTTTTGAAAGAAATTGATATTGAATTTGTTTGTGAAAATAAAAGGGGTGGGGGGTTTATATAGTAAAAAACAATTTGATTGTTGGGGGGCAACGCTCAATTTTTTGACCGTTGGGCACCTCCTGTCACGTCCCCTGACATCGCGCTGACGTGGACGCTATTTCGGGGAAAATGGCCCATTCTGGTAAATAATTAAAAAACCAACCCATTTCGGTTATTTTATAAAAAATTGGCTTTTTTTTGGTAAATTAGCCGACTTTAGTTTTAGTTTTATTGGGTTGGGTAATTAAGTTGGGTTGGGTTGGTAATTGGGTTGGGTAATTGGGTTGAGTTGGATAATTTTATTTATTAATTTTTTTGGTTAACCGAAAAAATTTGGTTAACTGACCGGTTTCGAATCAAATTAACCGTTAACCAAAAAATCATAAAAAAATTAACCGACCCCCGACCAAAAAATTCGTTTCACCGACCGATTAACTAAATTCGATCGGTTAATCGAATTTTTTCGGTTTTACCCAAATCATGCACACCCCTAAGAGGGAGTTGAGGAGAAATCGATGGAGTGATAAGGGGAGAGATTTGAGAAGAGAATATTGAGATTTGAGGAGGTTGTTGTTGTGGAGAGTTATATATATCCAGCTCATTTGTTTCTTATTATGGGAGATCGGCAAAGTTTTCAAGGTTTTCGTCTTTTTCTCCAACCTGCATTGCTTCCATTCCTAACTGGTGGTGGTCGAGGTTGACTGGCACTTTGCCTGGGAACCAAGGGTGCGATGATCATTGATTTTTGGAATAAGAGTGTTCAGAACGAAGGGAATCTGTAAATCGCATCAGGTGTGTAATCACATTGTCTTTTCTGTGAATCGACAAAAGCCAAAAAGGCGAAAATACGGTGATTAAGGCCACATGGCCGTGTGAATGTTCATGTGGTGAATCGAGCCCACGAATATGAGAGCTAGACTGTTGAGGCCACCACGAGCGTTCTCATGCTCTTGGGCCGTTATAGGCTTCGTTGGGCTGAAATGGGTCGTGTTGGCCCAATGGGCTCGTGGCCTCTACACGGATAAAATCCACGTTAAGTGGAAAATACTGGACTGGGTTATGTAGTTTGCATAGCTGTGATTGGATTTGAGCTAAATGGGTCACACGTGCGTGTGGGCCCACGTGGGTCGAATATGGGCCTTGGGCCCATTTACACTGTTATGACCATTTAGGTTATCTGTGTCATTTGAGGTGACTGTAGACCTTCGGAAATATTGTTAAATGACTGAAATACCCCCATAGGGTAGAATGACGGAAATACCCCATAGGGTAAAATGACCGAAATACCCCAATAGGATAAAATGACCAAAATACCCCCATAGGGTAAAATGACCGTAATACCTCCATAGGGTTAAATGACCGAAATACCCCTGTAAGGTAAAATGACCATAATGCCCCTGGAGGGTAAATGATTATTTTGCCCCTCGAGTGTAAATGATTGATTTGTATGTGATGTAAATGACTGATGTGCCTGTGATTTAAATGATTGATTTGTCTGTGAATGGTATGACTGATTTGTCTTTGATTTGTATGACTGATTCTGAGTATGACATTCTACATACACGACATACTGCATGGGGTTGGGATGCAGTTATGGAAGAAGTACTGTATTGGTGGCTCTGCCACAATCACTGTTACTGGTAGCTTGGCCACATATACTATTACTGGCAGCTTTGCTGCGATACTATTGCTGGCAGCTTTGTTGCAATGCTATTGATGGCTTTGTACCGATTATATGACTGTTACTGATGGCTTTGTGACGATTATATTATCGTTACTGATAGTTGTGTGCCGGTCATATCACTGCTACTGATGGCTTTGTGTCAATCATATTACTGTACTTATGGCTTGTAGCCATTCTGTTTATAGCTTATAGCTATCCTGTTTACGGCTCTTAGCCATTCTGGTGTGTTGGCTGGGTGGGTCGATTTTATCCCCACATGGTGTGTTGGTTGGTACGGGTAGTGTGTTGGCTGGATTGGGATGGGTTGCATGATTGCATTGTTGTATTTCTATTATTGATTCTGTCATTGTATTGGGCTTAGGCCCACATGTATTCTATTTCTAATTCTGATACTGTAATGGGCTAAGGCCCACACTACACTTTTACTATTTTGGGGTAAAGCCACATTGTTTTGTTACTAAAAAGGGCTTAGGCCTAGACTATTACTGCTTATATTACTGATTGAATGATAGGGGATTACACACTGAGTTTTTGTAAACTCACCCTATTTTTAACCTTTTAGGTAGGGGTGAGCATTCGATCGAATCGAATAAAAAATTTTCGAGTTAATCGAGTTTTCGAATCTCATTTTATCATCCTAACTTTATTTGAAGTTTTCTCGAATCGAGTCGAGTGAGATAGAATTCGAATCGAATCGAATCGAATATATTTGTTCGAGTTAAATTTTAAAAAATAATTTTGGGTCTTTGTAACCATTGTCACCCATCGTAATAAAATTTGTCCACCTTAATCAAAATTTTTATTAACTTTCATCACTTCATAATTTATTTATTAATTTTTTATATATTGATTAGCTTCTTTTCTTGCTTAGTTGTTTCAATTATCTTCAGATTCTTGTCACTATGTATTTTAGAATTAAAAAATATATTAAATGTAAAAAATATGATTTTTAATAAAAGTTATTTTAAAAATAAAATGTGAAATTGATACCAATATAAAATTTTAACACGAATATTTTATGACATAATTAATAATTCAATTTTAATATAAATATTCAACATGACTAAACAATTTAATAATGTAAATAATATAAAATGTGAAATTTAATTTAATAATATAAATATTAGATATAAATAAAATTATTACTATTTATGTTTAGTGATTTTTTTGGATAATTTTGATTTTTTATTTGAGAGTAAAGGGTGAGAAGTAAAAGTTTAGGGGAAAAATAAAAAGTTTTGGAGAATAAAAGTTTGAGGGAAAGTAAATAGTTTGGAGGGAAAATATTAAAAAAAATTGGAGGGGGAGGGTTTGGGATAGATGGGAGGTGGGATGGGAAGGGAATAAAAGTTTTAGGGGAAAAGTGGGAGGAAGTAAAAATTTTTGGGGGAAAATAAAATGTTTTGAGGGTTTTTGGGAGTAAAATTTTGAGAAAAAATAAATGGGAGAGTAAAATTTTGGTGGGAAATGGATTTTGGGTAGATTGGGGGGTTGGGAGGGGAGGGGAATAAAAGTTTTGGGGGGAAAGTAGGAAGGAGTAAAAGTTTTGAGGGAAAAGTAAAAAGGTTTGGGAGTTTGGGGAAAAAATGTAAAATATTATAGTTTGATATTCGAATTATTCGAGTTATTCGAATTCGAAAACTCAACTCGATTCGAACTCAAAATTCGAAAAAAAAATCGAGTTGATTCGAATAACTCGATTAACTCGAATAACTCGATTCGTTTAACTCGAAATTTAAATTTTTTTTCAATTTTTTCGAGTCGAATCAAGTTTTGCTCACCCCTACTTTCAGGTAATCCTCAGCATTAGACGGTTCGGAGCTGCGAGGGACTCGGAGAGGGCCACACAACTGCACAAGTTTTATTCTGTTTTGCTCATTTACTAAAGCACTTTGATTTTGATTCGGGTTGTAACAAGGCCTTTAAAATTCTGGATTTTAAATTCGAGATTTTATTGATTGTGATTCTTATCTGCTAGAAGGAGAGCCCGATTTTCCGAAACAATAACTATTTTCAAACGCTACGTTTCCGCAACTCAAATTTTAAATAACACGTTTTCGCAAATCATTTGTTTTAAATTAAGCTTCCGCAACAATAAGGTTTTGAAGGTAACAACGTTTCTTTAATAAATCTCGATTGAAAATAAGCAAACGCAAACTAAGGTTTTGTACAAGTTTGAAATGGCAAGAAGTTTGAAATTTCAAGAAGGGTTTTCAATGAAAACATGGTTTTCGAAAAACACTTCAATGTGACACACCAGATACAGCCATAACTCCTAGGCCGGGTGTACAGGCCAATTTTGGGCTACCCCCAAAACCCAATAACTAACCTACCCTAATCCAAAAACCCCTAACCCAATAAGCCCATTAAACAAAACAAGCCCAAACCAATACCAAATCCCTAGCCCAAGACTAGAATCGGGAAACCCTAGCCCCACTTGGCCTCTGACTCAGCAGCTGCCACTGATCAAGTCTCCCACTTGCCCACTAACCTTCTGACACCAGCTCTCCATGCTACCATGTCGGCCACCTGCTCCTCTGTACCATCATGCCTCTGCCACCGCCGTTTGCCCATTCCCTGCAAGACCAGAAAGAAGATGGACAACAATATTAAATAAATTTTATAAAGGCTATAAAAGCCCGAAGAAAAACAGATGTAAGGGGGGGGATTTTTTTTTTCAAAGTAAAAAACGAGACATTCAACGATATTGAGCAATAGATCTCAGTTATCAAAAACACCAAAAGTATTGACTATCAGAATACAAGAATCAGAATCGAAAATAGAAGGTGACGCTCCATATTTTGAGTTCTAGGTTTTTTATTTTTCTTTTTTCTCTCATTTTCTTATACGTACGAATATATATATACGCATATACATATAAACATAAAAAAATAGAAAAAAATAAAAAAAAATATTTTTTACGCGGTGGCCGGCGCCGGCGAGCCTCCGGTGGCCGTCCGGTGACCAGCCCCTGGTCGGATTCCCCTCTCTTCTCTCTTCCCTCTCTCTTCTTTTTTTTCTTTCCCTCTCCCCAAATGATTTTTTTGGTTATTTTAGGCCTTATATAGCCCTCCAAAACGACGTCGTTTTGGGGGCTACACTTAAGCCCCAAAACGACGTCGTTTTGGCCATGCCCGACCCATCCGACCCGACCCGTTAGAGGATCCGCGTGTTGTCGTTTGAATGGGATATTTATGCGCGCAGTCCTTCCGCTTTTCTGATGCTTCACAATTAAGTTTTTTTATGGTTTTCAATTCGGCCCCATGATTTTTTGAGGTTATCAAATTAGTCCTGTTAATGCGCTGCGTTTAGAGGGAGTGGAAATATTGCTGTTTCGATCCTCCCAACGTTTCACGCGCGTACAATTAAGTCCCTTTTTTGTTTTCATTTCAAATTGGCCCCACAACTTTGTTTTTAATTCAATTTTAGTCCTTTTTTTTCGTTGATTTTTATATCTTTATTAAATATCCTTGTTATTTTTATATTATTAGTATTATTAGTATTACCATTATTATTATTATGTATTAGTATATATTTTTATTATGTACGTGTATACATATATATATTTTCATATTTAATATTTTTATTTCACTTTATTTTAATATTTTATTAATGTTATGTTTGTTTCTTTTATATTCCAATGTTATCATTATTATTATTATTATTATTATTTTTATTAGTTTATGCTTTGTTATATATTTATATATTTATAATACGTATATATACTTGATATATTTGTATATACCTCGGTAATATTATTACTAGTTTTTAATATACGCATATATTACCTAAATATTTTAGTATTATGTATATTCTTCATGTATTATATATATGTGTTCTTAATACTATACTTTATTTGTGTCATGTTTTTTATGTTGTATTATTATATTTTAATATTATATTATATAATTATATATACATATATCTTTTATATATATTGTCATTGTATATATTTTAATATTATTAGTTATATTTTTCTTTTACACTATTATACACATATTTCTAATATTATATTGTATATACTATTGTTTATATATATATATGTGTATGTATTTATGTAGTGTACAAAATAGTTTTATTATTATTCTTATCATTTCTAAGGTATGCATATACTGTATATGTTCTATGCGTGTTGTATGGATTTTTAATATTGCTATATATACATATATCATCGTACGCACGCATTCTTAATATTATTATTACGTGTATACATTCATTATTTTCATTTCGTGTTCAATTCCATTATTACATTATACCTTCATCTTTTCTAATATTATTGTCACCTCAATTATCTGTTTCAATATATTCCTAGCTCTTTCATTTATTGATTTTTATTTCATATTATTTTACTTTGCATTATTTCGAAAATATTCTTATTCATGATTTAAATCAATTTCAATAATCAAGGCAATATACCGATTTAACATTAAGTCATCGAGTTTATCGCTATGTTGGGTGAACGTCAATTGACTCATGTTAAAGCGATATACCCTTCTAAAAAAAACGAAATAAACCAAAATTTCTCGTTCTTTTAATCGGATTATGATTAAATTTTACATTGAACTCGTATTTTGTGAAAATCAAGACAACACATGTTTATGAGATACCAATTTTGGGCGTCGCGAGGGTGCTAATACCTTCCTCGCGCGTAACCGACTCCCGAACCCTAATTTTTCTCTGGCTTTTAACGTAGACCTAAATTCAGCCTTCCTTTTGTTTTAAAGAATGAATCTAATAGGTGTCCGATCACACCTAGGAAAAAGGATCGGTGGCGACTCCCTCTTTATTTTAAAATTGAACTTCAGTTTCCAAACTTTTTCACTAGATCACCACAATTAGCGACCCCGGAACCAATTTTTACGTCGCGACACCGGGTTTGGGGCGTTACAAATTATGTCATTAATTAATATATATACATATTGAATCTCAAGTTTCAACACCGTATATGATTAATTAATATCATTAATGCCAAAAAAAAAGCAAGACAAACTCGAAAAAAAAATGGAAAGCCACATATTCATCTCTAAGCCACATTTTAATTGAAAAGTTAACGATATTAACTATTTGTACTAATTAATATCATTATAAAAAAGATAAAGATAAATTTATATTAGAAATTAAAGTATAGAGGCTAAATCCTAATTTAGACATAATAGAGAGGTCAAAATTAAAATTTAACATCTTTTAAAATGCAAAAAAAAAAGAAAAAAAAAAAAAAGGAAAGCACCATGGTGGTGCATGTGTAAACAAAGGACTTACTTTTATATAGACTTATATGGATTAAATAGAATTAAATCCAAATTTAAGTATGGAGTGTGAATTCATTCGTATTGAAATGATAAGAAGTAATAAGAAAAGAATATAATTGATGTAAATCCTTGATAATATGGTTCTTCATATAAATTTCAAAACCTCCAAGTTTTTGTTGTATCTAAAGGACATATAAAGTATTTTAATTTTCTTTTTTATTTATTTGTAATCTATGATGATTGAAGGTCAATAAATAAAATATATGAATTAACAAGTGGTTGGGTGCAATGGTAAGGTAAATTGTTTTTCTAAGGGAAGGACTCAAGTTCGAATCTTGGAAACAACATTATTGGAAGGGGCAATCACAAACCTTGAACTTGGACCATAAAACGAACATGAAGAATATTAATAAATAAATAAAAGATGCGAAGATACCTATAAAAAGGTTGAGGGACTAAAATGACAAGGGATGAAGTTAGAAGATTTTATATTGAATTAGCCCAAGGATCAATTAGCCAATCACCCTATGCTATTTTGAAGAGTAAGTTCACGTCCCTTCACTCCAATCTTTCCGTCGTTCATATTTTTCAAGAGAAAAACCTTATCTTCACATCTAAAAATTCAAAACTCTGACTCTTTTTAAAGAGATTTTTTTTATTCCAAATTGATACTTAGATTATTATTTTCGCTTCAATTTATCTTAAGATAAAATATTGATAATAAAAATGTAACATATTGCTAAAATAGATAAAAATATGCCTAAATACTAAATTGAAAAAATATAATTCCAAAATAAAATAATTAATTAAGTATTTTATGATAACTAGATTGATTTTATGCATTTGATATTTTGTTATTTCACTACGATCTGTACGGCAACACTCGTATAATTTTATTCAATCATGACAGAGACTTGTGTATCCATAGTCCAAAATTTCAACTAAGTGGGGACCTAAGTGGACCCTATTTCATTTATGAACCATTTAAAAGATTAATCACCATCTAGCTGACTATTCCAAAGGTATGAAAACAATAAAATTGTTTGTCAATTAGGCTAACAGTAAGGCTCCTTTGCCACTATAAAAAGGGCTCATCTTATAGCACCATGGAAAGCAAACACTTCAATAATGTCTACCACACACTTGCTAATATTGCTACTTGGAGTGGTGGCTCTCGCCACTCCCTCTTTTGGTACCTATGAGTCTCCCAACTATGGGAAGCCCCCTACTCCTGTTTATAAACCTCCTAAGGTGAAACCCCCACCTTATGAACATCCTGTTTATAAACCTCCTAAGGTGAAACCCCCACCTTATGAACATAAGCCCCCTGTCTATGAACCACCAAAGAAGGAAAAGCCTGAGCCTAAGCCACCAGTTTATACACCTCCAAAGAAAGAGAAGCCTGAACCCAAACCACCAGTATATGAACCTCCAAAGAAGGAAAAGCCTGAGCCTAAGCCACCAGTTTATACACCACCAAAGAAAGAGAAGCCTGAGCCCAAACCACCAGTATATGAACCCCCAAAGAAGGAAAAGCCTGAACCTAAGCCACCAGTTTATACACCACCAAAGAAAGAGAAGCCTGAGCCCAAACCACCAGTGTATGGACCACCAAAGAAGGAGAAGCCACCGGCTTATAAGCCTCCAAAGAAGCCACCAGTGTATGAGCCTAAGCCACCAAAGCCACCGGTTTACACGCCACCAAAGAAAGAGAAGCCCGAACCTAAACCACCAGTACATGAGTCTCCCAAGAAACCACCGTATGGTCACTATCCAGGACACCCTCCATTGGGGAAGCCTCAATAGAGAGATCCCATCGGCTAGCAATCCCAAGAACCGAGCTATTATGACTAGCTAAATAGATAAATTAGTATCCATGCAATAAGAGCTGCTTAATACTCATGTTCTGTTTTCTTGTATGTTATGTATTAATGTTTTCTTTTACTAGCGAGAGTGCTTATGGCAGTACTCATTGGAATGCCTATTTTATGTCTTCTTATTTCTCAATGAGCAATATCCTGATTTCAACACAAATATTCCAACTGACAACTGCGGGATTACTTATCATAGACATTCTTGTATTCTCATGCATGTGCATGCCTTTTGTTCATCCAAAATAGGCCCAGATCAACACAACATTACTTAAGTTCCACTACATGCATGGAGGAACGGTGGCAATTATGTTGGCCTAACATTACACAAATAAATCTAAGGTAATGATGAATATTATTCCGTGATGAATATTATTCCGACCCTTCATGTTTTATGCATGTTTAACACTTCATGTGACATATATTTAGATATGGTTACGAGAAATGATGCTTCAACGATTCTCAAACTTAAAAAAAGAAAAAATAATATACCTATATTTGAAGCATACTCTTATCAAACAATAACAATAAGATCCGAATAACATTGATGATGCCAAATTCAATATAGTCCCCAAAAATGCTAATTACAATGTCCTTCATATGAACAAAAAAGGAGGGAAAAAAATACATCACCTTAAAGAAAATTTGCTAGAAAACTATGCAATTTTATCTCTGTGAATGTTTTTCAAATTTATTGTTATCTGACTAATTTTATTCTCCTTTAGTTTTGCCAAACAAGTAAAGACAAAGTTAAGCAATAAAAAAATGATTTTTTTTTTCAAAAATAAATATTGCATTATTCTTAAAATATATGTCATAATGTCTCAAATATGAATTTATTATTATATAAAATTTGACCTCTTAACATATTTTTTTGAAACCTTTTATATGCATGATATTATACTTTATGTAACATTTTAATTAATTTTATGTAGTACAACTTCGTAAACTTTCAATTGCTATTATGTGGTTACCTAACCTTATCAATGCAAGGCCCCCAAGTGGAAAATTTGCAGCTTATTACATAGTTAGAGGTTTAAATTATGATTGGTGACGATGTCAGCTGCAGGAGTTATGTAGCTTAAAATGTCAAATCTTCGAAACCAGCATTCAAAGTTGACTTCCCTTCACTGTGTTTTGTTCCCTTCCCTATTTTTCAATACCTAAAGATAATTTTACCTGCTCAACACCCTTGTTTTTAGCTCACGTTTTCTATTGTATTCAATGGGTTAATATAACTTTTAGTCCCCAAACTAAGTAATTAAGTCTACTTTGATATTTGAACATGTTAATTAGGTCATTTTAGTCATTAAATTAGATCCCATCCAGATTTCATGATGTGAAATTGTATCATTTATCACTTTTTTTTTCATTTTCAAGTAACGACTTAGTGTAACATGTCACATCATCAAAACATTTACATTTACTCTGTTTAGGGACCAAAATGAACCAAATTGTTAAATTTAAATATCAAAGTAAATTAGAAAAAAATTACAAATACTAAAACCTACCTAATTACTAAGTTTAAAAACTTAAAAGATGTTGTAGAACTTTAAAGTTTCAAATTCTAGGCTCATTATAAGTAAATTTAGTATTTATATTGGGATGTCTTTTAGTTTGTTACTTTAAAATTTTAATTAATTATTCAATAATATATACACGTAATTATGAATTATGATTGTAACTTCTCCACGTATTATTTACCCAAACAAAAATAAATACACGAATTATTAAATTTGAGATTCAAATTCATAAATTACTTTATATATATTAGCACCGACATACACACCTAGGCATCCATTTCTTGCTTTCATAAGTTCAAAAGCGATGAAGAACCTTTTGTTTTTTTTTCGTTTTTCAAAGTTCTAACTTTAATTAGAAAAGAAAGATTAAAATCATTCACAAGTGGGTAGCTTTGACCATATGTTGCTAGTCTTTTTTTTCTTACGGCTGCTTTTGGAATGAAGTGGTGAGCACTCACTCATATGATTCCACTTGTAGGCTAAGTTATTTTTAAAATATTATAAAATATTTGCACCTATTTTAATCTTTTAAACCTTTAAATGAGAAAAGAAATATGTTTAAACACGTTTAAATTTTAAATTTAGAATATATATTTTTAAAATTTTTGTATGAATTAAAGAGAATTGAATCATAATTTAAGTATGTAGGGTGAATTCATTTCACCCATATGGAAATGATAAGAAAAAGCACGAGAAGAAAATAACCGATTTCTTTTTTTCTTTTATTTACTTAAAGAAAACCGACATGTTGAAAGAGATCTTGTTGTCGTTTCGTGCATGGAGATTTTGTTGGTGGAAATAGCCATTACCTAAGTGTTTGAAATCAAGAAACCATGAATGTTGACCATTTGTTCCTTGAGGGCCAAATCCACGTTACGTTCATTTTATCCATATATTATATTAACCGAATTCTAACTTTTTTAATTGATTAATTAGTGTTGGAACATTTTTAAATATTTAGTGTTTCAATAACTATAAATGAATGGGTGTAATTAATCAAAAGATTATATTATTTGATTTTCTAAAAAAAGAATTATAACTATTTAAATAATATTATTTGAATAGTTATAATATTAAATGAATAATTATGAGTTTATTTTAAAGACATTATTATTCAGAAAGACACCTATTGATGAAAGATGTCTCTATGAAGAGACAAGAAAATTCCTATAAATAAGAATGAAATTTCATTTGGAAAACATACCAACAAATTCTAATATTATTTCTTTCCTTCCTTCATTTTCTAATATTATTAGATTATTCTATAAAGTATTATTGCAGAAATTCTTTGTAGAAATTGAGTTTTTGTTATACATTGCTCAATGCGTAATGGACTATTCTCGTCAGTGCAAAACGCAAATAGTCATTGGCTTCATTGTATCCTCAAGGTTAATTTGCTTGGAACTCATTTGCACACCGAAGATAGGTGGGGGTGAATATAACCTTAAAGATAGTGGTTTGATACACGCCTTGGAACCTTGTCCTATTTCTTCTTTTACTGTTCAAGTTTCGTTTGTGTGTTCGAGATTTTCCTCACCGAAGTTTTGTACTAACAATTTAAGGTTATATTTCATTATAACTACCACAACACAAGATAGTGGAACACTAAGGGAGTTGGCTTCCAACTTTGTCAAACTTAATCGGTTTGATGGTGGCAATTTTCGGCGTTGGCGGAAAAAGATGTACTTCTTATTATCAAATTTGAAGATTGCTTATGTTTTGGATACTCCAAGACCTAAAGAGAATGAAAACAAATCTGTTGCTGCAACCCGAGAAAGATAAAAATAGGACAATGCTGACTACATGTGCATGAGCCACATATTGAATGGTTTATCTGATGGTTTGTTTGACACCTACCAAAATAAGGTCACCGATAAAGAATTATGTGACAAATTGGAGACAAGATATATGATCAAAGATGTTACAAGTAAGAATTTTCTTGCCAGTCGTTTTAATAATTATCAAATGGTTGATGGTCGTTTCGTTATGGAACAATTCCGTGATATAGAAAAGATGCTGAATCAATTTAAGCAATATGATATGAAAATGGATGAAATAATTATTGTATCCTCCATAATAGAAAAATTTCTTCCATCTTGGAAAGACTTTAAAAGAAGTCTAAAACATAAGAAAGAGAAAATATCTCTTGAGGCATTGGCAAATCATCTTCGTATTAAAGAAGAATATCGAAAACAAGATCAAAACCTAAATTCTAAAAATGCCAAAGTGCAAGTTACGGAGGAAGTACAGACTACTAAACCATTCAAGAGAAAGTTCAAACAGACTAATAGAGCACCTAAGTTCAAAAAGAAACAAAAGGGCTCATGCTATCATTGTGGAAAGTCGGGACATTTCAAGAATGAATGTTGATTTTTAAAGAAGAAATCATCTTCTAAGGCTGATAATAACGAAAAGTTCATTGCAATGATATCTAAAATTAATATGGCACAAGATGATAGTACATGGTGGATTGATACCGAAGCAACCAAACATGTGTGCAAAGACAAAAGCATGAAAATGACAATATCTTATACATGGGAAATTCTTCCACCGCAGCAATCAAAGGCAAAGGGTCTGTTGAACTACAATTCACTTCTGAAAAGGTTTTAACCTTAAATAATGTATATTATGTACCAGAAGGTAGGAAGAATTTAGTGTCTGGAAGTTTGTTGAATAAGTTTGGTTTCAAACTTGCTTTTGACGCAGATAAGTTTATTTTGTCTAAGGGAGGAATTTTTGCGGGGAAAGGGTATATGTATGAGAGTATGTTCAAACTCAATATTATTAATAAGAATAAAAATACTAATTCTGCTTATATGGTTGAATCTTTTTGTTTGTGGCATTATAGATTAGGTCATTTGAATTATAGAAAATTGAATGAAATGTATAAGTTAGATTTAATTCATGTTTTTTAATAATAATATTGGAAAATGCAATATATGTATGTTGACTAAAATTATAAAAAAAACCCTTTCCTAAGGTTAGAAGGAAAACAAAATTGCTTAATTTGATACATAGTGATTTATGTGACATGCATAATACTCCTACATTAGGTGGAAAGAAAAATTTTGTTACTTTTATTGATGATTGTTCTAGATATTATTATGTATATTTATTAAATTCAAAAGATGGAGCGCTTGATAAATTTAAAGTTCATAAATCTAAAGTTGAACTTCATTGTGAATCATTTATTAAGTGCTTAAGATCAGATAGAGGTGGAGAATATTATAATCCAAGTTATTTTGAATCCACTGGAATTGTCCATCAAGTTTCAGCCCCTTACACACCACAAAAAAATGGTGTAGCTGAAAGGAAAAATAGAGTCTTGACTGAAATGGTAAATTCAATGTTATCATATTTAGGTCTTGGACAAGGTTTTTGGGGAGAAGTTGTTCTAACAGCTTGTCATATATTGAATAGAGTTCCTAATAAGGAAACTAAAATAACCCCTATGAAAAATGGAAGAAAAGGAAGCCAAACCTTAATTATTTGAAGGTTTGAGGTTGAAGGTTTGGGGTTGTAGAGCTATTGTCAAAGTTCTAACACCTAAACGTAAAAAGTTAGGTGAAAGAGGAATTGAATGCATATTTATAGGAATGCACATAATAGCAAGGCATATAGGTTCATGGTAATTGAACCAAATGATTCAATTTCAATTAATACTGTTATTGAATCAAGAGATGCTATTTTGATGAAAATATATTTAATTCTATATCAAGATAATTACAGCCACAACAATTGATTCATTCTTCAAATGAGAATGAAATTCCACTGGAACAAACTGATAATAATGATGAATCTTGTCAAGAATTAAGGAGAAGTAAGAGGATTAAAAAGGTCAAAGATTTTGGACCAGATTTCATTATGTTTCTTGTAGAAGGAAAGGGTGAAAGTATATGTAATAATATACCTTATTGTTATAATACTGAATCTTATCCTTTTACATTTGAAGAGGCAATGAAATCTCAAGACTCTGCTTTTTGGAAAGAAGCAATAAATGATGAAATGAATTCAATAATGGGAAATCAAACTTGGATCTTAGTTGACCTTCCACCGGGTTCCAAACCAATAGGTTGTAAATGGATCTTCAAAAAGAAAATGAAGGTTGATGGAACCATTGATAAATTTAAAGTAAGGTTGGTAGCCAAAGGTTTTACACAAAAACAAGGTATTAATTACTTTGATACATATGCTCCAGTAGCAAGAATTGCTACAATTAGACTCTTAGTATCACTTACCTCTATATATAATTTAGTTGTTCACCAAATGGATGTTAAAACTGCATTTTTAAATGGTGAATTAGAAGAGGAAGTGTACATGGAGCAACCAGAAGGATTTGTTGTTCCAGGACAAGAGCATAAGGTATGTAAGCTTGTTAAATCTTATAAGGGCTTAAACAAGCACCAAAACAATAGCACTAAAAGTTTGACAAGGTTGTTTTAGCTAATGGCTATAAAATAAATGAATCCGATAAGTGCATATATAGCACTTTTGAAAATGAAAACGGTGTCATAATTTGCTTATATGTAGATGACATGCTCATTTTTGGCACGAATTTGGAACAAATAGAAAACACAAAGAAATTCTTGTCAAACAACTTTGCTATGAAGGATATGGGTGCAACAGATGTTATTTTTGGGATTAAAAATAACCCGAGATGAAAGCACTATAGCTTTATCACAATCACATTACATTGAAAATGTGCTTAAAAAGTTTGATCTTTTTCAACTGTATACTAACATCTACACCCATGGATCCTCAAATAAAATTAGTATCTAATGCTGGTAGGAAAATTGATCAATTGAAATATGCAAGTCTAATTGGTTGTCTTATGTACATAATGATTTGTAAAAGTCTAGATATTACATATGCTGTTAGAAAATTGAGTAGGTACACAAGTAATCCAAGTAGTTTGCATTGGCAAGCTTTGAATAGAGTACTTAGGTACTTAAAGAAAAATATTAACTATGGATTGTGTTATAATGGATATCCTCCAGTTTTAAAAGGGTATTTGGATGTTAGTTGGATTACAAGTTTGGAAGATCATGCATCTACTAGTGGATGGATCTTCATTCTTGGTGGAGGAGCCATTTCTTGGGGTTCCAAGAAACAAACATGTATTACTGATTCCACCATGGCTGCAGAATTTATTGTATTAGCCGCTGCATCTAAAGAAGTATAATGGTTAAGAAATTTGCTTTATGATGTACCTTTATGGCCTAAGCCAATTTCATCTATTTCTATCTGTTGTGATAGTGAGGCTACTTTAGCAAATGCATGTAGCCAAGTATATAATGGAAAGTCTAGACACATTGGATTAAAACATAGTTATGTTCGACAATTAATCTCTGATGGAGTGATCACTATTAATTATGTGAGGTCAAGTGAAAATTTGGCGGATCCTTTGACAAAAAGTCTTACTAGAGATGCAGTAAAAAGGACCTCAAAAGGGATGAGACTCAAGCCCATTAATTAGAGTCACCCATGATAGAAACTCGACTCAATGCTTGGTATAACATCAAGTCTTGAGTTCAATGAGAAAAAGTACATCATTAGTTTGTGACTGTTAGCACTATAAATAAATCCATCCTAAGATTAAATTGCTAGGTACTCGTAATGATAAGGGAATGATGAGTAATGTACTCTTAATGGACCTATAACATAAATATGTTAGAGTGTTATAATTATGGGAACACACTTGATGGGATCTACCTATGTGAGTGGAAGTGTGGTTGTTTCTAGGAGCTCAAGGGCTTGGCTCTGACAACACTCATAAAAAGAGGACACAGACACATGGCCATAATAGTGTCCCTAGATACTATGCATTGACTGATGTTGAAATCATTGTGTGAGATGTGTTCGGTTAATCAAATGGAATAGTTGGTTTAAAGCTTAGTCTACCATGCAATTTCGATTAACTTTAACATATATTCACTAAGTGAAGGTTCAATCGTAAGATACCTTCATTTATGCAAATTGATTTCCAAATAATATCAAAATCTAAAAACTTTGAAAATGGGGGTAGATTGTTGGAACATTTTCAAATATTTATAGTGTTCCAATAACTATAAATGAAAGGGTGTAATTAATCAAAAGATTATATTATTTGATTTTTTGAAAAAGAACTATAATTATTTAAATAATACTATTTGAATAGTTATAATATTAAATGAATAATTATGTATTTATTTTAAAGACATTATTATTCAGAAAAACACCTATTGATGAAAGATGTCTTTATGAAGAGACATGAAAATTCCTATAAATAGGAATGAGATTTCATTTGGAAAACATACCAACAAATTCTAAATATTCTTTATTTTCTTCCTTAATTTTCTAATATTATTAGATTATTCTATAAAGTATTACTGCAGAAATCCTTTGTAGAAATTGAGTTTTTGTTATACATTGCCCAGTGCATAGTGGACTATTCTCGTCAGTGCAAAACGCAAATAGTCATTGGCTTCATTGTATCCTCGAGGTTAATTTGCTTGGAACTCATTTGCACACCGAAGATAGGTGGGGGTGAATATAACCTTAAAGATAGTGGCTTGATACATGCCTTGGAGCCTCGTCCTATTTCTTCTTTTTCTGTTCAAGTTCCGTTCGTGTGTTCGAGATTTTCCTCACCGAAGTTTTGTACTTTTGTACTAACACTTAAGCTGGAAATTATCATGTATGTAAATTTCAAATTTTAATTATATGTTGGTATTATAGGTGGATTTTAGTTCAAGTCAGTCAGTTTTTGTTTGGATTTTTTTTAGTTACTAATCTATTTGTATTATAATAATTTGATTATAGTTGTTCGAATATCTTTGTATCTGACTATGTTGTGATAGTTCAATTCTATTGGTTCTGGATTTGTATTTGTACTTCGATTGTAATATTATGTAAACTTTAAAAAAATAAAGATTTTTAAATAACATAAATTTTTTAATGTTTAGTAACAAGATATTATTAATATTATGTTTGGGTAGATAAATTATAAAGTGTTGATCTCAACCAATTGTTATCATGCCAAGAAACAGAGTACAAAATAGAAGCGGGCACTTTTGATGACATTACAAAAAAAGAAGAATAATAGGGAACAAGAAATTGTTTACGCATTAGTTTCCTTATGTTTGCAGAGCTTAGTTCAATAAGATTAATCCACTATCTTTGAACTCAATAAAACAAGTGATCCTAGTTCTATCTCTCCCAATATAGAGTCCTTGCTTTTGTACTCAAAGACTAAATCTCTCACTACTAAATTTCCTCCTTGAGAATTTAATTTGTAAAACTAATAACAATAGGTTTTACTATCTCAAATGCATTCTCACAATAACGTTACTCTTGGAACTGATAAATGCTCTTAATACTTAGTAAATAAATTTATACAAGTTTCTCAAATATATAGAAGTTTTCAAAACTTGCTAATATATTAAGGATCAATTACAATCCCTTCTAAACAACAACTAATATAGCTGAATACAATATAATAATGACCAAAGTAAGGTGGACTGTTGGAAGATAAACCTTCAAGTTTTGTCCCAATCCAATCCTTAATACATGTTCCTCCAAACGGACTGATCTTCTTGGATAAGCTTGAATAATTCCACAAAATCAACATAGTCCAAAGATTTTATTTCAATAATTTGCCAACATCAAATACGACAAATAAGATTTTATCACAGTGGTGTTGGAAGTGGGCACTTCCATTGACACATAATAGCCACTTCAAATACTTGCTCAACAATCTCCCCTTTTAAAATTTTTAGAACAAAACCAAACAAGACATGAAGCTAATCAACCAAACCAACTACAACTCCCCCTTAGCATAATTCCCTCAATCCAACTTACTCAAATTAGAACATAATTAAGCATATTAACCATTAATGCTTTGTGTAAAATTCTCATTAATAATCAAAAGCTACTTTTTCCTTCATTGCTTCTTTTGTAGCTTCAACAAGCATTGTGGGCACACCTGCTCGCTTCATCTTTTTATTTCTTTACTAAGTGGAGAGTGGAACATTGGGACGCTTGATCCTAGCTTTACCAAAAAAAGCTTTCTTTAAGAGAGCATCTTCATCAAAGCTCGAATCATATTTAGTCTTTGATTCATAAGATGATTCAAAAGGGCTTTCTTCAACAATCTTTATTTTATTGCAAATCAACTGTCAAATGTATTTGCTAACCTAATAAGAGGAATCAAGTCTTACAAATTAGCTGGAAATGCTTTAATTTAAATCAAAGTCTCGGTAGATCAATCTGTTAAATTTTTTTTAAAGAAACGCAAGCTTGAAATATAGTGGATCAATTAGTTCCAAAAATGAAAATTTTCGTAAAAGAAAATAAATAATCAAGATTGACATATAGCGGAGGTGAGTGCTCCTAAAAAAGACCCAAGACATAAATAATTATAAAATTATAATGTCTCGAAATTTTGAGTGTCGAATTTCACGAAATTCTGATAAAATTATCGTAATGTTTATTGAGAATTAATAGTACTATAACTACCTAGAAAACTTCTATTAATGCGAAATTTATATTGGAGATTCAAATTCTAAATTATTAAGTTAGTGGTAATTTGGTAATTTTGAGTTTTTTTCTTTTGTTTGAGCTAAAGATTAAATTGAAAGAAAAGAAAAAAAATCGAGTGGTTAAAGGTTGAGAGACTAAAATGGACAAGGATCAATTAGCCAATTACCCTAAGCTAATTTGAAAAAAAAAATTCTTAATCACTTTCATTCATTCTTGTCGCCATTCATATTTTTTTAAAAGAGAAACCTTGAATCTTCCTTTCAGCGAAATATACCGATTTCAAAGGGAAAATTCGAAACTCTACATCTTTCTAGCGATTCTAATCAAACACAATAGGCGAGGAGTGAAGCGATGAGGATAAAGCCCTCCATGAAACACCTTTAATCACAGTCTAATCTTTGGTTCCCCGATAAATACAACGTCGCTATAAAACACTACAATGCTAAATTTATCAATGTTTTAGTTTTATGTACCAATTTAATCTATTGTTCATGTCTCAAGCTTCTTAGCTTTTTAAAGAAAGTAATACCTCATTGAAATAGAAGTAAATATAAATTTGGATACATAATGCAAAAGTTTAATTCACCATTTAATCCTTAAATTAT
This sequence comes from Gossypium hirsutum, assembly GCF_007990345.1. Lineage (NCBI taxonomy): Eukaryota > Viridiplantae > Streptophyta > Magnoliopsida > Malvales > Malvaceae > Gossypium > Gossypium hirsutum. Next base: position 5,733,779 of record NC_053438.1, on the reverse strand, counting down.
ATCTGTTTTTTGGTATTTAATTTTTTATCTTTTTTTTGTCACTTAAATTATCATTATTGTCTCAATTTAATAAAAAAATTTAAAAATTGTCAATAAAAACATAACAGGTGACACATTCTTATCGAATAATTTTTGGATAAAATGATAACAAAATGATAGTTTAGGTATGAGAAAAAAATACTTAAATATATTTCAAAAATTAAGTATTTTACCATAACTAGATTTATTTATGTATTTGATTTTTTTTTTGTTTTTGTTTCACTACGATACCTACGACAACATTTCTATACTTTTCCTTAATCATGACTAAGCCTTGTGTATCCGTAGTAAGCCTTGTGTATCCGTAGTCCAAAATTTCTACTAAGTGGGACCTCAATGGACCCTATTTCATTTATGAATTATTTAAAAGATTTACTAACATCTAGCTGACTATTCCGAAGGTATGAAAACAAGAAAATTGTTCAACACTTGGGCTGTCAATAAGGCTCCTTTACCATTATAAAAAGGGCTCTTCTCATAGCATCATGGAAAGCAAACAGCTCAATGATGTCTACCACACACTTGCTAATATTTCTACTTGGAGTGGCCGCTCTAGCCACTCCCTCTTTTGGTACCTATGAGTCTCCCAACTATGGGAAGCCCCCTACTCCTGTTTATAAGCCTCCTAAGGTGAAACCCCCACCTTATGAACATAAGCCACCTGTCTATGAACCTCCAAAGAAGGAAAAACCTGAACCTAAACCACCAGTTTATACACCACCAAAGAAAGAGAAGCCAGAACCCAAGCCACCAGTATATGAATCACCAAAAAAGGAAAAGCCCGAACCAAAGCCACCAGTTTATACACCTCCAAAGAAAGAGAAGCTTGAACACAAACCACCAGTATATGAACCACCAAAGAAGGAAAAGCCTGAGCCTAAGCCACCAGTTTATACCCCACCAAAGAAAGAGAAGCCTGAACCCAAGCCACCAGTGTATGAACCACCAAAGAAGGAAAAGCCTAAGCCTAAGCCACCGGTTTATACACCACCAAAGAAAGAAAAACCAGAACCCAAACCACCAGTTTATCAGCCTCCGAAGAAGCCACCAGTTTATGAGCCTAAACCACCAAAACCACCAGTTTATGTACCACCAAAGAAAGAGAAACCAGGACCCAAGCCACCAGTTTATGAACATCCAAAGAAACCACCGTATGGTCACTATCCAGGACACCCTCCATTGGGGAAGCCTCAATAGAGAGATCCCATCGGCTAGCCATCCCAAGAACTGAGCTACTATGGCTATATAGATAAATTAGTATCTATACAATAAGAGTTTCTTCCTACTCATGTTCTATTCTCTTGTATGTCATGTAGTAATGTTTTCTTTTACCTGCGAGAATGCCGATGGCAGTACCTATTGGAATGCTTATTTTATGTCTTCTTGTTTCTCAATGAGCAATATCCTGATTTCAACACATATATTCCAAATGCCAACTGCAGGATTACTTATAATAGACATTCTTGCATTCTCAAGCATATGCCTGCCTTTTGTTCATCCAAAATAGGTCCAGACCAACACAACATTACTTAAGTTCCACTACATGCACGGAGAAACGGTGGCAATTATATTGGCCTAACATAAAAAAAATAAATGTAAGGCAATGCTGTATGTTACTCTGACCCTCCATGTTTCATGCATGTTTGACACTCTATATGACACATTTTTAGATATGGATATGAGATATGATCCTTCAACAATTCTCTAACTTTAAAAAGAAAAATTAACGTATTAATATTTAAATCATACTCCTGTCAAGCAATAACAACCAAATTCAAATTCAAATACCATAGATGATGCCAAATGCAATATCCCTCCAAAATGCTAATTACAATGTCATTCAGATGAACAAAAAAGGAGGGAAAAAATGCATCGCCTTAAAGAAAATTCGCTTTTATTGTTATCTGACTAATTTTATTCTCCTTTAGTTTTGCCAAACAAGTAAAGACAAAGTTAAGCAATTAATACATAAAAAAATATTATGACTTTTTTCAAAAATAAATATTGCATTATTTTTAGAATATATGTCATAATGTCTCAAATATTAGTTTATTATATACATTTTGACTTCTTAGCATATTTTTTTTAATATCTTTTATCTGCATGATATTATATTTTATGTAACATTTTAATTAATTTCATATAGTACTACGTCGGGAACTTTCAATTGCTATCATGTGTTTACCTAACCTTACCAATGAAAGGTCCCCACTGCCCCGCCATATGTTTGAGAAGCGGAAAATTTGCAGCTTATTACATAATTGGAGGTTGAAACTAGGATTTGGTGTCGATGTCAGCTGCAGGAGTTATGTAGCTAAAAATGTCAAATCTTTGAAACCAGCATTCCACTTTGACTTGCTTTCCACTATTTTCAATACCTAAAGCAAATTTTACCTGCTCATGATCCTTGTTTTAAGCTCACGTTTTCTAGTGCATTCCATTGTACAAGATTAAATTGGTAAATAAAAAATTAGCCGTTGAATCGGTTTATTAATTTTTAATATTTTTATTAATTTTATGAATTTTTAATATTGTTAAAAACCAATGAAATCAAAAACTAGTGTTGAAATATAATATTTATAATTTTTTTATATTATTTTTAATTTACTATTTGTTTTGTAAAAAAAACTATACTCGAAATCAAGTAAATATTAATCACGATAGGATGCCAATCAAATTTTGGTGGTACCAATGAAAGCTTAGTTTAATAATAAAGAGGAGACTTTAAAATTTTGAGATCCCAATTTCTAATATATAAATGTAACTATCAATTACGATTGTGACTTCTCAACAAGTACATTTACAGAAAAACAAATACAAATACACATATTATTAAATTTGAGATTCAAAATCGTAAGTTAGTTTATGTATTTTTTACACCGACAGACACAATTAGGTCCATAGAAAACTACCAATTCTGATAATTTTTCAAAGTTTAAATTAAATAAAAATTATGATGATAATAATAATAACAAATTGATGATTACAGTAATGAGAAAAGATGACTTTGGTGAGATTGAAAGCATAAAAATTTAAAGGTTTTTAACAACTTGTTTTTATCTTATTCACAAGTTGGGGTACCTTTGACCATATGTTGCTAATCTTATTTTAAGGCTGTTTTGTTGTAGTGCTAGGAACTACACATACGCGGAAATGAAATTCATATTTTATTTTACTTTTATTTTTTTGTAAAAACACCATCCTCAACATAATTTTAACTGATATAACATTAATTTTAACTTTCAATGTTTACATGTTTTATTAATTTGATCTAAATTTTAAAAGATTCAATAAATTTAGCCTCAACATTTATGTATATGTTGCTAGCTAAATTTGTTAAATCGTTATTAAATTGACAAAATGTGTAAACTTTGAAGGTTAAATTTGTTATTATATCAATCAGAATTATTTACAATTGAAAAAAAAATTAGCGCGGTAATTAATTGTCCTTAATTGTTCTCTTTCAAAATTGACAAGAATTAAATTACTTCGATTTAAAAAAACTTAATTTACTCAATTTCAAAATTAAAAGAGACTACATTACCTTCTTTTAATACAATATCCTTCCGAACCTTTAAAAATCGATCATATCCCAAATTTTGTGTGTGGTTAAACTATGGAAAATAATAAAACAAATTATCATATTGATTTATTTCAAATCAAATCCGATTTCTAAAACAATTTATAGAAAGATAGAAATGATATTTCGCATCTTAAAAAAATAATTACTTTTTTTCCTAATTTTTTCTTAAATTGAAATAAATAAAAACTAAGTAATTTAAAGAAAAATAAGAGCATTCAACTCTCTTTACTTTCTTTTAAATAAATTTGATTTCTTGTCTTAAAAAAATTTATGAGTAGTTAAAGTTTACCAATTGAGATTAAATAAAATGGCCGGATGAAACACTAAATTTACCGACAATGTTTTCTACAGTCAATTTAGTGACATTTTAGTTTTTATGCGTCAATTTATCTGGTGTTCATGTCCCAATCTTCTTATAAAGAAAGTAAATATAAATACCTCATGGAAAGAGAAGTAAATATAAATATGTATACATAAGGTAAAGATTTAAGTCATGATTTAATCCTACCGATTGAGTCTTTATTCAATTGGTATGGACATTATTGCCAATACAGGAGGATGTGGGTTTGAATGTGTTAAAGCGCATTATCCTCCTATTTATGGGTTGGAAGAAACTATGGATAGTTCTAAGCATTGTATAAAAAAGAACACAAATATGACCATAAGTTTTTCTTCAAAGTTAGAATATGTCATAAGTTTTTGTACTCTTTATAAATTTAGAATTTAATTTTTGTATTTTTACTTTAGTCTCTCTACTTTTTAGATTTCAAAATTCAGGTTCAACTGTTAACATTGTTAATATTATTTTGTTAAATTCGGGTTCATTACAACATCATCTTTTAGTAACATTTTGAGCCGTCTATGGGCCAAGCCAAGGCCCGATTCCAAAAAAATTCAAGCCCAAACCCATTTTCGAGCTGGCCCATCCAAAAAATTCGTTTCACTATTCAAAAATTAATAAAATATTTAAAAATATTTTTAATTGATATTTATATAGTTTTATAATTAAATTTAAATAATATAAATATTTTTTTCTTATTTAAATTGAATTATGACCAGGTTGAGCCGGTCTGAGGTGCAAAAATATTTGTCCAAGCCCGACTCAAGTCGGACTAAGCCTATTGGGCTACCCAACCCTTGATCATGTTTAGTTACTGTCAAAACCTTTTTTAAAATCGACTTTTTATTTTAAAACAAAAGAAAATGGGGTCGCCACCAATCATTTTTATGAGGTGTGATCGGATCACCTCGTAATTTTAATAAAATGTTTGATTTATTAAAATGATTTTCAGTCTACAAAAATCCAAGAGATAGGTTTGGGAGTCAGTTACGCACGAGGAAGGATTAACACCCTCGTGACGCCCAAAATTGGTACCCAGTTGATTACTTGATGTCTTAGTGTCGAAAATTGAAAATTTGAAGAGAATTTAAAACGCGATCCCTTTTTGTATTAAGACATTACCTAACTATATTTAATAGAAAAGGCTTTATTCCGAATTAATCGAGAAAAAGGATCATGCCCCTTGAGTTAGGACACGACACCTTTAGCTTTCGAAAACCAGAATAATCGTCGTTTTGATCGTTACTTAATTTTTTTTGTTATTTTAAATAGGATATTCGATTATTTCAGTTCTAAGAAAATGCCATATTCCGTAAATTAGGAGCACGACTTCTTCGAATCTCAAAAATAATGAACATTACCTCGGTTTTGAATATTTTATACGAAGATAACTCTTTTCTGAAAACGATATATATATTTTTAACAAAAACTAATGAATATGTTGTGATATAATACATGAAATGATGATAATGAAATAAATAGAAATAGCCATGTAGGTAAAAATGGAAGGATGATATTGGGGTAATAAACAAAATATAGAATAAAAATAAAATAAATAAAAAAACGTCTTGATAAATGATGATAGTATTGCAACTACAATAACTATGAGAATATCAATTTTGTAATAATAATAGTAATAGCACAACATAGTTATTATTATATTAATAATATAAATAAATAAATAAAATAATGATAATAATAATGATGAAGGAAAAATAAAAATAAAAGTGTATAAACGAAAAGGAAACGTAAATAATATAAATCTAAATGCTAAAATAAATGGCATAGTAAATAAAACGGCAAAATTAACAAAACTATGGATTAAATTGAAATTTAAGTAAAAATTAAATTATAAATCGCAAAATAAATAAAGAAAAAGGGAAAATAAGGACTAATTGAAACGTAAATGACTAAATTAAAACGCGATGCAAAGTTTCAAGGGCTTCGAAGAAATTAATCCAAAAAAATACACGCGTTCTTCCCCGTAGGGTCAGCGGTCTGAGGACCAAATTGAAAATGAACCCAAATAAAATGGCCTAATTTCTAAAAAGAAAGAACAGTGAAATTAGGACCAAATTAAGGTAACTCAAAAGGCGGAAGGACTAAAGCCGCAAAAATCCCCCTAAAACACAAATGGATCCTAAGGGTGATTCAGGTCGGGTTGGCGATTCGGCCCCAAAACGGCGTCGTTTTTTGGCATTCTAGACTCCTTCGAAACGACATCGTTTATCTCAATCTATATAAGTTAAAAAATATTAAAAAAAAACTCATTCCCATTCATTTAAAAAAAAGGTTTCCTATTCCTTTTTTTTCCCTCCAATCTCTCCCATATCCAACCAAGGGCCGCCCTGTAACCTCCGGTGGCTGAAAACTCCCAAAAGAAAGCCTTTTAGATCCCCCCTCTTCGAATAGAACACAGATCTGGGATTTAAATTCCCAGAAACCTAACCGACGCTCAGCAAAAGGAAAAGAAACCGAAAGGTTTCACCCTTTTTTGACGAGGCCTTCGACGGAACCCTAAAGGGTTCCTAGGCTCCTTAAGTCAGAGGAAAAGGACCTATGACGGCGGTGACGATGACAATTTTCAAGTAAGTATTTTCCCTTTTTTGGGCTTTGAAAAAAAAATCCTACCTTTTTGAAACTTGATGCTTTTTTTTTGTATTTCTCTGTCCAAAAAATACATGGTGGTTGTTGTGACTTTTATAGTTGATTTACAACATCGTTTATGCTTCTTCATTTTTTACTGTCTGCTTTTGTTGTTTTTGCATTTGATGTCCTTGTTTTTCTTTTGCAGGCGACGGTGGAGGGTCAACAATGATGACGGGACTTGAGCCTTGCCATTTTGGTGCAAGGGCGGCAAGGGCGCATCAGGCCTCGGCCGGCGAGCACGCTAACGTGGGGTGCGACGCAGAGGCTAGGGTTTCTATTTAGTTTTTTGAAAAATTAATGTTGTGGGCTTTAGGTTTTTTTCTTTTGGGCCATTTGGGCTTGTAAGGCCCAATTTATGCCCGGACCTGCACCAAAGGAACCAAATAATTTACAAAAAAATTTAACCCAGCTACAGCAGCCCAAACAAGCCCAAGGTCCCCAGCCCAAAATTGAGGCCCAAATACCCAAACCTCCATCGGACGCAACAGTTAGTCAAACTAAGGTTTCAGCTTTTCTGAAACCCTAGCGCTGCCACCGTCACGTCAATGCAAGTGGCACAGCTGCCACCGTCCCATCTGCACCTGCTCTCTGCCTCTGCCACCGCCACACCTGCTTCACCCACTTGCCTGTAGAGAAATGACAAGCAAAAATAGATTAAAAATATTGTAAAAATGGCTATAAAGCCATAGCAACCATTGTAAAATGGGTTTTTTTTTCTTTCTTACGAACATTGAGAGAAAAAAGAGAACATTTTGAGAAATAAAAAAAATAGAAATCGTTTTTTAAGGTGATTGCTTTTATTTTTTGCTTTTGTTTTTCACTTATTATTATTATTATTTATTTTCGAAATAAAAGAAAAAAGGGAGGAGTTTTTACCTCTGTTCATCGGTGCCGGAGTGCTCGAGAAGCCGAGGGAGCGCGTCGGAAGAAAAAGGAATTTTTTTTGACTCCTCGCTGCCGCGTACGGCGGCGTAGGCGACGGCGACCGGTGGCCGATGGTCGGAGCCTTCGTTGGAGGCTGGCCGGTTTCTGGGGAAGAGAGAAAAGGGGGAGAGCATTTTCAGAAATTTTTTTGAAAGAAAGGGGAAAATTGATTTTTTTTAGAAAATTTTTAACTTATATAGGGGTGATAAAACGACGTTGTTTTGGCCTAGATCCAAAATGCCCAAAACGACGTCGTTTCGGAGCAAACTCGAGAACCGACCCGACCCACTCTAGTATCCACGTGTTTTATTGGAAGGGTTAATTGCAACTTTAGCCCTTCTGCTTTTTTAATGTTTTTTAATTAAGTATTTTCTATTTTTTTAATTCGGCCCTATAATTTATTGCGCTTTCAATTTGGTCCCCATCGAAGCTGCCCGTTTTCGAGGCCTGGATAAATTTCCTTTTTGGTCCCCTTCATTTCGCCCGTGTCACAAATTTAATCCTTTGCCTTATTTTATTTCCGATTTCTCCCCTCGAATTTTGTTTTATTTTCAATTTAGTCCCATTATTGTTATTTTTATTATTATTAAACTAATTAATTTATTATTATTACTTACCTTAGTATTATTATAATTATTTACTCATTCATACCTCTTTTAATTTCAAATTTAGTTATATATATACATACATACATTTTCATAATATATATCAATGTACACGTATATATTTTTTACAACTTATTTATATATACATACATACCCGTATATATATTTTTTAATTTATATACATATCTATATATATATCTATATACATTTATTTATTTATTTATTTTCATGAATATATATATACATACTTATATATATTTTTTACATTTTATAATTTTTATATACATATATATACATACATATATATCTTTTTACATTTTTATAATTTTATTCATTTTCTTTATTTATTTACGTTTCCATTATTATTTTGAAAGAATGTTTTAATTTTATTTACTTATGTACTTGTTATTTTGTATGTTATTGATTTGTCTTTCTATTTATCTTATTTTGTTGCTATTGCTCGTATTATTTTTACACCATTGCATTCAATATCGTTTTGTTACGCATATTAACACCTAGTTTCATTTCTACCATTTCGTGTTAGATTAATTTTATTCAATGCATAAATTATGATTTTTGAATAAGCAAAATCTCGTGTTTAGATTCGAGAAGGTCATACCCTAACTTAAGGGGTTTCGATTTTCACAATAAATCTAAATATATGGATATTTTCAAACTCAAGTTATAAACGATCTCGGGAATTAAGAAGAAATCGTGTCCTAACTTATTGGGCATGATCCCTTTTTTTTCTCAAGTTTTAAACGGTCTCGGGAATGAAGAAAAGATCGCATCCTAACTTACTGAGCATGATCCCTTTTTAAAATCTGAAATAGCTAAATATCTTTTAAATAAGTAAATTTTTGGCATTCATTCGCGCATTGGGAATTCAAGACATTGTGTCCTAACTTACTGGATATAATTCTCTTTCTCGATTAACGTGAAATATGCCCTTTTCTCGAAAATTTTCAACATTTCAATAAAGGATTGTATTTTAAATCTCTTTAAAGTTTTCAATCTTCGACACTAAGACATTAAATAATCAATTAGGTACCAATTTTGGGCGTTACGAGGGTGCTAATCCTTCCTCGTACGTAACCGACTTCCAAACCCGTTTTCCTGAATTTCGTGAACCAAAATCGTTGTTTTAATAAAATTAAATTGTTTATTAAAAACAACCACTTTTCAAGGTGGCCCGATCACACCTTATCAAAAAGGACTGGTGGCGACTCCCATTTTCGTTTTCATTTTCAAAATCCAAGTCGATCCCGTTTTCACAAAAAAATGGTGTCAACAGGGCTTGTAATATATCGGGCCCAATTTGTAAATGGACTTTTATTCATTTGGTTTTATTTATTTTATTATTTTTAGTTTATAGTGGGCCGGACAAAATTGGCTTGTTACAGTTACGTTACTACCAAGTGAACTTTTTTTTATTTTAAAAGATCACATCAACAAATTTAATAAAAAAAATGAAAACAGGACTTAAAATTTGAAAATAAAAATATAAGCATCAAATTCTAAATTTTGAAAAATATAGGGACCTATGATATATTTTTTAATTTTCTTCAATCATGACTCAGTCTTGCGTATCCATAGTCCGAAATTTCAACTAACTTGTACCTACATGGACCCTATTACATTCATGAATAATTTAAAAGATTTGATAACATCTAGCTGACTATTTACAAAGGTACATAAACAATAAAAATTTTTGACACATGCGCTAACAACAGCGCTCCAAAACTACTATAAGAAGAACTCTTCTCATGGCACCATAGAAAGCCAAGACTCAATGATGTCTACAACACACTTGCTAGTATTGCTACTTGGAATGGTGACTCTCACCGCTCCCACTTTTGGTACCTGCGAGTCACCAAATTATGGGAAACCCCCTACTCCAGTATACAAGCCTCCCAAGGTGAAACCACCACCATATGAACCTAAGCCACCGGTTTATACACCTCCAAAAAAAGAGAAGCCTGAACCCAAACCACCAGTGTATGAACCTCCTAAGAAGGAGAAGCCTGAACCTAAACCACCAGTATATGAACCTCCAAAGAAGGAGAAACTTGAGCCAAAATCACCGGTTTATGCACCTCCAAAGAAAGAGAAACCTGAACCCAAACCACCCATATATGAACCTCCAAAGAAGGAGAAGCCCGAGCCAAAGCCACCGGTTTATACACCTCCAAAGAAAGAGAAACCTGAACCCAAACCACCAATGTATGAACCTCCAAAAAAGCCTCCAATGTACGAACCTAAGCCACCAAAACCATCGGTTTATACACCTCCAAAGAAAAAGAAACCTGAACCCAAACCACCAATGTATGAACCTCCAAAAAAGCCTCCAATGTACGAACCTAAGCCACCAAAACCACCGGTTTATACACCTCCAAAGAAAGAAAAACCAGAACCCAAGCCACCAATGTATCAACCTCCCAACAACCCACCAATATATGAGCCCAAACCACCTAAGCCACCAGTTTATGCACCACCAAAGGAAGAAAAGCCAAAACCTAAACCACCAGTTTATGAGCCTCCAGCATATGAGCCACCATACGGTCACTATCCAGGACACCCACCGTTGGGGAAGCCTCAATAGAATGCTCCCATCGGCTAGCCATTCCCAACAATTGAGCTACTAGAAAAATTAGTATTTATAATAAGAGGAACTGCCGGCTGATGTTCTGTTTTATTCTTGTATGGAATGTAGTAATGTTTTCTTTCATGTTTGATGAGAGACCAGTTGCTCATGGCTGTACTCATTCGAATGCTTATTCTATATCTTCTTGTTTCTCAATGAGCAATATCCTGATGATTTCAAATAAATTTCAAATACCAATTGCACGATTATTTGTCATAGATTTTGTCTTGCTTTCTCATTCATGTGCAAGCCTTTTTGTTCATCCAAAATAGCTCTGGATCAACATAGCGTTTACTTATGTTCCACTACATGCATGGAGAAATGGTGGCAAATATATTGGCCTAACATAACAAAAATAAATCTAAGGCAATGATCTACATTACTCTGTCCTTTCATTTTTCATGCATACTTGATATTTTAATGCATATTCAGGGGCAAAGTCAAATTTGCTGATTAAAGAGGGGCGGGTATTTAAATAAAATAAACATATTCATAGTAGGCCCGACCCATTTTTAATAAGGTATTTTTAAATTTAGGAAAGATAAAATAAGTTAATTGCTCAATTCGTAGTAGATATTGTAATTATTTTAGCTTAATTATTTTACTAAATTAATATTTAGCTACTACTTTGTATTAATTTGTCAATTTGAACTAAAAATGTTACTAAATTTATCATAAAATTATCAATTCTATAAAAGAAATCAAATTTAAAAAAGGAATTTTGGAAAACTTAGGGGCCCAAATACAAATTTATCCTAATTTTAATCACTAATTATAAGATCAAAATAAAAATTTTAAAAACTTAGGAGAACTTAAATGAATTTAACAAAATTTAGGTGTCGACGGCCCTACCACCCCGAAATCCACCCTTGTGCATTTGAGTATGAAATATAATCTTTTAAAAATCCCTTTAAATAAATGAAAGAAATTTTAAAAAAAAATTACATATCCATGTTTGAATCATACTCGTATTAGAAATTTTGAAAATTTATTCTTTTTATAAAATAACAAACATTTTTATTAGGATATTTTTATCATTTAATGAATTTAAAAATATATCTTAATAAAATTTGTACTTGGAAACACACCATAATTTTCAATATTTTAATTTTACCCTTTCAATTAAAATTTCACTTTTTTATATAAATATATTCTCTACATAATTTTTTATTTAAAATATAAATTTATGATAATTTAATATAAATTTTAAATATCTTTTATATGCATGATATATTCTTTTATGATGATATCATATTTATTTAATATCTTTTTTTATATAATATTATGTCAGAAATTTTCAATTCTAATGAAGTATATACCTAACTTTGGGCACCTTATTTATGCAAAGGTCCCCCACATCATCTTTGTGTTTGAGAACATGTGGAAGTTTCCAGTTTATTAAATAATTAGTGGAAAAAATAATCGATGTTTCGTATTAACAATAATATTGATGTTAATCAAATTACAATTTAATAATCTTCTATATTTTTATCATTTAATAATTTATATTATATAAATTTTGATGTATAAATAGTTTTATATATCTATTATATGCATGATTTTATACTTTATGTTTCTTTTTAAATGTGAATTCGTTAATTCATTCAATGAAAATAACACATTGACAATTGGTTTTATCACAACTCAAGTATGACATATCTAGAGTGATTGCAAGCACTTAACACAATAAGGAAATTAATTAGCCCCGAATGGTCCAAAGCGGCAAGCAAAAATCAACAAAAGAATCGAGCATTCACCAAACTATAGAGGACGGCAACAAAACTATTCCTAAAATCACTTATAAAACTAAGATTACATGCATAAGTAAGACTAAAAATTGTGCTACAAGAGCAGACAAAAACTTTTAAAACTAAAGACTTATTAAACAGTGGTAAAACAAACAAAAAACATATAAACACAACAGGGGTCCAAATTGACTCGTGAAACCATTTATTATTCTGAAATAGTCTCAAAACATAAACAGATTGAGAACCTGACTAAAAGCCACCCACTTTCCAAGAAAAACTACTGGTGGCCAGTGGATTTTTAGCGAACGACATGCATTGTCATCTATCCATCACAACTTGTGAAGACAACAAAGATACTCACAAAATAAATCTGAAAACTGAAAAAAAGAGAAGACTTGTGGAGTGAATAAGAAGAAAAAAAAGAAAGGGTTGGCGAGAGAGAAAAAAAGCGGGTGATAGCCAACTTTGAAAGCTGGTACCACCACTGAGCAAAACACAAAATAAGAAACAAACTACTTAAAATTTTTTTTACTTTAAGTAATTTTTTTTATTGTTTTTATATATAGTATTATGTCGGAAATTTTCAATTCGTACCAAACCTTATGCGGATATGAGGAAAAGATTCCAGCTGATTAAATAGTTAGAGATTGAAATTGGTCAAAGGATTGGTGTCAATGTCACCTGCACGATTTATGTTATCTACAAAATGTGTAATTTTTGAAATCAGTCTTTCACTTTGACTTTTCCTCCACCGTGTTTTGTTCCCTTCCTTTTTTTTCAATACCTAAAGCAAATTTTACCTGCTCAGCATTTGTCTGAGTCAGTGATGACGCGTTTTCTCGAGTCGGTGATGGCTCTTCTTCTTCTTCTTTTCGGTAATGGTTGAAGGTTAAGGCCATTGTTATTAGAATCAACACACCAGCTCTCTGAATTTGATTTGGTGTGTGACGTTTAATAATGTGATTTGTTTTCGTGATTAATTTACTTTAGTTTCGGAGGATACCATTTAAATGTTAGATAAAAGTTTTAACTAATAATTTGTTGTGATTTGTAATAGTTAATTATGATTATAATTATTTATTTGTATTGTAATTATAATGGTACTTATTGCTTTAAAAAAACTTCCAATAATCTACTAAGATATATATATTTTATAGCAACATATAAAGTTATCCATCAATTACATTATTCTATTTATTTGTTTTGTGCATGTATCGTTTTTTATGTTATAAGATATTATGTATTTATATTAATTTTGATAGGGTTAAAATTAAATTGTAATTTTTGTAATAGTAAAAATATAATTTTTAAAAGATTAAATTAAAATTTTATCATTTTTAGGAGTAGTCAAAGTACAATTTTATATTTATTAATTTAAAATTTTAAATGACCAATTTAGGGGGCCAAGGCCCATGACAACCCTCTAGATTCGCCCATGTTTGTACTTTGTTTTAATAGACTTTAATGGGGTTTTATATTTGTGTCATTTTCTTTTCTCTTTTGTGCAACTTAGAGTTGACTATAGGTCGAGCTGTAACCTACAATTTTTTTTTTTAAAATTAAGCTTGACTCATTTCTAGGCCAAGTCGGCCCAAAAGCTTGCTTCACTTTTCAAAACATTAATAAAAAAATAGAAATAATATTTTGATTACTTTATTTTGCAGCGGAAGTTTCTAAGTTATTTGTAGTGACCTAAAAAAATTTTGGGCACGGACGCTAGTCGAAGTGATTATTGAAAATTTGAAAATGGAGTTTTGATTTTATTTGAAAAGGGAGTCGCCACCGATCCTTTTTTCTAGATGTGATTGGACACCTTTAAAATTCCCTTTTTAGAAAAAAAAATTATTTTTAAACTTTTCTAAAAAAAAGAGGTAATTTTAGGTCTACGTTAAAATCCAGAGAAAATTAGAGTTCGGTAGTCAGTTACGCGCGAGGAATGTATTAGCACCCTCGCGCCGCCCAAAATTGGTATCTCGTTAAACGCACGTTGTCTTAATTTTCAAAAATACGAGTTCAATTTAATATTTAATCGTGATCCGGTTAAAACACAGAAAAAATTTTTTCTTCTTTTTTTTTTAAAAAAAGAAAGAAAACACGAAGATTTTGAAACACGAGAATTTTTTTGAAAACACAAAATTTTTGAAACACGGAAATTTTTGGAAACACGAAAATTTTGAAACACGAGAATTTTTTTGAAAACACAAAATTTTTTGAAAAGAAATATCGTATTTAACACAAACCGATGATATTCTCCCAACGTAGCGATGAAATCAACAAATTAGTGTCAAATTGATTCAATTTAATATTTAATCGTAATTCTATTAAAACACAAGAAATTCTTATTTTTATTTAATTAATTAAATTTTTTTAAAAACACGAGAATTTTTGAATATTTTCAATTTTTTTTAAAAGGGCGTCCCGTATTTAACACGAGCCATCGATATTCACCCAACATAGCTATGAAATCAACGGCTTGATATTAAATCGGTTCGTTGCCCTATCCATTAAAATGATTTTTTTATATTTTAAAAAATGCAAATAAAATTACACATAATAATGTTTCTAAAAAAACTATTTTAAAAAATGCGAATTTAATTACAATAAGACAATATTTAAATAAATGAGCTAAATTAAATTGGGTTAAAAAATTACCAAAAGCCCAAGTTATGGGCTTGAAAATGGGCCTTTTCTCTTTTTTTCTTTTTTTCTGCAGATCGGGCCACTGGGCGTTGGGCTGGATGCTGGCCTGCTGCTGGAACGGGCCTGGGTCTGCTGGCGCTGTTGGGCCTACTGTTCTGGGCTTGCTGTACTGGATCAGGCTTGCTGGGCTTGGACAGGCCTGCTGCCTTTTTTCTGCTGCTGTTTTTTTTTTGCTGGTTGCTGTTTTGGGCCACTGGGAATGGGCCTACTGCTGGTGGGTTGCTGGTGGGTCGGGTCAGCTTCCGGGTCGGCTCGGTTTGACCCAACTATGATATTTTTTTTTCTTTTTTTTTCTTTTTCTTCTTTTTCTTCTTTTTCTTCTTCTTTTCTTCTTCTTCTTCTTTGGGCCGAACCCTAGCTGCCTTGCGCAGTCGACGGCGCTTCCTCCGCCTGGTGCAATGGCCGACGGTGGCGTGGTGGTCCTCTCCTCCTCTTCTTGTCCTCTTTTCTCCCTTCTTTTTTCTTTTCGGATGCTATTTTTTTCCTTCTTTTACTTGCTGTTTTTTCTTTTCTTTTTGTTGTTTGGTTTGCTTGAGTTGCAGGTAGTAGTGGTGGAGGTGTCACGGTGGCGGTGCGGCTGCGATGGTTGCGGGAGGAGGTTTTGGGCTGCTATTTTTTTGAATATTTTGCTGCTATTTTTTTAATTTTTTCTTTGCTGCCAAAAACTCCCCCTCTCTTTCTCTCATTTTCTTCTTTTAAATCCTTCAATTTTGTCTTCTTCTTTGTTTTCAGGTGGCAGTGGAGCAATCATGGCCTAGGGAGGCTGCTGGAGCTGGCCTGCTGGTTGCGGCGATTTGACAAGTCCAGAAGGACCAAACTGCAGAAGATGCGAAAGTTCTGGGGTAAAAGTGCAATTTTAGGAAAATATAGGGCCAAAATCTACTTTTTAGAAAGCTTAGGGGCCCAAATGTAATTTACAAATTATTAGGGGTTAAGATGTAAATTTAGAAAAAAATAGGGGTTAAAATGTAATTTTTAAAAAGTTCAAGGGCTAAAATGTAATTTGTATTTTTTGTTTGTTTTTTTTTCAAAATTTTATTATTACTATTTTATTAATATTTAAAACAAAGATTAAAAATAGGCTAAAATAAGTCCAAAATTAAAACCTAATGGGCCCATACGAGATCAAACCGACCCAAAACCCTAACCAGGCAAAATTCAGTGATGACATTATTGATTTGGAAAAAATATAGTTTTGTATGTAAATTGCACAAATATCAGTTTAACGATGATAATTATCAAAAAGTCCCAACGAAATAAGCCAAACCATAAAACAAATCTAAAAATACCAACAGTCTAAAAAGTTCATGTTAACATAAAGCCTTTTAAAATTTGTTTAGTTTTTTAGAATCCAACCCTAGTTTCTGTAAGTCGTCTGATCCTAAGTGTGTTGATCACCTAAAAGGATAAAATAAAGGGTGAGCTAACAAGCTCAGTATGTAACTCGGCCTAAATAAATAGAACAAAACAAATACAATCATAGTAATAGATACAAATGCATATACAAATCCTACCACCATTCGTTACATACCATTTACGTTCATCCCTACACACCAATTAGGGTAATTAAATACTTATCCAATTCCACACACCTATAAGTGAGGGTATGTCACTTTTCAAAATAGTGCAGTTAAGCTGCCAGAAATAATGCGGTAAACTGCTAGAATCACAAAACTGTGGTCAAGCCACCAGATTAGATATGTGGTTAAAACCACTAGATAAGGTAGATCATTAAACTATCACACTTCCTCCATCACATCATTATCCCACCCCAATGCACATGCAAACACTAATCAGATAACAAATGCATATATATATCATACATGTTGTACATATCAGAACATACTATCATGCTTTCAGAAGTTGCACTAACAAAAGCAGAATATCAGATTTCATATTTAAAAGTCATGCAAAACACATTACGGAACCTACGAAGTGGCTAACCTCGAATTGCACTTCGAATACAACCCTAACTAAATTTACAGAAAATGGGCCCACACGATCTAATTATCCTAGCCCATGTGGCCCACATGGCCTAGCACACGGTCGTGTAATGTCGACAATAAATTTTTTGGCTTCGCGTTGTTCGCTATTTTTCGAGATTTTTGTTACACACCTAGTCATTTTTCGATGCTAACACCACAGCGAAGATTCTAGAACCTAAAAACGACATTCAAAACGAACAATTAGCAATGATACATTAAAACTATGCCACTAATTCAACCACAACCGCTAACCTTTGGCCTTAACAAAACAAGTCAGTCCCTAATTGAAAGCTTTGATCACTTACCCTTGAAAAAATTGCAGCTTTACGAATCCTTAGTTCGTCGAAGGGTTAAGCGTTACCAAATCTTCACCTAAATAGAATCAAATAAAAACAATCAACAACATAATAACTCAATTTCCAAACTCATAAAACACAACCTTTTCCACCTATTAAAAGACCTTACCGAACCTCTAACGCACACCAGACCATACCATACCATACCACAATGAGATGTTACCAATCAGCACCACCAAACAAGATGGCAACGAGAATCAAGAAGGCAATGAGAGAATAATTAAAAATAATTTTTAAGAAAAACAAGGAAAACGACACACCATTGCTTCATTGTAACAAAAGAAAATATGGAAGGATAAGGGAAAAGAAACAAACGTGAAAGGGGAAAGGAACAAATTGGGACAACAAAAGATGAGGGAGAGTGGAATAGTTGAGTGATTTTTGGGAAAATAATTTTCAAAATAATTTTTTTTTAGAAAACTACCTATATCCCTAGCTAACTCCCACTAAAATTGTACACCATCCTTATCAAATTTCCCTTAGAATTCAAACTCAACAAAAATTCTATCATATGAGCGGCCTAGACTGAGAAATAACAAAAATATTCTTGCCTTACACACACAAGATTTGAACACAAGACCCTTGGATAAGCTAAAGCCTTACCACTAAACCAACAAGCTCATTTTTGTTAACAATTGGGGGGGGAATAAACTAGATAGCCAAATTCAGGGGTTGGGACAAAAATAATGAAAAATTAAGGGAAGAGGTTTCAACATATGACTTCTAACACACAATCACAATACTTAACCATTGAACCAGATTAACTCACTTGACATTTTTTAATAATTCAAAAACAATAAATTGGGGTGTTACAACCCCTTTCACAAAATTGATAAACATCAATGTAACACCCCAAACCCGGTCTAGACGTTTTGGCCAAATCTGGAGGAGTTATATCGAGTCGTTTGAAAATAAAAATCCAGCTTAGAAATTTTGTGATTTGAAATATTAATTTAGCTAAGCTCATACAAGTTTTAGGAAATCTCAAATTAGAAAACACTTATTTCATAGCATGATCTATTAAACATTTATTTATAAAAATAGCGAAAACTTTTAGAAATTGCAACCTAACTTTAGCAATCACATGATTTGAAACTATTAATTTTTGGCAAAACTCTTACATTGTTTTTAGAAAAACTCATGTATAGAACTTATTCATTTTACAGAAAAACATTTAGTTTGATACTTACTTTTGTAGCGGATATTTTCAAATTTCTTAATTTTTGAAAACTGAATTCCAACTTGTCAAATTCGTATGATTTTGCAGTTTTATGTTTAAGATCACACAAAAACCGACAAACAAATCAAAAAACCAAAAACAAAACCAAATTTGAAAACTTAGTCCAAAAATCAAAAGTCCAGAAATCTTAATTAACAATAATTCAAACTATCTTATGTGTGAAACCAATCCGAGCTCCCGCACGCCGTCTGATCCTAAACTTGTTGATCACTTGAATGAAAAACAAATAAAGAGTGAGCTTTACAAGTTCAGTGTGGAATACATCCTAAGCAACAAATCAGGTACACATAATATAAGTAGATACGTTTTCAGATATAGATTCAAACATATTCTCATATACAGAATCAAATGTATTTTCATAACCAAATACAGATGCATATCTAGATCCATATACAAATACAGACACAGATTCAGATACAGATGCAATCACAGATCCTACCCCATCCGCTACACACCAACTCCGTCCAACCAATCACGCCAATTAGGACTACAAGAGTCCATCCATCCAATCACAACGGATCATGGTGGTATGTCACTCATAAAGGTGTAGCTGAGTTGCCAAATAGATATTGCGATTTAACAACCAAAATTGTAGTAATACAGCCAAAATACATTTTCTCCATCACATATTAAACCCACCCCGATGCACATGCATAAAAAACTAACACATATTAAACCCACCCCGATGCACATGCATAAAAAACTAACACATATATTCCATAAATAGATGTTATGCATGCTTTTCATATGTAATCATGCTTTCAAAATTAATAGAACACAAATCGTACATGTACTTTTCACATACCTTACCTATTTCACGTATAGGCACATATCAACAGATGTCACATTTCAAGCCTTATTTAAGTCAAACAGACCCCATAGAAGGTCTAATTACAAATTTTAGAGTTAAACGGGCCTAAGTAGAAGTTTTCAAAAAATGAGCCCAGACGCCCACGTGGCCCAATTGGCCTAGCCTGTGTGGCCCACACAACCTAACACAGACCCGTGTGGCATACACGGTCTTGTGGTGTCGATAAAATATTTTTCAGCTCTACGTCATTCACTATTTTTCGAGTTTTTTGTTACACACCTGGTTAGTTTTCGAAACTTAGACCACAGCGAAGATTCAAGCACCTAAAACGTCATCATTCAAACTGAATTTAGTTAGCAACGAGTCACTAAAATCCCTATCACAAATTCGGCCACAACCATTAAGTTTTAGGCCTTAACCCAAAACATACCAACTATTAATCAAAGGTTTAAGCACTCACCTAACAAAACAACGATCCTAAAATTCCCTAGCACGCTAGAGAATTACACGTCTCCTACCTCACGTTCTTCTCCTAAACAGATCCGAAAATAGTTAAACTAAAAATC
Source organism: Gossypium hirsutum (assembly GCF_007990345.1). Lineage (NCBI taxonomy): Eukaryota > Viridiplantae > Streptophyta > Magnoliopsida > Malvales > Malvaceae > Gossypium > Gossypium hirsutum. Next base: position 5,713,589 of record NC_053438.1, on the reverse strand, counting down.
CACAATCAATCCACCAACTACACTTAACAACAATTATGAAAAATAACCAAAGAGTACTTACCAACCAAACGCTTAAACCACATGAAGGGAAAACTGACTAGGTCGACGTCAACAATGAATCAAAACCAAAATAACAGAAACATAGATGAGCAAGAATAAGGAAACTTTTTTGCAACAATTGAATAGAAGATTTTCCAAAAGAACCACGGGGAAAATTCCAATAGAAACAAAGGGACTAACGTGAAAGAAAGTGAAGGAGAGGGAGAGTGGGGAGAAGTGGACGTACTTTTAGGGAGAGATTTTAGGGAAACCATTTTTTTACAAAAATAATAATAAAATAACACAAATTTAATCCTATCCTATCAGATTTTACCTTAAAGTTCAAAATAGAAAATAATTTCCATTAAGCACACATGAGGTCATTAGTTAAGCGAAAATATTATTTATTCTAGATGATCAAAGATAGGGATTAAGACAAAAATAACAAAAATTCAAGGGAAAGATTCAAACCCAAAACCTCACATACACAAGCACAACACCTATCCATTGAACCAATGATTAAGACAAAAATAACAAAAATTCAAGGGAAAAATTCAAACCCAAAACCTCATAGACACAAGCACAACACCTATCCATTGAACCAAATTAACTTACTTGACATAATTTCACAATCGCAACTCAAGAATCAAAACATGACCACTCTAGGTTCCACTAACCCAATTTCTTCTAACCTGATTTTTGAGATGTGACAAAATTTTTTTATATTAATATTAATATTTATAATTAATTTTTAAAATATTTTATTATTTAAATTAAATTTTAATTAGTCTTGCTCGAGACAAAATTTTTTATCCAAACTTGACCTAAATCGAATCTAATCTACCAGATCAGATAGACTGCCTAACCCTCTGACAACTCTACTCTATAGCACCATGTGTTTTAATTATTTTCTAACATAAGTCATATAATTATGCTAGACCAAAAAACTGTAAAAATAAATCTTTAAACTTTTCATGTGTTATTTTGTTTTGTTTCTTCTTCTTGTCATAATAATTGTTTACAAAGTAATATATAATCATGTGAACTTTTTAATAATTTGTTTTATATAAAATTTAGCACGTTTGATATCATTTTTAACATTTTTAATTTAAATATAGAATAAATTTCATAATTATTTTTTTAATTCGTGACGAGAAAATTAATCACTATCGTCAATAATAAATACTTTAATTATGACAAAAACATTACAAATAAATATTAAATAAAAGCTTTATGAAACAAGCCCAAATCATAATCTTGAATCTAAAATTTTTTATTCTTCCCAACATCACAAAGAACTTTGAATTCATAAAATGGAATATCATAAATTTAAATCTAAATTTAAAGTTTGAAGCATAACCTTAAAGAATTCATTTCAAACTCAAACATTTGTTTCCGCTGAAATTAAATTATATAATTTTATACGAATTAAAATATAATTTAATTAATATATTAACTTAAATTTTTATAGTTTTTAGAATGATTAAATTAAAATTGTCGTTTTTAGAGAAATAAACTATAATTTTATCTCATATTATTTATAATTTTATAAATTGTAAAAAAAAAGCCTAAAGAGGTCTTTTCCATTTTCCAACTCATTCAAATATGATCACGAATTACAATCCTTCAAATATCAAATATTTATTCGTATCTAACATCGACCTTGAATCCGACTAACATGGATAGTAATTTGTGTTTGCAATGACAAAGTAATGAGCCTCAAAGGCAAGTATTAAGAAGGTGATGATATGTGTAAATACATATTGAAAACCCAGTGGCTCACCTGAGCTAGATGATGGGGTGGTCCAACTAAAGCTAAAACCCATATACCATAACCTTCAATGACCCAAAAATGCAATTGTGTCTTTTGTGGTTTTCTGAGGTGGGCAAGAAAAGCTTTTGGTCTATGGTATACAACCAAATACATTATTTGTAATGAGAGTTGAAATTTTAATATTTTCATATTACAAATTAATATATATATGAACAAAAAATACATATTTGTTCATTATATTTGATGTTTAGTTAACACTAAATTCACTGTTTAAATATAAAAAATATTTACCCAACCGAATGATCGAGAGCTAATAATCTAGCCAATTAAACCTCTGATCCAATTTTTAAATTCTAAAAAAAAGGGAAAAATTGAGAGTTTAAATATTTTGATGGATGGTGAAATTAATGCTAATCAGATAAAAAATAAAAGTGGCTAGGGATGTAATTGGGCTGAGTCGAGCCCGAATACTATCAAGCTTGTGCTCGACTCGAAATTCAAAGTTTGATACTCGGATCGAGCTCAATCGAATATCTATTTTAAAGCTTGAGCTCTGCTCAAGATATATTCGAGCTACTTGAGTTTGAACTCGTTTTTTGTACTTAGGGTTAATAATATATATTAAGAAAAATAACATAATTTGATAATATAAAAATATGAAAAGCTCGATAAGGCTTGCGAAGTATTACAAAGTTTGAATTCGGCTCAATTGATAGCTCGAGCTCAAGCTCGGCTCGATAATTACTAAATGGGGTTCGAATTTTCTTCGAATTGAACTCGAATAGGTTGCGAGCACCAGTATCTCATTTACACCGACAATAAATTTATTATAGCATCGAGAATTTGAATTCAAATGTAACAAATAAAATATTGAACTTATTTGAATATGAATTGAAATGGTTAATTGTTTTAATAAATGTTAAGTAAAATTTTCAACACAAATTAATTGTTTTGCAGATAATATGAATAGAAAATGTATATAATTAATTACAATCTTAAATGAAATATAAAATTCCCTTTGACAATAAGACTTGGAAAGGCTAATCTCAGTTGTATTTAAGAATTAGAGAATACATTTGGTCTTAAATAATTGGAGCTTATCTTATTTCACTTCAACAAAGTACTTTGTATTTGGCTCAATATTGAAAAGTAATTTTTTTTTTCAAGGATCTTCATGATAAATGTGCATGAATATATGCATGCAATCATCAAATTCTTGTTGCACAACAATAAAGGACTTTGGTAAAATTAATTATTTATCTTTCTTTCAGTCCCTAATATTCTTCCATTTGTCTACGTACTTTGGATATTAAAATAAAAAATATTAAATTTGAAGTTTAATACTCAGTTTAAATTATAATAAGATATTTTTTAAAAAAAAGTAGACATTTATTACATAAATGCCACATTATATATTTTTAAAAGATTCTTAATTAATATCATACATCTATCATTTCTATACTGATTCTCACAACTTTTAACCTTAGTTTTTTTATATTTTTTAGAGTTAAATATTTAAAGTTCAATTTTAAGATTTTAGAGATTAATATTCATGTTTAGGATTTATGTTTTAGGATCTAAGGCTTAAGCTGAAATTGAGCTAAGCCGAGTTTGGTAAATTTGAGCGTCACTTGAAATGAGTATCAAGCTCGATCGAGTATTTATTTTAAATTTGAGTTCAATTCAAGAAACAATTGAACTCGAGGAGCTCAATTAAGCTTATGTTATCTATTTTTGTACTCAAGCTAGAATTTGAGCTTGATTAAGCTTGTTGGTATTCAACCTCAGGCTTGAACTCGACTCAATATTCAAGCTTAGAGTTAATAATATATATTAAGATCAATAATCTAATTTAATAGTAATGTTTGTGATATATATTGAAAACGAAAAGCTCAATAAGGCTTGTAGGCCGTACAAGTCAAGTATTATTAAACTCGAATTCAACTCAATCGATAGTTCAAACTTGGTTCGATAATTACATAATTAAATTTGATTTTTTTTTAATTAAACTTGAATAATTTAAGAATACCATTATCTCAAATAGGATTGAGGTTAAAATTTTAGATTTACCAATTTTTTTTTCAAATTATTTTATTACTTCTATTCTTAAACAAACAAACTAGAGTTAAAATTGAAGTAGAGACTAAATTGGAGATGGATAAATGTAAAATATCAACTAAATACCTTTACAACTTTAAAATGTGACATTATTTTATTGATACTTAAAAATAGCGATTTTTAAAATTATCCTAATATAAATTAATTAAATTAAAAATAATACAAATTATTCCCTTAAATTAATTTATTTTTTATTATTGTTTTTAAAGAATTAGAGTTTAAATTTTGATATCTACTATATAAAGTAAAGTAAAAAGAGAAAAGATGATAAACAGTTTCTTCTCTTAAATTTAATAAATCCAAGCTGTTCCATCGTCGATTTAAAAAGTAATATTTAAGTGGCCAAATTCATTTAACCATCCTACAATAAAATTGAAAACATCAAATTATATTATTAAATCACGAGCTTTAAACACTTTATTATGAATTTCATGAGATCAAATATCCTTTTTTTGAATTGACTACATTTTGATTTTGACCAATGTACTCTTAACCTTGGACTTTAATTGTCTCAATCAAGAACCACGTGACCAAAATATATATACATATATAAAGTGATTGCAAATTGCCTCTCTTTGATATGCCATTTAATTTGCTTAAAGCAATACGTATATTCATTGATATATATATATATAGGGTTAATATAAATTTTAGTCCATAACTTGGTAATTAAGTCCATTTTGGTACATGAGCTTAGAGGTGTTCAAATGGTTAACCGAACCGAACTAGTATTAACCGAATTAACTGAACTTTTTAATCCTTTAGCCGTTAACCGAACTGAAATTTTTTCAAAAAAAATTAACCGTGCCGAAATATTTCGGTTAACTGAATTAACCGAAATTTACATGTTTTGTCTGTAATATTCATTTTACCGAATTAACCAAACTAGTAATGGCCTAATACTATAATATATAATATTATTTATTAGTTTGATTAATTACCCGATTTCGAATCTAATTAACTGTTAACCGAAATTTTAAAAAAATTTAACCGACCGATTAACCGAATTAAATCGGTTCGGTCGGTTAATTTGGTTTTAACCGAAGTTTGAACACCACTACATGAGCTTAATAACTAGATCTATTTTTACCTCCAAACTTAGATTTTGTCAAGATTTGATAAGGTGATATTCGGAGAATGTGCCACATCATCACTTGAAAATTTTTTTTAAATATTCAAGCAATGACATGATATAATTTCAAAGTGTCATGTCATTAAACTTTTATATTTGTCAAGTTTATGGACCAAAATGGACATAATTGACAATTTCAGACACCAAAATAGACAAAAAAAATTACAAGTATCAAAGTGAACATAATTTCCAAGTTTAGGAACTAAAAGTTATATTAACCCTAACCTATATATATATTATATTCATTCATTATGATATAGTTTATGAAAATAAATAAGTAGTCTAATGGTAATTGAATTGTCCTACTTAGCTAACACCATTGACCAAACTCTACCACCCTAATGGGGAATTTTCAATTTATATCTTTACATTAATAAAAAGGCATATGCTTTATTTATTTTAATAGAAGGAAAAAGAAGTTTCTACTTAGACTAGTTTAAAGATTGAATAATGTCAATTAAGTTCGGTCTAACTAAATTCCTTTTCAATAAATAATTATTAGTCTTGTTTAAATTCGATTATGAAATTTTGTAAACTTTAAGATGGAATTAATTTTTAATAATTTGATTTTTCTTAAACATGATGAAAGAGCTTAACCAACGCAAATTTTTCTTAGTTAAATCTAATCCAGTACAAGTATAAGATAGTTCTAACAATTAGTGACGAGTGTTGAAACTTTAAATTCTTTTACTCATTCAATGAATGGAATCATATACTTTAGGAAAAAGAATAAATACTCATCATAGATGGTGAAGGACAAGCTCCATCAACACAGCAAAGGTTTTAGCCTCAACATCAATAGAACATCATGACACGTTGACAATTGGTTTTGTCACAACTCAAGCACAACGTATCTGGAGTGATTACAAACACTTAATACGATAAGGAAATCAACCCCGAATGGTCTAAAACAACGAGCAACAATTGACAAAAGAATCGAGCATTCACCAAACTAGAGAGGACGACAACAAAACCATCCCTAAAATCACTTGTAAAACTAAGGTTACATGCATAAGCAAGACTAAAAAACGTGCTACAAGAGCAGACAAAAACTTTTAAAAATAAAAATTTATTAAAAAATAGAAAAACAAACAAAAAAAATATAAAACTTAAGACAACACGGATCTAAATAAACTCGTAAAATCATTTATTATTTTGGAAAATTACTGGTGGCCAATGGAGTTTTAGCGAAAGACAAGCGTCGTTATCTGTCCATCACAACTTGTGAAGACAGCAATGATACCCACAAAATAGATTTACAATTTGAAAAGAAATGTGGAGTGAATGAGAAGAAAAAGAAAGAAATAAAAGGTCAATGAAGGGAGAAAAAGGCAGGTAATAGCCAGCAGGTTGACACCATCACTGGACAAAACAAAATATAATAAACAAACAACTTGGAGAAATTTTTTTTAACTCAATTGAAACTTAATTTTATTTTAATTTTTATGTAAATAATTTTAAAATCACACTATGATAAATCTAATATAAAAATTTTAACAAAAAATATGATATAAGAAAATTAAAATATGTTTTTAGTACTCACCGAGATGAATTGACACATTACACAAACATGATATAAGAATTATTGAAAAATAAAATCAACGAAAAAATTAATAAATATGTGAAATTATACATAAAACAAATTATTAATTCATAAAAATTCACATAAAATTATAATAATTCTTTTTTTCTCTTGGATAAATTATACCCAAGGTTATTAAATTATTAGTAAGTTTACGTTTTGTTCACTCAACATAAAACAGTTACAAAATGGTCATTGAATTGTTTGAAAGTCCAATGAATTTTTAACATTGAGTGACCAGAATGTAAACTTACTAATAATTTAATGACCTTGAATACTGTTTACCATTTTTTTCCTTTTCTTTTTCTTTACTCCCTTCACTCACGTCTCTATCTTCAAACCCTAAACCCAAAAGAAAAATCAAATGACATTGTCATGGTCAAAATCTACCATGCCCCTCAACGTATATATCCAATTAACTTTTCATATTATTTAAGCAAACAATTAGATTAGGCCATTGTTTCTATCCTCAGAAAAAAAAAGGAAAACTGGTCATAATTGGCAAAGAAAAAGTAATGATGAAGTGACCATAGTTTTATTTTATTCTTTTTTTTATACATTTGAACCTAATTAGAGACAAAGTCAATTAAGGATATGTTACTAAATTCACTAAACAAAGATTAGTCTAATTATGCAATTGATAGCAATCCATGAATTTTATTATAACCTCAAAGCACCATTCAGCAGGAAGCTTCCTTTCCGTTTGATCTTAGACTGAAATAGTAATTATGAAAAAAATCATTGGACCATAGATTATAAACAAATTAATTCATCATTTACTTTTTATAAAATACTCGAAACTTCCTTAAGAAATTAAAAATTCTCGTACACATTTTTTTTATCTCTTATCAATAAGAAGTACGGATTATCGAGAGTTAAATAAATAGCGTGCGTTTGTTTTATCTCTCTTTAACTTTTAAATAGAAAGATAAACGCGGTTCAGTGTACTTGAAACTACATCCTTCTATATTCGTAATAAAATACTATTATATTTGCATAATATAAAATTTTACGTATAAATTCAAAAAGTCTAGGATTTAAATATTAATATATCATCTTTAGAAATTTCTACTATTTACAAATAACTATCTATTTAGAGAAAAGAAAATCAAAATGCTAAACCATTTTTACACTTTAAATTTACAAATGAAGATTCTAAAAAACAAACCAAAATTCATGGCAAAAAGAAAAAGAAAAAGAAATGACTATAACTAGAAATAGATTAATATAAATATATATTGTAAATTTTTTTGGTGAATAATATATATTGTATTTAATGCAATATTCATTCACCAAGGTGTAGCAGCTTGATCACAAGTAGTGAGAAGCTGTTCCAAGAAATCAGGCCCTAAATCCTCAAACACCACCGCATTGTTTATCCTCACACCGCCGTTTTCTCTTTCCTTCTTGTTTCTGCTCACCATTTTCCTCCTCATCGAGTGTTTCCTCTTTAAAGCCACCACTGGCGAACCTCCGTCCTCCTGATTGCACTTCATTTCCCTCAGCGATTCCCGCACTTTTTCCACCGGGAAATTCAGGATAGCGGCGGAGCCTCTCATCGCGAAAGCGGCTTGATCGTAAGCCAGAGCTGCAGCTTCCGCGCTGTCGAATGTTCCGAGCCATACCCTTACCCCATTCCTCGTTGAATCCCTTATCTCCGCCGCGAACTTTCCCCATGGCCGCCGTCTTACTCCTCGGTAAGCCTTTTCTTTCGTCGGGCTTTCGATGTCAATCGAGGTAACCTCTTCTTCTTTCACTTGATTCGGGTATGTTAGCTCTGATGATGTTTCCTGTTTAGCCTCTGCTAATAGACCATACAAAAGCATTTCCTCTGAGTCGTTTTCGTTGAAGGGAAGCGAGTTGTGATCTAAAGGGAAAAATTCCGGAGACCCAAACGAAGATTCCGATGAGCAGTTCGAATTCGGTGAGTGAAAATGGAAAGATTCCATTGGATTTTTTTAAGGATTTATAAGATTTCCCCTGTAAATCCTCTGTTTTTCACTCTGTTTTTTTGGTAATGAAACTATGGAAGTGGAGAGCAAAAAACACTTGAGGCTTAGGCTCCCCTTTTAAAGGGAAGGATAAAGGGGGATTTAAATGTAAATAGGAAATTTTTCGACAAGTGGCAAAAAGATGACATGGCATATATTGTTTGCTGGTTATGTTTTTGGGTCCCACTAGGAAAGTTTAATTGAACACGCGGGTCAATTCGGGAGTGACAGCCAAGTCAGAATAACTGACGTGGACAAATGACGTCACTCAATGTTTGGTTACGAAGCTGGGGTGGGGACTATGTCCACTTGTCATCCCACGTGGATGATAGAGACAAATCAGATTGATAGTTGGAAACATAGACCTTTCCGAGGGACCGTTTATTTATTTCGAAAGTTCCACTTAAATTACGGAAGATTTGAATAAAAATAATAAACTAGAAAATGAGGTTGGATAAAATAAATATAAGTTACGTTTAATACTATTAAGGTGGATTTAGATAAGCGGTGAGGTGTAGCGTGTTTAGCTTAATTTTTGTTTCACGCTACAGTCTCGCTACAATATATAATCTCACTGTCACCTATATTTTTACACTAACTGCAGGTAAACGCATTATCTATCCAAACCCACCCTAAGTTATTAATAGTCTATATTTTCATCATTTAATTTATAAAGTTTAAAAAGTGTCATTAAATTATATTTAAAAAAATCATTTAAATTATTAAACTATTCGAAAATTTTTATTTAAGTCATCAGGTTATTAAACTTTATTTTTTTAAAAAGTTCAGTCGGTGAGCTCCAAGTGACGATTTGATGATTAATACAGTGGATCAACACCCATCTACAAGTAAAAGAATATATCTTAGATCTGACAATCGTCAGTGTTGAAAATTGAAGAAGAAAGCTATTTGGAATTTTATTCGTAGAGTAGAGAAATGAAGTTAAAAGTTGTTTCATGAAAAAATTTATAGAAGAGTAGAGAAATGAGAAATTTTGATTGGTCCAAGTAGTGCAAATAAAGAAGGCCACACAACAACAATTTTAATAGCCTGATGGCTTAATTCAGTGATATTTTGTAACTTTTTAAAGTTGAGTGACTAAACGTAAACTTATTAATAGTTTAATGACTTGAGATGTAATTTACCTATAAAAGATTAGGTCCGTTTAAAATATGATTCAAGCTCGTTACCTAATATTAAAAGTTAAAATCTAGCCTAGCTTGACTTTTTCCAAAGTTACGATTTTTTATTTTAAATTTTATATAATTTATATATCATATGAAAATTAAATATGATATAAAATAATGTAAATATTAAAAAATATTTTAAATATTTTATGTTTAGAAATTTAGTAAATATATACAATAGTAGTAAATGATAAATATTATTTATTAAATAAAAATAATTATATTAAAATTTTAAAAATATGGATGTGCTCAAACCGATTTAAGTTAGCTATTTATAGAATATAGATAAGACTTTGATAAAATTTTAGACTTATATTTTAAGTAAATTAAGAAATTATATAGAATATGGATATATTTGATTGAATTTGATCCATAAACAGTTCTACTTATACAATGTGTATTTATATTACTCTTATCCTTATCTATTGTAATATTTGTATTTAAAATACTTTTTACACATGAATTTTCATTTAATAAATTTAGATTTCATTAGAAAACTCAATTAAGATTGAATCATAAAATAACATTGGAGTATAAAATGGCCGTGATTGAAATTTCAAATGAAACCTTAATCGTTTGCATAAACGAAAAAAAAATAAAAATAAAAAGGGAATATGCGATGTTGAAATTACATAGATAAGCTTTGAGGGTACTTTCTATTTAAAGATTGTTCAATGAATTGGGACAAACATCCAAAGAATAGTGGCTCCATGATTTGACATAACAAATGACAATGAACACCACTCTTAATTTGGAACAAAACTTTCCTCTTTAATTCATGGAAAATGGGAAACCAAAAGTGGGTTTCGGGCAAGCTAGTTAATTTTTTTTTTTTCTGAATCAAACAACATTATAAAAGATTATTTAGAGATACACCTAATCCCCTATGGAGGCGTTTAAAAAAAATTGAGTACCATCATTATTTCTAATAGATATTTTAGTTAGATTACAGCCTCTTTATTATAAATCTAAAAACGTGCAGAATTCAACACTTTTGTACTACTCTCTTGAAAAATTTGTACCACCTCTTGATTGTCTGATAAGGTAAATACTTTATCCAATCCCTTATAGCAATCGCCAAGCCTTCTAAAATGCCTCACAATTCAACATCTAGAACTGAATAAATGCCCACAAACTAGTTATACCCAAGAATCCATCTGTTGTATTGTCATGAAGAATTCCCCCAATCGTAGCAAAATCGGAATCCTCTTTTACAACTCCATCAGAGTTTAATTGAATCCAATCCTCGAACTTGGGCGAAACTGATACTGGAAATTGCCAATTGGAAACATTTACCTTAAGTGTAGAGGTATATTGTTTAGCCCAACTATATGAGACTTTAATAAATTCCTCAGTACTCCACGTTATTCTTTGGAAAATAAATAAGTTCTAGTTTTTCCAAATACACCAAGTTACCATACCAAAGAAATATTGACAATCAATCCCATCGAGTTGCAACCTAAGATAACTATGAAGATTAACTATAATCCAATCACGCAAATCACCTAAAAAAAAGGAATTATGTTTGACCGCTGGTACAATCCGGTTCCATGTATTGAAACACTTTTTGTTCCAATCATGCAAACAAGTTAATTTTGTTTCCTTCTATCGAAACAGTTAGAGATTTTGTGACTTGCATCTTGTCACTTGTTGAAGAAATAAATATAGTGGCAAAGTAAGTGGATTTGTAGGGTTGAAGGGCTAACGTCGTAGCTTGCTACAGATTCCTATTAAGCATAAAATTAGACAGGGGTTGCGATTGGGGGTGCAGGGGCGGAGCCCCTGTGGTACGAACCATACAGCACAAGTTGAATCCGAATAGAATCATTCCTCTTCTATTTGACTTTGATTAGAAAAGGGTTTTTCAACCCTTAAATAGATATAGTCGAAACTTCTCTTGTATCATTCGTTTTTGAATTTCTCCTCCTCTGCCTATGGTTTTTCCCGAAAGGGTTTTCTACGTAAAATCTGTGTGTTCTTATTATTTTTCTTTTTCTTATTACTTTGTGATCATTCTACCGCCATTATTAATATTTATTATAACAGAAACACTTTATTTTGAACAATAAATTTTAGGTTCCATTTTAAAAAATAATGGTAAATTTGAAATAGACAGATACTAGTAGAAAAATGATACATCCATCAATATATTATTGACTACCTTAATTTCACATCCTAAATTCATATATTAAATTGTTATAAAACTTATATTTTATATTATTTATATTTGTTTAATTCAATTATTATATTTGTATTTTATTAATTTAGATTATGCGCATTAAATTTTAAGTAAATTTAAAAATAGATAATTATTTGATGATGTAAATTAATTCAATAGTTAATATGTAAAAGATGAACTGTATTTTCGAACGATAAGACATTTTTAATTTTAAAAACATCGAATTAATCTTTTCGATAATAATAATATATATTATTGTTGATGGAAGTAAAATTAAATATTATGTTGAAAAATATGGATATCGTAATTGAGTGTTGATTCTTTAGCTATTGAACGTGCATGGAGACAATTTTTATATTTGAAATGTTAACAATTTATTGAACGATATTTATGACTTGTGCTGATTATATGGATGATAAGATCATATCAGTTAAGGGAATATGTTTGGAGTGTAACACCCCAAAACCTGACCTAGAAGTTAGACCGAATTCCGGGAGTTACATTGGCCAACCAAAGTGGAAAAGATAAAACTTATTTATAACCATAGAAAATACTTCACTAAACCCTTATGCTTTGCAATTTTAGTAGATTAAATGATACGTAGTTGTTTTAGGAAACCACATATAACAGACGTTTAAGAACTGTTAGGAATAAATAAAATCAGTGTTTTTGAACAATTTCAAAGTAACTTAAAAATCCCCGTACCACAGTACACATAGACTTATATGCAAAAAAAAAAGGGTGCATAATTCGAATAGTTTATCACGACATTATTTGAAATCAAACTGATCAAAAAACTCTGAGACCTCTGCTATGCCGAGTCCAGCTCCAAAACACGAAATGTACCTGAAAGGAAAAACACTACAGAGATGAGCTATGCGAGCTCAATGTGAGTCCGAAACATAAACATATGGCAAAAAAATGGGGTGACACAGTAAATACTTCAGACAATCATATGTATAAAAATATCACTTACAAAAATCTCAATGAGTATGTCAAATATAATATCAAACCACAGAAATGATGTTCTAACATACACAATAATCAGAACATATTACATGACATTAACTATATTTTCAATAACCAAATGTTCACACAAACAGACAAAATGTTCTGACAAACAGACGTATATTCAGATGCAAACGGATGCACAAGTCAAAATCCCAACCCACCAACCAAACATCACTTTATCCATCCAGCACACCACATAAGGGCTATGGTAGGCCCGTCCACCATGTACACTACATAGAACCATAATAGGTTCATCCACCCTACAAACCACAACGTGGAACTATGCCACTTGAGTAACTGTATACAACTGAGCTGATATACGTATAGGATAGTGCGGTAAACCGCTATACAAAAGTATCGCAATTAAAACTGCTAAGTCTGCCTTCCTTTTCTTCATAACTAGATCCCAAAATTTTCATGCTTGCAACAATGTACACATTATTCCGACAACATGCAGAAACGAACATTAACATTTCCAGTTTGAACAGATTCAAATTTGATTACACTTGTATTCTAATATTCAGTTACGACAACAATAATAAACTCATACTTATTCATCACATAAACGAGCAATAAAATTAAAGCCCATAAAAGCACAAATATACACAAACCAAACTAAATCGAGTCCCCGACACACTTACCGAGGCTTGAACGAGGTTCAAATTACACAAAAACATAAAACAGACAGTTTATGACTCAAAATAAAAATTTTACAAAATAGGTCCACGTGGCCATTTGCCCTAGCCGTGTAGAGGCCTACACGCCTATGTGGACGTGGCCCTGGCCGTGTGGAGGCCTACACACCCATGTGGATGAGACACACGCCCGTTTGTCCAAGTTACACGACTGTGTGAGTAGCCCGTGTAACTCACTGTCCAAAAGTGCTAAAAATAAAGAGCAGAGGAGACACGGTCGTGTGGAGATCTCACACACCCGTGTGGGGACACATGCCCTCGTGGTTAGGCTGTGTGGTACCAAAAATCATCGAAAACCCTAAATTCCCAATTACACACGACCGTGTAGACCGCCCGTGTAGCCACCCTTGTGGTTACGAAACCACACCAAAATAGCTTGAAAATCATGCTTTTGATATTGAAACGATCCTCAACCCTTGTGATAAGCCATAAAAGTAACATGTTTTTAATCTCATTCTTGATGCGTTTTTGGATGATTTATCATGTAAATTAGTGAATTTGATGCTCCAAGTCCTTTAAATTCATGTAAATTTGTGAATTCGATATCTCATGATTTATCATGTAAATTAGGGAAATAAAAAGAGTGAAAAACAAGCCAAAAACGGACAAAAAGAGCTATTTTTAGTATCCACACAACCTGGGCATTTCTATACGGGTTGGCCACACGCCTGTGTGAGTCACACGGGTTGGGCATACGCTCATGTGCCAGCCCGTGTTGATTTTGCACCCTGTTTCCCAAACACACAAAAAAAATCCAATTTTTAGGGTTTCTAAGCATTTTAAAGTCAATAAATATCAATTAGACTCAAAGAAAATACTTGAAGAAAGCCACCAGATTCAACTCAGAAGCGGATCTCCTTCAATATTGAAGATCTCCATTCAATTTCCTTAGAAGTTTTATTGGGTTTCTTTATGTCTTGTTGTTATCCTAACTTTGAGATGGTTTTATTCCAAATTATGAACTAAATTCCCTAGATACATAAGGAAGATGAAACCTATGATGAATCTTATTATTTGATTTTTGAGTTACATGATAAATACTTAATTCTTATTCTCGATTATGTATGCTTATTTCATGTTTTAGTATTTTCAGGATATTAATTCATGTTTAATGTGCTTAACCAATGGAGCAAAAGTCCTTGTTTAAGAGTAGATCTAGCATAATTGAGTGGAGTTGCATGCAATCCTAGAAATAGGACGACATAAATCTACCGGATTAGAGTCAAATCTAATAGGGGAATCCATAGATCGAGTTAATGTGACAATAGGGGTTTTAATTAGAAAGATATTTTAATTAATCAACCTATAGTCAGTTGTTCTTACTCTCGAAAGAGATATTAACATAATTTAGGGATTTCTACAGATTAAGGCACAAGTGAATAAATCGTTTAATTTAGATTCGTAAGAATAAATGGAGTCTAGGTGGATTCTTTCCTGGGTATTGTCTCTCTCATTGGTACTTTTGATTATTTTCCTATTTTATTCTCTGTTGCGTTCTTAGTAGATTAGTTTAGAAATTTTAGAATAAAAATAATCACTTCAATTTATAGGCTAAATAATAGAAAAACGGTAATTACTAGTACTTTTAGTCCTCGTGGATATGATATTCCTATTCACCATAACTATACTATTGTTCGATAGGTGCATTGCCTTAGTCGTATTTATAGTTAGTTTAGTGACCTTCAAGTTTTTGGCACTGTTGCCGGGGACTAAAATATTAGGAACACTCAATTTTTATTAATTTAGCCATTTTTATTTTTATTGCCTTTTATTTTTGCTTTTAGCTTACTTTTTGTTTTCTAGTTTTTCTATTATTTGCTTCTGACAGCTTCCTTTAGTTTATGACTAGAAGAAATCCGTCTGGACCATTAGTATTTGATAGTGAAATTGAAAGTACAGCTCGCAGAAGCCGTAGAGAAGCAAGGCAAAGTCGACATAATATAGTGGAAGAGCAAGAGGACGTTATTATTGTTCTTGAGGAGATGGGTGATATTCGGAATAATCAACTACCTCCTGTAGTTGATGCAAATCCAGATCCTGCCCCTCGTACTATGCACGATTATGCCAAGCCCACTCTAACTGGGACTGAATCGAGTATTGTGAGACACACCATTACTGCGAATAACTTCGAACTGAAGCCGAACACTATTCAGATGATCTAATAGTTTGTTCAGTTCGATGGTTTGCAAGACGAAGATCCAAATACTCATTTGGCTAACCTTCTGGAAGTCTGTGATACTTTCAAGATAAATGGCATTTTTGACGATATCATTCGCCTACGGTTGTTTCCCTTCTCGTTGAGGAATAAAGCTAAACAGTGGTTGAATTATTTACCACGAGGTTCTATCACTACATGAGAGCAAATGGCTAAGAAGTTTTTACTAAAATATTTCCCACCGGCTAAGACAGTCAAGTTGAGGAATGATATCTCTTCTTTCGTACAGATCGACTTAGAGACCTTATATGATGCATGGGAGAGGTATAAGGATTTATTGAGAAGATGCCCTCACCATGCATTACCTTTATGGCTATAGGTTCAAACCTTCTACAATGGTTTGAATCCCTCAACTAGGCAATTAATCGATGCAGTAGCCGATGGTACCCTGAAAGATAAGACAGTTGAAGCGGCTTATGAGTTTATAGAAGAAATTTCATTGAATAATTATCAGTGGCAAGTTTTGAGGATGAAGCCTAATAGAGCAGCCGGTGTTTTCAATCTAGATGTAGTCACCATGTTATCAAATCAGGTAGAACAATTAAATAAGAAAATTGACAGTTTATGTGTTTCTATGTAGGTACATCTGGTGATGCAATGCGATGCAAATGGAGGAGGAATGAGCAATCTAGAATATTTTCCCTACGATCATAGCACAGAGAACAAACAAATTAACTATATGGGTAAGAATTCTAGACCTTAGAATAATCATTACAGTAACACTTATGATAAAAGTTGGAGGAACCATCTCAATTTCTCTTGGGGTGGTCAAGGAAATCAAAGACAACAACCCTCTCCAGGCTTTCAACAACCTTACCAACAAGAGAAAGCATCGACTCAAGGGCTCAAGAACCAAATTGGTCAACTTGCGAAGTTGATTTCAGAACGGCCACAAGGTAGCTTGCCTAATAATACCGAAGCTAACCCAATGGAGTAACTTCATGCAATTACTGTGCGAGATGAATAAAGGTTAGTTAAATCTAAACCAGAGCTGAGGCAAGAAAGTTTGGTAAGTAAAGGTAAGGTAGAGGTAAGCCAGAATAAGAAAAAATCGATTGGTAAATAATATAAACCTCGAGTACCATATCCTAACACGACAAAGAAATACCACATGAACGAACAATTTGGTAAATTTCTTAAACTTCTTAAAAAGTTACATATTAACTTACCGTTTATTGAAGCTCTTTCACAAATGCCCAATTCCGTTAAATTCTTAAAAGAGCTTTTGGCAAACAAATGGAAGTTAGATGATTCGTCACACGTAGAGCTAAATGCAGTTTGCTTAGCTATTTTGAAAAATAATTTACCTAACAAATTGAAAGATCCAGGGAGTTTTACTATTTCTTGTTTAATTGGTAGTTTAAATGTGAATAATGCTTTAGCTGATTTAGGGGCTAATATTAATGTCATGCCCTATAAAATGTTTAAACAATTAGGCCTTGGGAAACCCAAACAAACTAGGATGAGTATTCAATTAGCAGATAGAACCATTAGATTTACTAGGGGTATTATTGAAGATGTACTTGTGAAAATTGATAAATTCATACTCCAAGTTGATTTTGTTGTTTTAGACATGGATGAGGATAGTGACATACCTTTAATTCTAGGACGACCCTTTTTAGCAACTGCCAGAACTATTATTGGTATTGGAACAGGTGAACTAATACTTCGTGTAGGTGATAACATGATTACTCTCTAAGCTCGTGATTCTGCTAAGATATCTAGTGATCGAGATGATTATATGAGTTCTATTAATATGAATAACATTGTGGCTCAAACTTCTTTGCAGGAAATCCCTAGGAAAAACATGGTGGAGCCACATTCCAGTCCATACGAAAAAAATAGAACTACTCATGAAGAACAAATGCTACAGATTGATGAACTAGACGAATGACAGACAAATGTCAAGGAGAAATCGAGAATACACGATGCAGAACCAAAGCGACTCCATGAAGAGCATAAGGATGGAATGAACAAATTTAAGGTTGGAGACCAGGTATTGTTGGATAAAATGGACCCTCAAATTGCCACTTCAGAGCTTAATGCAAACGGAACAACTCCTTTTACAGTATTGAATGCCTTCCCATACGGTACATTCGAGGTAACTCATTCTGAATTTGACAATTTTAACGTAAATATTACTCGACTCAAACCTTATTTTGATAATAGAATTGACGGTGAGAAAGAGGAGTTTCGACTCCGCAAACCACCGTAACAGTGCAAATTTGAGGTAAGTTGAGCTTAAACTTTAGATAAGCGCTTCTCAGGAGGCAACCCAAGTATTAACACTACTAATTCATTTATTTTTATTTTTAATTCATGTTAAATAAGGATTTTTTAACCCACACGGCCTGGACACACGGGCGTGTCCCAGGCCGTGTGTACTAAAAAAGGGTTTGACAGTGAGTTACACGGCCAGACGACATGGTCGTGTGACCCACACGGCCTGAACACGTGGGCATGTCCTTGGCCGTGTGACCCACACGGCCTGAACACGTGGGCGTGTCCTTGGCCGTGTGGATCTTAAGACTTAGTTTTTCCAAAAATTGGCAGAGACACGGTCTAAAATAGTCCACGTTTTCCAAAAATCAACAGAGACACGGCCTAAAATAGTTCACATGCGAAACCTGGAGCTAATTTTTTTCATTTTTAAATCAAGTCAGAGAGTTATATGGGCAAGGCCCACGACCGTGTGCAAGATACAGTCGAGGCACACAGGCATGTAGGCTGTCACACGGGCATGGGAAAAACGAAGAAGGTTGCACATGGCTATGTAACACTACCGTGTGTGCCACACGACTTGGACACATGGATGTGTCTGAGGCCGTGTGAAGACTGGGTTGGTATTTTAAATATACACGGGCTGAGAAGAGCCACAAGGGTGTGTGACACGGCCGTGTGGCCCAACACAAGCCTTTATATGACCATGTCACTCTTAAAAATCCCTAAACCCAATTTTATTTTTCTAGGTTTGTCTTCTTCCTCCCCAAATTCCACCCACAATCCCTAGCCGCCACTCCCTCCAACCGCTCCTTTTCAGCAGCCGTTCCTTCCCCCTTCCTCACCCCTTTGAGACACCACCCTCCTTTGGCCTCTCTCATCTCCTCTCCTTTGCCCTTCCCACGACACAACCCCATACTGACCCGTTCCCCTTATTCCCTTTCCCCCATTCGAACCACCCACCAGCAGTGCCCACACCCCACGACCAACCACCCTAACAA
The DNA here is from genome assembly GCF_007990345.1 of Gossypium hirsutum. NCBI lineage: Eukaryota > Viridiplantae > Streptophyta > Magnoliopsida > Malvales > Malvaceae > Gossypium > Gossypium hirsutum. The sequence continues at coordinate 5,694,445 of NC_053438.1, read as the reverse complement.
CCCCCTCGCCGCTTCTCCATTTCTCCGTCGCACAGCACACACCCATCGTTCACACACCTAAAGCCCGAACTGAACTGACCCATCGTCGTGCCACCATCATTTCCCCGTCACTACCACTACCGTTTACTCCGGTCACCACCCATTATTTTTCTTATTTCTTTATTTCTTTATCTTTTTCTTGTTTAATATTATTATTAGCTATTTTATTCTCTTTATTTATTGTTTATTATCTATTATTTTCTATTCTTAGTTCTATTCTTTTATTTTTCTAGTCATATTTGTTTACTACCCTTATTATTATTTTTAATTCACTGTGTTTATCATTCAATTTTTTTATTCTTAATGCTACTATTTTAGTTTATTTTTATAGCCATTATTATGATTCATCTTTAGTTTATTATTTTGACTTCTTTGCTTGCTATTTCTATTACTATTGTTCTTTGTTCTTAGTATTAGAATTATTTATTTATTTATTTATTTATTTATTTCTGCTTTTCCTTATTCTTGCTTTCAAAATGTCATGATTTGTCCTTTAGTTACGAATTCGTTATTTGATTTATTATTCCTTATTGTTTTCACCACTTTGATTCATGATGGTTTCACTTTCTAGCTTTTGCATGCATGGGTATTCATACATACTGCTTTAGGAGTAATTTCTATTTAGGACTACCTGGATTTTACCTTCTTGCCCTTTGATGATGCTTTATTTATTGATGAATTCTCTTACTTTTTTGGGCACACCATGACAAACACTCGTGCAAAGTCTAAGGTTGTCGTTCCCACTTTGAAAAAGTGGAAGACACCTGGCGCAACCTCCTCCTCGAGTGCGTCCGCTAAGGTTCACCACCCTTATCTCCAGTTTTTAGTGGGCCCCCAGGAGGATTTATTTCAGCTCCTTCGAGTGCGACCACTCGACTTAGATCAATGTATTGATTGGGCCGCGTTGGAGCAGGTCTACCTAGCTGATCACGTGCGCGCCTTTATTGCTATAACACTGTGGGACCGTTTCTTCTCGATCATCAAGCCCATATACATGGAGCTGATGTTAGAGTTTTGCTCGACATTTACTCTCCAGCATGCGATGACTACTCATGACAAGCCAGACACCATCACTTTCTGACTCGGTGGTTTAGTGCGCCATATGAGTGTCCCTAAGTTTGGTGTTACTTTGGTCTATATACTGAGGAGTTTATGAGTGTCGAGAACTTCCTCCGTCTACATCGGCACATTCACTACTCGCTAGCTAGTTATTGGACAGATCTTACGGCGAGTATGACCCCCTATGACGCGAGTCGCTCGAAGGCGACTTCTCTCTCGCCAGCCTTACGGTATCTTCATGCCTGTTAGCTCACACTTTGACCAGTGAGAAAGAGAGCACCGAAGTCGCCAGTAGTACTGATGTTTATTTTCTATGGAGCATGGCCACTGGGCATATCTTTGATTTAGCATACTTCTTCTCCTTAGCCTTTCGCCATCAGACTGACCGCCACAAGAAGGGTCCTATCTGTTTAGGCCCTTATGTGACTCAACTCGCTCGACACTTCGATCTCTTCGATACACCGGAGTAGTCCTCTACACTTACACTCATCAATCAAATGTCCCCACAGGGAATCTCGACCATGATCCATATGAGGATGATAAAGCGGCTTCATGGAGTTGATCCTCCTAAGTATCGTTTACTTCATACTGACTCTCAGAATGACCTAAAGGACTTCACTGATGATGTACCACTACATCACGAGGGTCCACCTCATCCTCCACCTTCGAGTTACTGTCTTGTTTTTTCTGCTGCCACTTTGACAGACCTCTCCGAGTGTTTCGCTCTCTTTGAGTAGCGTTGATTTTAGAGGTTCGATAGTATTGATGCGACTTTACAGCAGATCTGTCAGCATCTCCATATCTCCTCCTCGGCGCCTACGACTCATGACACCGACACGTCTGATGATGAGGACCATTGAGTCCATTTGTTTTATTTTTATTTTTATTTTTATGCTTATTGTTATTTTTTTAGTCATATTTCATTTTTATCTTTTGAATTATATTTTTATTTTTATGATTGTTTCTAATCGAGTATAATCCCTTAATCTTCTTCACTATTTGTGTTTATTTTCTTATTAGTTTGCTCGGAATCATGCTCTACATTTAGATTTGCCTACAATTCTGATTTTCACTATTCTAAGGATTTCATCCAATATTCAGGGCAGTTTCAGTTTTCTCCCTCTCTTATGATATTCTGTTTATACTGTGATTATCTATGTTTGTACATTGAGGAAAGTGTACATCTTAAGTGTGGGGAGATTATTTATATAATTATTAGAAAATCCTTAAATTATGTCTTGTGTTTAAGTAATTTTCTCATACTACTATTAGAATGAATTTTTATCGATTTGTGATTTTTATTGATATGTTTTAGATTAAATTCATAGATATTTTGTGCATTGGTTGTTTTAAACTTTAAGCCATGAGAGAATCAAGCATGATAAGTCTATTTTCAAAATTAAAAATTTTTAGGTTGTTTCCCTTAATTGAGGTATTACCTTGAAGTTTGAGATTTGCAAGATTGACATCAAAAACTATAATTTTTTTGTGAGATTTTGAACCTTTAGAGCATACATTTTTCTTGCTCATTTTTATTATTGGTTATGAGTGTGTCAATATTGATTTGTTATTCTAGTACTTGTTTCGATTATGCATGTTAAGACCACACATTTGATTTGATATACTAAGATGATAAAGACACTTAGGTTTTAACCAACTTATCCCATAAAAGCCTACCTACATAATTAACCCTTAGTGAACCTCTTTAAGCCTAACACACCGTTTCTTGATTTACCCATTAATGATAACCCATAACTCATTTTTTTGTTCATTGAGAATTTTTCCCGTTTTATTGACTCTCTTTTTGTCGAGATTTGATTTGGTTAATTGCCTAACTATGCTCTTTTGTTTCATTTGCTGAGTTATTTCTGATTCTTGTTCAAAAAAATGAAAAAAATGATGAGAAAAAAATAGATAAATAAAATACATATATATTGATTATTATTTAGTTCTATGTTAATTGAGCTTGAACAGTTAAATTCATATTTTGAGAAGAAGCTCGTGTTATTCTTGAATAGTTTTCAATTGATGTAATTGTTTTTAATTTAGCATTTATTTATTTTTCTAGTTTGGTAATTTATCAATTCGATCTCGATTTTAACCATCTTTTTCAGCCTTTCTCCACACCTTTAACCTAAGCCCCATTACAACCTCTTAAAGACTTTTTGATTTGTGTATCTCATTTTACAGTGATGGAGATTTGATTTTCATGCAAGTTTATGGTAATGACTTTTCATTTTTGACTATTGAGTGCTTATTTTTGAACCTTAAACACTTTGAGTGATTTGAGTGAATCTTTAGTGAGAATGTTCATTCTTGTCGATTTTGAATTAAAGGTAATTACTTAGATAAGGGGAAATACCTATGTTTTCATGCTTTAAAAATGTTCGACTTGGATTGTTTAAATCTTTAAGTGCTCTTTTATTTGAATTATCAATGTATGATTATTTGTGAATTATGAAAAACATTATTGATAAGAATTATAAGTTGAGAAAGATTAATTTTTAATTATGAGTTGAGGATTTTACTTGAGGACAAGCAAACATTTAAGTGTGAGCATATTTGATAAGCCATAAAAGTAACATGTTTTTAATCCCATTCTTGATGTATTTTTGGATGATTTATCATGTAAATTAGTGAATTTGATGCTCCTAATCCTTTAAATTCATGTTTCTATACTTAGGTGAGCATAGGGGAACGAAAAGAGCGAAAAATAAGCCAAAAGTGGACAAAAAGAGCTATTTTCAGTATCCACACGGCCTGGGCATTTCCACATGGGTTGGCCACATGCCCATGTGAGCCACACGGGCTAGGCACATGTCCATGTGCCAGCCTGTGTCGATTTCGCACCCTATTTCCCCAACACATGAAAAACTGAATATTTAGGGTTTCTGAGCGTTCTAAAGTCTATAAATATCAATTAGAAGAAGACCCAAGAGGACACAGAGAGAAGAACGAATAAAACACTCGAAGAAAGCCACCGGATTCAACTCAGAAGCGGATCTCCTTCAAGATTGAAGATCTCCATTCAATTTCCTTAGAAGTTTTATTGGGTTTCTTTATGTCTTGTTGTTATCCTAACTTTGAGATGATTTTTTTTCCGAATTATGAACTAAATTCCTTAGATACCTAGGGAAGATGAAACCTATGATGAATCTTATTATTTGATTTCTAAGTTACATGATAAATGTTTGATTCTTGTTCTCAATTATGTATGCTTATTTCATGTTTTAGTATTTTTAGGATATTAATTCATGCTTAATGTGCTTAATCAATGGAGCAAAAGTCCCTGTTTAAGAGTAGATCTAGCATAATTGAGTGGAGTTGCATGCAAACCTAGAAATAGGACGACATAAATTTACTGGATTAGAGTCAAATCTAATAGGGGAATCCATGGATCGAGCTAATGCGACAATATATTTCAATTAATCAACCTAGAGTCAGTTGTTCTTACTCTCGAAAGAGATATTAACATAATTTAGGGATTTTTACGAATCAACGCACAAGTGAATAAATCGCTTAATTCAGATTCATAATAATAAGTGGAGTCTATGTGGATTCTTTCCTGGGTATTGTCTCTCTCATTGGTACCTTTGATTATTTTCCTATTTTATTCTCTGTTGTATTCTTAGTTAAATTAGTTTAGTAATTTTACAATAAAAACAATCACTTCAATTTATAGGCTAAATAATAGAAAAATGGCAACTACTAGTACTTTTAGTCCTCGTGGATACGATATTCCCTACTCACCATAACTATACTATTGTTTGATGGATGCGCTTGTCTTAGTCGTATTTATAGTTAGTTTAGTGACCATCACCTTGGTAACCCACAATTATGCCCAAACATATAGATTTTCATGCAATTCAGTAACAATATGATACTTCAAATAACCAATTTCAAAAACACACAAGACATTATCGAATTCCGGTGGAATTCGATACCGAAGTTAACCATTTCAGAACACACACCTTAGAACGCAATATCAAGCACTAAGGATCAATCAATTCGCTCTCAGCAAACTGTTCAGAAACCTCAATTTCACACATAAATTTATACTATAAGAACTTCAATTAACAAAATAATATAAACAGAAGCAATTCTATTATAAACCCTACCTGCTTCACCTCCGATAAAACAAAACACACGAGGACGATTAGTTTTAACAGACAACACGTAACGTGAGTGTAAAACGGAAGAAACAAGAAATCAAAAGAATTGAAATTTGGGGAAAAAACCAAAAAATAACAGAGGGAACAAAAAATAGGGAAAAGGAAATGGAAAAAATAAGGAAAAAACGTGAAACTGAAAAACCTTTTCTTTCAAAATTTAAAAGTAAATCTTTAAAAATTAAAAACAAAACAAAACCAAAATAAATTAATTCCTCAAAACACACAAGAGGACTCAAACCCGAAACCCAAAGGTAAACTAACACTCTCACCACCACCAAACGTGAAAACGTGAAAACCCGCTCAAGTGCTTGACCTATTCAATGACCCTAACCACAACATCAAAACTTCTAACCCTAAATTTTAGGGTATTACATAAAGGATCGGATTAGATCACTCTTATATAATCCCTTGAATCAAAGAAGTCGAATTGGATAAAATCGTTGATATTTTAGCTGCCGAGAGTCTGTTTACCTTATTTCTTATTATTATATTGTATTCCACTAATTAGTATGTTATAGATCTTCTCTATGTTAGCAAGTCTTGAAGAAATCTATATAATTGAAAGACTTGTACAGGTTTAAGTACCTACAAAAAATTGAAGCATCTTGTATATTATTAAGGCAAAATAATAAATACAGCCCCTACTTGTTTTGTTGTTTTGATTCTTTTTTTTTAAGATCATTTTGGCCCTCAACCTTCAAATTTTAATTAAATTGTTTTCTATTGAATATAAAAACCGATTGAATTGTTAAAATTTTAATAAAATTTGATGTAATAATTCACGTGCCAATTCATGTGCGCTTCATAAAAATTCAAAAAAAAATAAAAAGTATTTAAAAATACAAAAGAAAAGTTCATAATTTCTTTTTAAAAATTTAGAAGTTTATAATACCCTACATGTAGGTTACTAATTGTCATGTTAGTGTCCTTAAAATCTTGAAAGTTAAAGAGTCAAAGTAACAAAAAATAGAGCTAAAGTGATAAAATGAATACCAACAAGTGGTTGGGTGTAATGGTAAGACACATTGCACTCCCAAATAAGGGTGTTCAAACTTCGGTTAAAACTAAATTAACAGACTGAACCAAACTAATTCAGTTAATCGGTTGGTTAACCAATCTAGTTCTGTTGGAGGTCAGTTAAAGTTTTTTTGAAATTTTGATTTACGGTTAATTCGGTTTGAAATTGGGTAATTAACCGAATTAACCGAACTTAATAAATAATATTATATATTATATGTATTAGGCTATTACTAATTCGGCTAATTTGGTCAAATCAACATTATCAATTTATTTTTTTTATTTGTTTTATACTTGCTTTAACAAAAATGTATATATAAATTTTGGTTTAGTTAGTGGTTAAAGGATTAAAAGGTTCGGTTAATTCGGTTAATACTAATTCGGTTTGGTTAACCGTTTGAACACCTCTACTCCCAATAAGAAAATGTAGGTTTTAAACTTTGGAGACAACATTACTAAAACAGGCAACCATGAATCCCGAATATGAACCATAAAATAGAATACATAATATCAAAAAGAAAAAGTGATATAATAAATTAATATTGTAAACCAAATTTATTAAGGAAATAACACACATCCAATCCTGAATTACGCAACGAAATGTACTTTATTAATCATAAATTGCAAGCATTTTTCTAGCAATTTACGTCATTCGTGACATATAAGAGACAGACATAACGGGAAATGTGGGGAAAGAAGAAGGAAAATTATTCTTTGATTATCTTCTTATTTAATTTAAGTGTAAATTTCTTTTTAAAACAAATTTTAAAATTATTAATAATTTCTTTTTTAATCTTTAAATAAAAAGATAAAATGCATTAAAACACTTAAATCTTCAAACTTTTATATTAATAATAATGTTGAGACCTTGGTCGCAACAAATTACATTCACAGATATGGAAAGGAGGCTAACCTGTGGGTGAGGTAACATTTTCAAAAGTAGAATAGCATGGAAATGAAATGGCAGAAACATTAGTGACGGCAGGGTTATGTTCAAGGCGTGGTGGTGAATGTTAGATTGGTGATTGGAATACCTAGTTTTCATACAATAATAGCTTTTGTAACAATTGTATTGTTTAACTAGAATTAATGTTCTGTTGTTTTTAAATAGAATAGTTTAAATGAAGCAAAAAATTATAATAATATTGATACCAATTAAACTAAAATTTAATTAATTAATTAATTTAATTTTAGACAAACATATAAAGGAAGATGGTCATCATTGCAGTTTGAAAAATATGTGTGTATGATGAATTGTTGATAAATTGGTTTAAAGAAAAGAGAAATTAAGACAGACGTTCTGACATTTGTGAATGGAACTTTCTTTGTGTCAATTAGGATCAGTCAAGCTCAAATTTCATGCATGTTTTTCTCAATGGGTCTAGTGATGATGACAAAATATATGAAAAAAATTAGTAAATTATGATTTAATAAATTGTTTGAAAATTTTCTTTTGCTTGACTCGAGAGAATCATTTTTTTTTATAATGATACGTACAATTATAATATATCTGGATAGATTCATTAATAAATTGAAATAAATAAAAACAAAATATATTTAGACTTGAAATTGGAACAACAAATTAAAAACACAATGGAATGACGGTGTGGACAAATATTATTAAATTCATTATCATTCCATAGTTGATAAGTTCTATTTTATCATTTACTCCGTTCAATTATGAATGTATAATCTTAAAAATTATTACCATTATCATGAATATTGGATGCATCTATCTCTGCCTCACCTTCTTCTGCTTCAATTAATTTTATTACTTTTTTTTTAATATTTCCAATCATTTTAAAGGTAAGTAATTATTCAAACATAATCCTTAGAAAAACATTTAAACATCAAATATACGATTTTTTTATAATACATTATTACATTTTTACCCTTTTAATAGTTGCATATGTATAAGGATAAGATAGTAATTTCATATAATGGGGCGAGCTGCACAATCAATTACCATAACAGCTCTATACTCCCAATCAAAAAATAAAATAAAATCTATCCCGTCACCCACTTCCACTTTTTAAAGAAAAAATCTACTCAATTCAAAGTGGATTGATATGAAATTCACGAGACAATTTGAGGTTTACCATCACTAACCCAAATTGCTAAGCTTCCTCCTTGCCAATAAGCTGGAGAATAATAATAATTTGAAAAATATTTTAGTTTATGTTTTTTTTTCTCAAATTGGTTTTAAAATTCAAAATAATTGTATTCAAAATAATTGCAAAGGGTTGTTGCGGCCCAATCTGTATTTGTGAGTCAAGGGTCTATGACTGAGCGACTTTAGTCGGATGAGACCTAGTTAGCAGATGAGATTAATCGTTTAGAAAGTGAGGAAAAGGAAATGAATAAGAACGGTATAAAAAGAGCTTTGGTCCTGTGGACTTGAATCTGCAACCTAGGAAACGGGCCAGGATCGTTAGGCCTCAACGAGTTGAGGCGGTTCTGAGCGTATGTAACATTTCAATATGTGTTTTCTGTGGTAAACACCATCCGGGTGAGTGTTAAAGGAAAATTGAGGCATATTTTAAATGTGGATATGTTGAGTGTCATGTTAGGATTTGATCACAACATACCCTTAATCAAAAGCAAATGTTGGCTTAAAGAGGGGAACGAAGATTGGTTTGTGCAACTTGGCGTCGTAAGGATTGAGACGCATCTGGCAGCAATACAGATACATCTGGAGCTGTACCCTGCATTGATGAAGTGACTAATCATTATTAGGGCTTTTGAGGCTTTGGGATCGTATTGTTAGTGGTGAATTGTCTAGGTTTTCATTAAAAATTAGAGTTGTCAACGTTAGAGTGGTGATCAGTTTGGAATGAGGAATTTCAAATTTTATGGTTAAATGATTGGTGTGGCAATAGGAATTTTGAGGATGAAATTCTTTTAAGGGGGAGAGTTGTCACATCCCAAAAAGCGGGTTAGAAGAAATTAAGTTTGTGAAACCAAGAGTGGTCACATCCAGATATTTAGTTTTGATTGTGAAAATCATGATAAGTGAATTGATTTGGTTTAGTGGTTAAGTGTGTTGCTTGTGTGTGTGAGGTTTTGGGTTTGAGCCTTTCCCTTGAAATTTTGCTAATTTTTAGTTCAATTCGTATCCCTAGTCTTTTGGCTTAAAACTTATTTTTGTTAAGTTATGTTAGAATGAGCTTGCTAGTTTAGTGGTAAAGTGTCAACATACCCTAGGTCTTGTGTTTGATTCTTGTTGTGTGCAAATTTAAAATATTTTTCTATTTGATATTTTTTTAAAGTTGAATTTGAATTTCTTTAAAAAAAATCTGGTGAGTTGGGATATGTTTAAGATATCTTGATTTTGTTCTTTTTATTTTAAAAATAATATATTGAAAAATCCATAAGTTTTCTTCCTACTCCAACTGTCCAGCACCCCCACCTTTTGCACGTTTCCTTCATTTTGTTTTCCTTTTCTTTGTGCTAGAAGTTTTGTCGTTGGTTTCTTTTCTCTTCCAAATGTTTCTACTGCTTGATCTTAGCTTTTTCTCACGTTTATTTTGGTCACATCTAATTTTTTTCTATCACTTTTCTATTCATTTTTGCCTTTGTTTGTTCATGTGGTTAATTAATCGTCGATTCGCTGTTCTAATTCGGGTAAGTGTTAGTATTAATTTAACTAAGACTCGGTGATGTTCTCTGTTCATGAAGAGATAAGTGGGTGAGTTGATTATTTTGGATTGAATTGGTTTTGATAAATTTTTGTAATTCTACCAGGCGATTATTGTGGAGGGGGAAATTTACCATTGAACTAAGTACGGTTGGGTTGTTGTTTGTACAATGGTAGGTGATTTAATGGTGATTTGGGGTTGTTTTGTTAATTGTTATTAGTGTGAATGTTCAATTCGTTTTAGTTATTTGATTTCTAATCGGGGTGTCATAGATGTTGAATGTAGGTTTTCGGGAGTGCTTTGTCATGTGGTTGTTAAGAAATAACATCAGGTGTGTGAAATCAACCCAAAAACTCGTTAGAAACTCGATAAAATCATGAAATTGAGCTATTGTTCAAAACTGTCCAGCACTACACAACCGTCTGTAATCATGCAGACTTTGTGGGTAGGCCGTGTGAAATCATGCAAACCGTGTGGGTCACACGGTCGTGTGAAATAATGCAGACCGTGTGGACCACACGGGCTAAGTTTTTGGGTTGTGTTGGCCTTAGGGGCCAATTTTTAGGCCCGACTAGAGGATTCATAAATTGGGTCTGTGGGCATTATGTAGGGCCAGAAAAGCATAAATTTTAGTAAACAAATACGGGTAAGTGTAGGAAGTATGTTAAATAAGTTCTGAAAAGTATAATAATGAGATATGATCTACTATAAGTAGGTATGTGAGTTAAGCACGACTATTTAGTAAACCATGTGTGTTATACATATTCTGACATCTATTTTAATAAGCTATCCGTTTCAACCATGTAATATGATATGCTATGATATGTATAAGTCATATGTAAGTTACGCTCCATATAATATCTGTTTATGTATGAGTGTGTACAACCTATGTGACATGTATGTATGTTAATGTGATTTTGTATATGCATTGGGGTGGGTTCTAATTTGTTGGAGGAAGTGTTTTTCGGTAATACTACTGCATTTTTGGCGATTAAACCGCAATATATGTTAGGCAGCTCAACTACACTATTATGAGTGGCATACCACCACGACCCGATGTGATTGGATGGATGGACTCTTGAAGTCCTTATTGGTGTGATTGGTTAGACAGAGTTGGTATGTAGCAAATGGTGGTAGGATCTATGTTTGCATTTGTTCTAGTATGGTATGACATATGTGCTTTTGAAAACATGACATTCTGGTCTAATATATATGTATATGAATAAGATTCTGAATCAAAATATGTTTCAGTTATATGATATTATGATTTGAAAGATATATATGTTTCTGGTAACACAACATTCTAATATGTTTTTGGTACATTAAAGTAAAATTTTGTGATCACATTTATGTATGTGCTTGTTAAATAAAATTATGCTTGTGGGTTGAGACATAGACTAAGCTCCTATCTCATTTGTCTATTTAATTCGTTTCAGGTGTACTTCCAACTTAAGACCGAACGGTGTGTGGGAGCTCAGATTGGTTACCCGATAAAATATGTGTGGATTTATGTTTTAATTATTTTTGGATTGTAATCTATTTTTGGGTTTGGTTTTTGTTTTTTTTCTATTTGTCGACCTTTATTATTTTTGAGCATTAAACTGCAAATCACACGAGCTAACAAGTTAGATTTCAGTTTGCCAAACGAAAACAAACTTTGAAAATTTTCCGCTGCGAGTTAAGTAAACCCTTGAGTGTTTTTCTATAAATAAATATTTTAAACTAATTTTAGCATTAACAGGTGATAAGTCAAAAAAGTAACATATTTTAATATCGTTCTTAATGCATTTTTGGATGATTAATTATACAAATTGGTGAATTTTATGCTCCTAATCCTTTGAATTCATGTTTCTATACTTTGAATTCATGTTTCTATACTTAGGTGAGCATTTGAGAGCAAAACGAGTGAAAAACGATTGAAAATCAAACAAAAAAGTAGATTTCAGGAGCCACACTTGCTGGGCCTTCCCACACGGTATGGACACTCGGCCATGTGCCAGACCGTGTCGGTTTCGGGACTTGCATCCGAAACAAGCGGAAAAACGAAAATTTTAAGCTTTCTAAGCATTGTAAAGTCTATAAATACCAAATAGAAGAAGAAAGACGGGAGCCATCAGAGAATATTGAAGAAAACAACTCGAAGAACACTGAGCAAACTCTGACTTTGAGATGTTTTTATTTACAATTATGAACTAATTCCCTAGATACCTAGGGAAGATGAACCCTATGATGAATTCTATTATTTGGTTTCTGTTTTACATCATGAATACTTGATTCTTGTTCTCAGTTATGTGTGCTTATCTCTTATTTTAATATTTTTGGGATATTAATTCATGTTTAATGTATTTAAATTAGAGGAGGAAAAGTCTCTGTTTAAGAGTAGATCTAGCATAATTGAGTGGAGTTGCATGCAATCCTAGAAATAGGACGACATAAATTTACCGGATTAGAGTCAAATCTAATAAGGAAATCCATAGATCGAATTAATACGATAATAGGGGTTTTAATTAGAAAGAGATTTCAACTAATCAACTAAGAGCTAGTTGCTCTTACTCTCGAAAGAGAAATTAGCATAATTTAAGGATTTCTACGGATCAAGATACCAAGTGAATAAATCGTTTAATTCAGATTCATAATAATAAATGAAGTCTAGGTGGATTCTTTCCTAGGTATTGTCTCTCTCATTGGTTATCTTTCAATTATTTTCCTGATTTATTTTCTGTTGAGTTCTTAGTTAAATTAATTTAGTAATTTTAGTTTAAAACTAATTACTCCAATCTGTCGACTAAATAATAGGAAAACGATAATTACTAATACTCTTAGTCCTCGTGGATACGATACTCTACTCACCACAGCTATACTATTTATCGATAGGTGCACTTGCCTTTGTCGTATTTTTAGTTAGTCACGTGAACACACATCAACAGGAAAAGATTTGTTCAAAATTGATATTTTCGAAGCATACAAATTTGACATTGATTTTGGCATTTGAATTAAGTGTTTGCGAACTTAAGTTTTTTAGAATGTTTGTGAAAGTTTTGCAAGTTTTATGTTTTTGAAACGTGTTTTTAGTTTGATCGAAACAAAGGCTTTCAAACAAGTTAATGTAACTTCTCAATATCCGATCATAACTTCTAGGCTGGGTTTGGGATGTTACAGGGTTAGTATTAAAGCTTTCGTAAGCTTGTACAAGACTCGAAAATGTTTACTTATCATAATAATTGCTTATAACGTTCGTACTTGATTGTTAAATAACTAAAATTATATTTCTTCTAATTGTAGTTGCCCCGATAATGAATGTGGCACATTGTAGCTCGGACCTGACGATCGGGTCGTGTATGGGGTGCTGCATAAATTTTGATATCAATCATTGTATTATGCATAAATTATGGATTTAATCTCTATACTTTAATTTAGTCTCTTTCAGTCCTTGTAATCTTTAGGTTTTGAAATTTCAATTCTAATCAAGTGTCGGCGGTTAAATCATTTAAGTTATAAGCTATTTCTAAAATCTCATATGACATATATATTATCATGTATATTTAATACAATGCCATCTTGTTAAGTTCACATGTTATGGACAAAACAAAAGCTAATTAATGGATTTGGTGGATATTGTTTTCATCAAGGTTGAAATTTTAAAATTCCAAAAGTATAAGAATCAGGAATGATCGAATTGAATAACACAAGTTAAATCTATAACTTCTTATATAGTATATAACTAATAGCATAATATCAAACAGATTTAATTATTATAATAGGGAGAAGACTTGAAATTTATAAAGTACATGAAATAAAATTAATTTAATTAAAATAAAATTACATGATTCAATACATGACGTAATGATAAGAGATTTTTTTGACTATTTTAAATGATAAATTTTCTAGAAAAGTTTGGCTTTAAAATGAATTTTCAACCAAAACATATTTAATAAAAACGAGATTCATGTGAAATGATTTACATAAAATAATCAACTAATCAGACATTGCTGCATTGAAGCCAAAACCCAATTCGACATCAACACTGATACTCAATCTCCTTCTCAAAATATTGAAAACGACATTTATTTTGCATTCTTCCCAGATTACATATTAGCCAAAAATAATTTAATTGTTCTATCTTTTTGTTTAATTAAAATCAAAATCAAAATTATTATCGTTATCATTATCGTTATTTGAATTTTTTATGTCCCACTTTTGAATTCCTTTTTTTTTTCTAAAAAATATTGGGTCTAGATACATGACCCCTGAAAATTTAAATCATCAAAAATATTTGTGAAGTCACAAAAAATTAGAAGGGAATAGATGATGTGCAAAAAGTCGTAAATAATAATAATAAAATAACCTAGTTTGTTTGAAAATGACAAGACTCATCTTGTTGAAAGTCCCCAAGGTATCTTTGCTATAATTCAACATCTTCATATGAAACTTCTTGAAATGGTGAAACATTTTAAGACCTATATATATTTAGGGTTAGTATTTTTTATTTTATAAGTAATTTTATAAAATTGTCATGCGTTTTTTATGGGTATCGAAACCACTAAATATAAATTCCTACGATAAAATAATAGTAAATTGAAATATAGAGTAGTAGGGTCAAATTTATAGGGACTGCTTGTCTAGTTTTGCATTTTCTCGTGACCAGAATCACTGTCGCAGTAATAGTCGTGCCAACGACCAGTGCGTTGCAATGTTGGAAAATGAAAATGGGAGGTTTTAAATTGATTAAGATAATAAAATAAGGAAATACGAGAAATAAAATAAAATAAAAACAGATTCAAAAATGCAAAAATATATTTAAGAAAATAAAATAAATGGATAAATAAAATATTTTTTTAAGCTTAGCCTTAGTCTCAATGTACTCCAATCTTGAATCGATCCTTGAAATAGATTTTCCTTTCCAATTGATAAGCTAGTTATAGCAATCGAGGATCCCTCAAACTACCAACTCTTCCTCTCGTAGTCGATCCTGGTATCACTTGCAAATTGAACCTTGCCAAATTTCCAACCACGTGGCACGTACTCGTCATTTAGGACTTCGACAGCCTTGTGATCTGAAATGCCCAACTAGAATTAACGGCCTCAACCGTGTGGGTCCTTTAAATTCGATCACTATCTCCCTTTACGAAATCCAACTAGCTTTTTCCAATTGAACACGTCAATTTGTTCGCGGGATTTTGAATACAGCACCACCAACTCAACTTCCCAACTATACGCTAAACGAATCCAACCCAACGCGCACTTTTTGAATTGAAATTGAATGAACTTTGAGGGACGAATTTGTACTATCTCATATACTAAAGATATAGCGAATACCGAATTGAGCGGTTTTTTTGAGCGGGTTCGTATCTCACGATTGTTTTGTTGGAGCAATTTCCAGGCTAAAGCTAAAAAGGGTTTAGTTAATCATGGAAAGAATCATGCTTGAAAATAAATAGTTTAAATGAAATTTTGGAAAGTTGAAAGGGAAAAGGCCTTGGAAGGCAATTAAACCAAAAGGTTGGAAACAAAGGGAAAAAAAGGAATGAAACAGAGATTGAGTATGACGCAGGAATGGGAAAAAAATAAAGAATTTTATTAAATGCTAAAGGTAAATGTGTGTTGAATTGACCGTAGCCACTAGCCATTTATTTACATTTTTAGTGTTAAAATTTAGCTAGATTTTTTTAAATATTATCACTAAATAATTCCAAAATTATCATTAAATAATTTAAAAATTAAAAATTAAATTTAAACTAGAGATTAAATTTAAACTAATTAGAGAGTTGTAGCAATATAAAAAATCATTTAATTTTTATCCAACCACTTTAAAAAGAATCTTCAACCCTTTAATCTTTACCCAGTCATCTTTGTATCTTCAATCTTTCAATCAAGCCCTCCTCTTTGCTTTTTTTCCAATTTAGCTCTTTTTTGTAAGAGTTTGAATTCAACACACAAACTTCATTCTTGATAAGAAAAAATCTAAATTTAATAACATTTTATCCGATAATTAGCCAAAAATAAATACATTAAAAATACAAATTTATCTAGCTATCAGTTTTTTTAAAATATTTATTTTATTAATATTTTATTATATTTTTATAAAATATTTATTAATTTTTTATTTTAGTTGTAGAATTATTCCCACGTCTTTCTCTTTGCTTAGAATAAGACAAGACCAAGATCTCCATCCAAATTAGAAAAATCAATTTGCTTTTGGTTCGTCCATTTACTTCAAAATTAAAGTGCAATAATAGAAATTTTAAGACATATCATGCATGGGTGATTCATATGTATTAATTACAATATTAAATTTATTTTTAAAATTTTAAAATTTATATATTTTCACAAATAATATAAAATAATATAATCTAAATACAATATAAAATACTATATATTGTTCAACCCATCAATTAGTTCGATTAATGAAATTTTTTTGACAAATCTTCATGTTATTGCTATTTTAAGTTCTTCAATGTTTTTTTTATTAATTGTAAGTTACCCATTGTAAATATCTTATCCATCTCAGCCTCACACGATTATTATTTGATCACACTCTTATCCAATTTATTCTTCAAACTCTTAGTGAATGATTTCCTTGTATGATAACTTTTTTTTTTTTTTGAATTTCCTATGTTAACTTATGCTCTGGGTTGGGTAGACGAGTTTGTAGGCACGTCTACTGCATGCTTTTTCAAAGGTCGTTACTTCTTTTTAGTGGGGGAATTGACTAATCTTTACTTAAAATGTAGATTCAAGTTTATGCAAATTTTTTACAGTGAAATTATATTTCTCTATTTTTATTTTTAAAATATTTATATTTTGGGTTTTAAAATTTAAATTTAATTATTACAATTTTTTATGTTAAATTTATTTATGTAACGTTTAAAAAGAAAACTCACAGTAGGCATGCAATAAAAAGTTTGATATTGTAATGAACATGTATTTAATAGAAGTATTGTAATGATGCTTGTATAAGTAAAAGTATCATGGAAACCTTTGTACGTTAGATTGCATTTTGCCTCAATTCAAAAAGTAGGTAGATTAGTTCCTGTATATTAGATTAAATAGTAAATTGGCCATTTTGTTAAAAAAATTCACCGATTTCTACGGTTAAAAATTGGTCTCTATACATCAACATAAGGTACATATGACATGCTACGTGTCACTATTTGGTTATTCTGTTAGTCTTGTTAGTTTTTAACAGTAGAAATGGATAAATTTTATAATAAAAATAATTAGCCTGCTCTTCGATCTAAATTACAGAGATTAATTTACTCATTTTTTGAGTGAAAGAGACAAAATACAATCAAATAGCTAATATAAATTCTTGGTTTTGGTATTTTATTTGAATGCTCTCTTTGTAGCTTGATTGGAGCCATTTATGAGATGGTGTTTTCTTGAGATGGCTGCTCTTGGGAGATATGATCACAATTTTCTTAGGTGCTTCAAAGCAGATGAGGCTGATGTTCCGAGCAGAATTTTGAATTAGATTTCATTCTCTTTTAAGGAATTTTATGATGTCCACATTTTATTATTTATCTTACTTGCTGCTAGTGGTTTTCGTTGCTAAAAGTGTCGGCAGTCTAGAGTTTTACGAGTTGAAGGATAAAGTCAAAAAAAAATTATTTTTTAGCCTCGAAACTAAATTATATATTTGTATGATAGTAAAAATATAATTTTATCTTTTATAACTTATATCTTTATATTTTTAAAGAATTAAATCAAAATTCTATTATTTCTTAAAATGTCAAAAAGCAACTTTACAATTATTAATTTAAAATTTTATAAATTATAAAACGGTAAACTATTAAAATAGTCACTTTTGTTTGCCTTAGGTTACATTTTAGTCACTTATGTTTGAAATATTACGTTTTAGTCATTTACGTTATCGTGTTGTAACATTTTAGTCACTGAGTCGTTAATTGTCAACAATGGTGTAACGCTAAGTTTGTGTGGCACGTTAAATCATCATTTCAAACGAAAATTTTAGGTTAAATTCTACAATTGGTCCCTATATTTTTCATTTTCAACAATTTAAAATTTTTCTTTTATGTTCTTCTAACTTTTTTTTCCATTATCTTATGTTTCTCCCTCTATTTTCCTCCCTTCTTCATTTCTTTTAACATAGTTTTTCTATGCTTTCCATTTGTAACTAGTCCACAAGCTCGCCTCACTCGAAAAATTAAATTGTTCAAAAAAATAAAACATAGAAAAACTACGTTGAAAGAAATGGAGAATGGAGGAAAACAAAGGGAAAAGCATAAGAGAATGGAAAAGAAAGAAAGTTAAAAAAACATCAAAGAAAAAAAATTAAATTGCTCCAAAAGAAAAAATATGAAGACCAATTGTATAAATTAACCTAGAATTTTTGTTTGAAATAATGATTTAACGTGCCACATCAGTTTATTGTTACACCGTTAACAGAAACTAACGGCTTAGTGACTAAAATGTTACAACGTGATAACATAAGTGACTAAAACGTAACATTTCAAACATAAGTGACTAAAATGTAACCTGAACCAAACAAAAGTGACTATTTTAGTAGTTTACCCATTATAAAATAATATAAATAAAAAAATTCATTTTAAGGAGGCCGTACTCTACCAGCCCCTCGACCCCGCCTGAGGTTTTAATAAAAATATTGTTTTAGTTGAGAAATAAAAAATAATATAAGGAGCTTTATGATATATCTATATATAATCAGTATTGCTTGCTTTTGCCATGATTTTTAGAAAAATTCATTTTACCAAAAGTAACAGATGATTTAAGTTGTTTTTGACATGAATAAAATCCTGCTTAATTATCTTTATATATAGTAATTACATATTTTTATTATACTTTTAGATATTTAAATTTTAAACATTATTCACTTATTATACTTTTATAAATTCTAAAACTATTGTTATGAATTATCGGAAAACTTTAAAAATCATTTTTATGTAAAACATTTTAAACATTTGTATATGTTTTTAATACTATTAATTTATTCAATTATCATTATAAATAATATGATAATATCATTTTTCAAAAATTTATCTTCTCAGTTTTCATTGCATTTTTCATAACGCTTTGTCACTTCAATGTAAACATTGAAGTTATTATACCAAATTGACACAATATATAAATGTTAAAGATTAAAATTGTTATTATACTAATTTTTTTATTAAAAAATCTCACACCACTTTTTCACTTTTTCCAACCTTAATTAAACTAGCAAATTTAAAAGTGGTTGAATTCAAATATGCAAAGCCAAATTAAAGATGACAAATTTAATTGCAGATTTTATATTTTCAAATATTCCAATTTTTTTAGATTTAAATAATATTTTGATTCATATTTCAAAATTATTATTCATTATGAATTTCAAATGGATGGAGATAAATACTTAAATATCTATTCTTTATATTCATGTTGCTTATTCAGATTATAAATGCAGATTCCAATTTAGATATTTGAATCCACTAATTATAGAATGATTATAATTATGTTATCTATATATTAATTAAAAGAAATAACTTTAACTGATTCAAATTCGATATTTTTTTATGAATTTAGATATTCAAAAAGTATTAAAAAATTTGTAATTAATTTTTTTAAGAATTGATATATTTAATGGACAATAATATTTATTTCGGATTTAGATAATGATATTCGGATTTAGATAATGATAATAAAATTTGAAGACATGCATAAAATTCACTAATGTTATGAAATAAATAAATAAACAGAGAGCAAAACAAAAACGTATTTTTATTGATCAACAAAAATGATTTATAATACTTCTCCGAAGTTTATATTTATAGACATAAGAAATATACATGATATAAAACTTTATTTTTAATAATTATTAGAGTTCTAAAGTATATCAAACTTATCTTGATTTTTATGGACATTCACTTAATAGAGTAAACTACTAAAATAGTCACTTTTATTCACATCAGGTTACATTTTAGTCACTTATGTTTGAAATGTTATGTTTTAGTCACTTACGTTATCGCGTTGTAACATTTTAGTCCTAAGCCGTTAATTGCCGTTAACGGTGTAACGATAAGCTGATGTGGCATGTTAAATCATCATTTCAAACAATTTTAGGTTAATTTATACAATCAGTCCCCATATTTTTTTTCGTTTTGAGCAATTTAATATTTTTCTTTTATGTTCTTTTAACTCTTTTTTTTCTTTATTTTCCATTATCTTCTGCTTCTCCCTCTGTTTTCCTCCTTTCTCCATTTCTTTTAACATAGTTTTCTATGTTTTTTATTTGTTAAAACTAGTCCCTATACTTTTACTTTTTTGAACAATTTAATTTTTTTGAGTGAGGTGAGCTTGTGAACTAGTTTTAACAAATGGAAAGCATAGAAAAACTACGTTAAAAGAAATGAAGAAAAGAGGAAAACAGAGGAAGAAGCAAAGAGAATGAATAAAAAAAAGAAAATTAAAAGAACATAAAAGAAAATTTTTAAATTGCTCAAAATGAGAAAAATATAGGGACAAATTATAGAATTTAACCTAAAATTTTCAATTGAAATGATGATTTAACATGTCACGTCAGCTTACCATTACATTGTTAACTGCAATTAACGGCTCAATGACTAAAACGTAACATTTCAAACATAAGTGACTAGAACGTAACTTGAGGCAAACAAAAGTTACTATTTTGATAGTTTATCTCACTTAATAATAACAAGTAATAATTTGTTTAAGTTGCACGTGTAGGATAGCTAAATAATTTTATTAATTTAATAATAATAAATGAGAGATGGAAAATAAAGTGTAAGGTCCATTTTTTTATCTTAATTTATTTAATTAATTTGACTGACTTGTTAGGCAAGCAGTGATGCCAACAGATTCATGGTACATGGTCGGAATTATAGAATTTCCAACATTTAACTTTGTAATAATTGTCAGCCAATTGAGGACCCACTTTTCAGTTTTCCCCAATACATCCAATGTCTAATTTCAAGCCGCCACACAGGTCGTCCGATCACTGTTTGGCCATACAAAAGGAAAATCACCGCATTAAATTCCCCAGAACTTTTGAGTTTTTAATTTTATTTTATATAAATAATTATATGTTTTTTTGTTTAAATTTTGTTTGAATTTAAATATTATCATATATAAGTGTTTATTTTAATTTAGATTTAGATATATTTTGATTTTTAATTTATATATGTATTATTTGTGATTATATTTATAATTTTTTTAAAAATAAGTTTTTTTTTAGTGTTAACTTTTTGGGGATTTTATTTCATGTTAAAGCTACAATATCAAATTTATTTAAAAAAATATTGAGTCTTTTTTCAAAGATATAGATATCCATTTTTTAATGATTTAAATAAAATTATTTTTCTCAACTGAATGTTAGTTTAGGTGATACTTAAAAATATGCAATTAGTAGAAAGGTGTGCCAAGAGATGTGGGTAAATTAATACAAACCTAGAATAAATGAAATTCTGAACATAGGAAGTTGTTAATGCAAGTCGGGCTTAACCTACGCCTACAAGGCTTCACTCGGAGAAGTATTATACTATTGAATTGCATTGTACAAGTAATGATTTAAACTGAATCTAACCTAAAATTTGAATAATTACATCCTTAGCCTTGTATACTTAGTATGTATTCTCCCGCAATAAAAAAGAATAGTTCATATTAAAGGTAGAAAAATAAATCACTCAAATATCAAATAAATGCATATAAAAATATTCTTATAAATGAATCAAATTGTGCACTCTAAGTCCCATGACTATATTTCCCATTTATAGGTTTACAAAACTTCAACTCTCAGTGAGAGCTAAGTGGGATGATAATATGATATAGGTACAAGGGAAAAGGACAGGGACGATCAAGGTGGTGTTGTGGAGGTCGATTCACCTAAAGAGACCGAGAGTCGGAACAAGGACAAGAGGATAAGTAGATTGAGAGAAAAATTGCTTAGATTAACTTTAGGGTGTTGGAAAATCGACCCCTTCTTCATTGATGGTCAAGGTATTTATAGGAGAGGTCCTCTTGTCCTTTAGTGTGACATGACAAATTGCCAAAGAAGATTATCTTCATTCAATGTGTAAAAGACGTGTATAGTGGTGCCCATTTTGTTATTCATTCAATCAGTATGAGGTTGTTACGTTCAATTGGGCCCCTCATAGCCTTGAAGGCATGTTCACACATGAAAAGCATTCATACCTAAAAAGCAGTTGGTTGGCTTTTTGGCGTAGGGAGCAAATGGTCACTAGTATGGCTCCTACGCTTTGCATTGGGTTGATTATTTATTTGTGTACCCTCCCCAACCCGGCTTAGACATTAAACCCGAATTTGAGAGATTACATTGACCACCGAAATGGCCTAGCAGAATTCTTGGAGTTTTAAAAACAATTAATTAAAACATTTGTTTATTGTAGAAGAAAATTTAGTCTCTTTTCAGAAAAAACATAGGAGTTTGAAAAAAATGATTAAGTTTAACATTTTCATCATTACGATGTTTACTGTTGAAAACTTTAGTTGAAAATCTGAATTACTTTCTTAACAAAACACATTTACAATTTAATAGCAGAAAAGTGATATTAACGTAATTTTAATAAAATCCATGTTTCATGTATAGTTAAATAAAAATTCATATTCTAATAGGCTAAATGATTTAAATGTCATGCATGCCTAAGTAAAAACCGTAAACTAAGTACCAATGCCACAACAATAATAATATAGTTTCAAATCACCAGAATTATAAAATATTTAGTCTAAAATACTTTTATATAGAAACCAATATTTCGAGTCGAGCCTTCCGTATGTCGAGCCCGAGTCCTAACCTTGCAGGTTAACTAAAAAGATGAAATTTAAAAGGGGTGAGCTGTGAAGCTCTGTGTGAGTTCAATTACAATAAAACCAACACAAACAGTTGTTAGGAAACATTAAATAATATTGCACATAGTTTTCAAATCAGTTCAAATACGATTTTTTGATGCTACAAATTATTTAAGCATTAGAAATCACAATCACAAATTTCAAGATAATCAAATATTCAAAATTGCCCATATTAATCATACAAGAAATATACACATTTATAAGTATGAAATTGTTCATAAGAACAAAAATTTTATAACATAACTTTTAGACGTGTATGCACATGATGTCGAAGATGCCATACAATTTCGATTTTAACTGAATTTATCCCACCCCCATTTCTACGCTCCATATTTGTGAGTTCCTCTAACTCCCACCACCATCACTCTAATTTGTGGATTAACCACTAACATCTTACAGTTTAATTGCAAGTGAAATCTGTCGATGTCCTTGGAAACAGAAACTACTCACAGATGAAAGCTGTCAGAGGGTTGTGAACACACAGTAAAACGTTGCAGTTGGAATCTGCTACAGTTGTGAGTACACAATGAACATTTAAATGTAAAAATTTTGCTGGTTCTTCCTTCGTGCATATCAACCCACCCCATACAATGTAATCTAATTGATTTAATTTAATCATATATAGAAATATTTAATGTTCTAACACATGACAATCAAGTAGCAAAGTCATGCTTTCCATACATTCGATTTAATAATATTTTAGGCATATCATTCATATGGTCACAACAAATAGATAGATATATATACGATAATTTATATATACTTTTCGAAATTCATGCACACAGTCAAAATCACAAATAAATATCATATTAATTCGATCAGTAATGGTTTCAGCATGCCTCAAATCATCAGGGACCTAATTCATAACTTAATTCACTAAAAATAGTTTGAAACCTATCTAGGGACTAAACTGATCAAAACATAAAATTCTGGGTAAAATTGTAAGATTTAAAAAACATGGCTCATGGTCGTGTGGCCAGACCGTGTGGGTCACATGGTTGTGCGGTCTAGGTTGGGTTTGATTTTGCCTTGATTTTCTCATAAAAGAACACAAACCTAATTTCTGAGATCTCGTATGACAATCCTCACATCCAAATTTGATTCGGGTCACCTACAATGGGTCTTTCGATCGACAAAAACGCAATAATTACTTATTGGTTTTCAAGATTTACCAAATTTTAGCAAGATTTTCGGGAAAACTCGAAAAAGATTCGAAATTGGTTTGAAAGATTGTCAAGAGCAATGCTATTCTAGAATCCTAGGGTTCTATGGAATTAGAAACAAGATTGCTTACTCATCTTGGCTTGTTTAGACACGGATTTGACGATGTTTCTCTAAACCGACACGAAAAACGAATTGAACGGGGTTGAGTTCGAGTTCGGGATTTAAATATAAATTTTAAAGCAAAAGAAGATGAAGTATTATGAAAAATAAAAGAAAAATATGTATTTAAATAAGAGAGAAAAGAAATTATAAATGGGGTTGTAAAAGATAATCAAAATCCTATTATGATTAGGAAAGGGACCAAATGACAATATTAAATAAATTTTAGAGGGTTGTTTTGGCAAATAAAATTTCCTGCCGAAAGTTAAAACAAACGGAAGGGAATTAACGCGAATAGAACTTCAAAATCAAGAGAGAATGAAGTGATGCTTAGCCATTGGGTTATTACCCATTTCTTAACCATTTTTTACCACATTTATTTCTTATACTAACTTGGTTTTCATCCTTAATTGCTGAAAACTAAAGAGGAAAAATGCAAAAAATGATGTTTTAACCTTGGCTCTCTAGGGATTTTATTAAGCACTTAACAAATAATATTAAGACTCAATTCATGATTATTTTATAAATTCTAACCCCCTAATTTTTAGGGTGTTACAATTTGTGTCAAATTATAGGTAAAAATTTGAAGGTTAAATACGTTTTAGTTACCTATATACTTCCTACATTTGGAATTGAGTCACACTACTTTCATTTTGAAGAGTTTAATTATTCTACTTTTTTAATTTAAAAATTTGGTCCACCTGTTACTATAGTTAAAATTCTTTTATTAAATTCATTTGTGTGACTTTTGAAAATTTTTAAAAAAATCACTTCATAGTCATGTAACAATAAAAATAACGTTGAAAATACTGATGTGATTCTTTTCTTACAGATATCCATTCAAACTCGTCATGATAAAAAAAATTGGCATCAACATTTTGATTAAAAAAGTTAACAACATTAACTATTTAGACTAACTGATAACATTATAAAAGTAGAGGAATCAAATTATGTCAAGGTATATATACTAAATCTCAAGTTTTAGCATAGTTTATGGGAGAAAATCGAATTTTGACCATTGTCTTATAATGTTTTTAAAAAAAAAGAGCAAGAGAAGCCCAAAATTAAAGAGAAGCCATGTGTCTTGTTTCTAAAACTCTTAGGGCATTTAAATTATATTTAATCACTTAATATTTTTATCGAAATTTAACGATATTAACTCTTTGACTAATTAATAACATTATAAAAATATAGAGACTAAATTATGTTAGAAACTAAAGTATAAGGATAAAATATCTTTAGATTAACTAATCTCATTGGAAAAGTAAATGATTAAATTACAAATATGATCATAATAAAGGAAGCATAATTGTAATTTGACCATAAAAATGACAAAATATCACACACGTGTCAAGAAATATAATAGATATCAAAACAAAAATATGGTTAAATTAATTTCCACTTATAATCTATGCTACATTTTTAATATATATATATATACACCATATATTATAATAATGTCAATAGTGGAGATCCTAAAACTTCTGAAAATTTCAAACCTAATCATTGGGTGTTAATTTCTTCTAATTCTTAACCGTTTATCTAAGGAAAAATGATTGGCAACTAGATTTTTGCATTATATATATGTGAATGAAAATGATGAACACGTTGCAAAAGTTCATTTGCACTAAAAAGAATTTATAAAAAAAGAGTTCAATTTGTCTTTTTTCTATTACAATGGAGGCTACATAGTTTGGTAATGTGAAAAGGTTGTTGTTATTCGAATCCTATACCACATTCTCACAACAAATTAACTCATTCTATTAATGAGTGGCTTAAACAATTTATTATAACAAGGATTAATTATGTCGAAATACTTTTACCTCGTGAGTTTGTTTAGAGATTTTTTTGTTCTCACGAGATGCATCTTGAGATAAAATAAATAACAAAAAACTAGATCTTATCAACGAGCACCCTAGGACCTCAACCTCGCAAAATCACTACAATGCAAGCATGTACCATAGTGTCACTGTCTTGACAGGGACTACGCACCTATCATCTGTACGTTGCATTTACTTTTTATCTTAATAGGATAATTTATACTTAGGAGAAAAAAAATGACAATAGGTCGATTGAACTCTAGAAAGTACAACACATGACACCTTAGAAAGGAACAACACTATTCTATTATAAAACCTTCAAGTCCAAAGGTTTAGAGTACTTCTCTCTTTCTGTGTACTCCATCTCGTACTTGTTATCCTAGCTACGACTCTCAACCTATCAATTGAACTTTCATCAACCACCATCATTTCAGCTTTATATCAACAATTCTCAACTCATTTTAAAGTCACTTTGGCAAGCTAAAATAGTAAAGAACTTATTGATCTATTAAATTAGTTCATATAATCAACAATAAAAGCAATACTAAATTTTGACTTGTATAAAACAATGATTAATACTTTTATTAGAAACCTGTTTAATATAGATTCAAACCGTGTAATTTTCATCTCTCCCTAATAATCTATAGAAAAAGTAAAAGCAACATTGAATTCAAAAGTTTTCAGTATTACAAATCAATGGGAATTGAATTGTAATATTTATGATGCAATCCCCTTGATAGTAAAAACAAATTAAAAGAGCAACGAACAAATTCAAAGGTATGGTAGTGATTGAAAATATAAATATTTAAAAAGGAATCAAATTACTTTTC
The DNA here is from genome assembly GCF_007990345.1 of Gossypium hirsutum. NCBI lineage: Eukaryota > Viridiplantae > Streptophyta > Magnoliopsida > Malvales > Malvaceae > Gossypium > Gossypium hirsutum. The sequence continues at coordinate 5,667,710 of NC_053438.1, read as the reverse complement.
CCTATTCCGAAGATGTAATTGGTACATGAATCTACTTCAAAATAAATAACAAAAACATTTTCAATTTATCTCATCATAATCAAGATATGAAAGAATAATAATTCAATGTCACACATCTTTGATTTTATCAAGTTGTCATGATCACTTCATGGGACTCTCAAGCTTTAATTTTCGTTGAATCCTGTTGAGTTCACATTTTAAACATGGTACTAGCAAGGGTTTTGTTTTGCTTTTAATTATTTGTTCTTTCCCTTTAGGCCTAAAACAACGTTATTTTATGTCTTGAACAGAAGAAGCATTTTTGTTCTTGTGGTTAGTCCCAATAATGTAGGCTTTAGATTGATGGATTTGTAACTTCATTGTCATTATTTTTTGCTTTATTCTCAACCATTTACGAAAGATTATGACGATTTCACAGTATTATATAATTTATATAAGTTTGGATTCGAGTTTTGTTGACCAAAAAATCAAAATTTAAAAAGTACTGTGTTTGGATAAAGAATATTAAAATTTTAGAATTCATTAATACTAAGATTTATAATTATTTTCTTTAGATAATTAGCAAGTGATTTAGGAACAAATTATAAAATAATAATAAGATGAGAACAATTATATTTAAAATAAATAATATAAATATTCAATATGGATATTATTATATTTGCAATAATTTATAAATAGTTTTATAAAATAAAACTTAAAGGATTATAGTACACTAATACAATCAAAGGCAGTACTAATTTTGTCACTTTCAAGAACTACTAGAATATCAGTAAGAGCAGATGCCATAACATTAACTCCCTCCATCACTCTAGGCACCATCTTGGCAATCCGATCAGCTGTTGAGTTGGCTTCTCTTAGGATATGTCTGATCTCCCAATGCTTGACACTTCATAGCTTCATTTGGATCAGTCTAACCATTGCTGAGCTTGAACTAGTTGTAAAACTCTTTTTTTTTTGTACGTATATATTTCTATTTTGTTTCTTTAAGTTTCTCCCTTTTTCTTTTTCTTCTTCTTTTTCTTATTTTGGAGTGTTGAGAGGTGTTGTTAAATATTGGTTTTGTAATGTTGTGGGGATGGATGTTCTACAAATGGTATCAAATCTTGGCTGGAGGAGTGAAATTTTAATAATATGCTTTGCGGCTGTACCATTGTTTGATCTTTCACGTCAGAAAAGAAGTTTACATAACTACTTAAATATTATTCTTGGTTGCTTAATTATTGAAATGAAATGGGGCAGTGTGATATTGAAATTATCAATATCAATAATGAAGTACACTTAAGCTGCCACAGGACTACCACATTAATATCATTAAATTTTTAACAGTTCAAACACCTTTTTCATTTAAAACAAAAAAAATTATTAAAATTTAAAAATCAATAACCAAAGTAATTAAAAAAACAACATCAAATTAATAAAAATGTAGAAACATCAAAACTAAATTTCTCTTTACTATAGAATTAAACAATACTCACTATAGCACACCAATAGGAATCAAAATAGCAACGGACAAATTGGTGGATTGGAAATATAGAGATTAAAAAAATGAATCAAATTACTTTCCATCGGTACATGAATCTACTTTAAAACAACAAATTAAAGAAACATTTTCAATTAATCTCATCATGATCAACTTATGTTAATAATAATTTAATGTCACGATCTCATTGGACACCCAAGCTTTAATTTTCGTTAAACCCTATTGAGTTCACAGTGTAAACATGGCACCAGTAAGGGTTTTGTTTTGCTTGTCCTTTCCCATTTTAGCCAAGTACAATGTTATTTCTGTGTCTTGAAAAGAAGCAGCATTTTTGTTATTGTGGTTAGGATCAATGTACCTCTAATGTAGGCTTAGATTGATTGATTTGTACCTTTCTTTCTTTTTTGCTTTATTCTCATCCATTTCCAATATTTGGTTTGAAGACAATGACAACTTCATAATTTTAGGGTTTGATTTTTGGTAATGGTTAAAATAATATGGAAGAGGTTGTTTGAGTCTTAACCGATTAATATTGGTATTGTTGTTAGCATAGGAGGATGTTGGTTCGAGTGCGCTCAAGCGCATTATCCTCCTATTTAAAGGTTGGGGAAGAGCTACGGGTAGTTTTAGGCATTGTATCGAAAAGCATATATGATAAAAACATATAATGAGATTAATGCTAAAAAAAATAATATGGAAGAATTTTGGTTTTTATTTAATGTAGGACATGATTTGATTGTAAATTTAATTGTTACTTATCACACATTAGGAAAAACACGATAAAAATAATATAAATAATATACAAATATTTCAAATTTTATATAACAAAAAAAAGGAATATACAAACAAATTATCATTTATAATTAAATAATAACTATTTAAAACTTTTTTTTTGGGTTAGAAAGTACTTCCAACATTTAACTCAACATTTAATATCAGTATTGGACTATAAAATAATCATATTTTTTTAGTCACTCACATGATTTATTTTTATGAAAAGGAGCACAAAAATTTTTGTTTATATTGAATAAAGTTATTTTTATAAGAATTTTTATTCATCCTTTTAATTGTACATTTAAATATATATTAATTACTTTTTATTTTATTTCTAACTATTTTAAAACATATACCAAATGATATGTACAATTTTTAAGCATCTCGCTAGTGGGATCTCCCCTGGCTTTTGGCCTAACAATTGACAAAAAGAGAAAACGGATTGGAATAAAAGAATATTTATTTATAGTAGATTAACTTTTTAGGGTTTGCGGTGGTTTTTAATATTTGAATCCGAATTTTTTTTAAGAATACAATAAAACATTCAATAAAAATTAATGGTGTTATTAAAATGGTGACCGTTATAATGAGAATTCTTAAAATGAGAATTAAATTATTTTTAATCCTCGGATCAAAATAAATAAATCTAAGTATTTAATCTACCCCACTAAAATAAATAACACTGCATCTAATTTTTTTTTAATGAAAAACCCAACAAGTTAGATAAACAGGCCGGTGCATGAACTTAAAGCCCAATATATATCCTTTTTTTTCTTTTCCCAGGTCTTTTAGGATATCTCAGCCCAAAATTATTTCTAAATTTAACTTTTTTTTATATAAAATATTAGGGGTGGGAGATACTATAGTTCTGTTTAAGTCAAGATATTTTTAGATTTAAATTGCAACTTTTAATTCTAGCATTTGATTTTGAAAACAATTATATTTGTTTCATATATTAATAAAATTAAAATTATATTTTTATTTATATGAATTTAATTCTTAAATATCAAATAAAATAATATGTATCATCTATAGATTTAATTAATCTGAATTTGACATGCATGATTTATGTGAATGGATCATGAAATATTAATTGTGTAAAAATATACGGAAGAGTAGTTTAGTTTTACATCGATATAAGTAAATCCCTCTATATTCATAAATATTTTTCATGAAATAAATAAATTAAACATATTTTATTTAAATTCAATTCGAGTAATAACACAAAATTGATATCTTATTCGTAATAATATATTTAACTTTGATAGACGAAAATAAACAGAAGTATTCACCAACAAGATTATCATGGAGCAATTTACAAATCTTTAGTTGACAATGATTATTAACAGTTAATCATGCATGTTTTTTTTTTCCCTCTAATAAAAACAAAACAAATTGCCTAACACAATATTTGAGATGGGCTTTACAAATCTATAGTTGACAATGATTATTAACAGTTAATCATGCATTTTTTTAAATTTTATTTCCCTCTAATAAAAACAAAAACAAATTGCCTAACACAAAATTTGAGATGGGGCTATCAAAGTTTTTTTTTTTTTTGCTTCATTCGAACTATTCTATTGTAAAAAAAATAAGTAGAACAGCGTTTAAAAGTTTAACATTACAACATTCTAAAAAAAACGCATTCAATCACTAGCAGACCTACGTTTACATCAAAGCAATAGCTCACCACCAAGCTTTAAACATTTCCTCACGATTTATACCTGCAATCGCCAAGGAATATGCCATTTCGTTTCCATTCTTTTCTGCCATCGAAAAAACAACATTTCCTACCTTATCAATGTCTTTTTCAATATCTACGAAAGTTGCTTGAAGAGACCATGGTCTCATCGACTTATTTGCACACCAATAAAACACCACTATTGAACCAAGTTCTATAAATAGAGAATCCTTTAGCTTCCATTTCATAGCTAAAAATACTCCCAATGCTACCATCACCTAGAGGTGATCATGGGCCGGGCCAAGTTCGGGCTGCGCCCAGATGAAATTTTAGGCCCGTTTTATAGGTCCGAGCCCGGCCTGACTCGAAATATGGGCCTAAAAATTTGTCCAACCCGGCTCGAAAGAAAATTGCTAAGCCCGAGCCCGACCCGGCCCATATTTGATTAAAAATAAAAAAAATTTATATTTAATATATAATTCAGATTAAAAGTCCAAAAAATATATATTTAATAAAAAGTATATTTGATTAAAAATAAAATTATATATTTAATATATAATTCGGGCCGGCACGACCCGGCTCAGGCCAAAAAAGTCTTACCCGAGGCCCAGCCTGTTTTCTAAACGGGCCTATTTTTTTCCCAAACCCATATTTCGGGACTATATTTTTACCCGAACCCTTCCATTTTTTGGGCGGGCCGTCGGGCCGAGCCGGGTAGCCCAACCCATAATCACCTCTACCATCATCGCGGCAATCTATGCCAAATCAGTATCATTTGCGTCTACTAGACCTGAAAATAAAGCTCTTGCGACTCCCTCCTTATCTCTCAAGACACCTCCACAGTCTGCTCTATCATCGTCTGCAATTCTACAAACATTGAACTTTAAGCATCCATGCAGAGGAGGGTGCTATATCAATGCAGTTGGTTTGGAATTTAATTAAATCAATCCTACACCTATTCAAACATATCCACCAAAAGTTCTCCTGCAACATTAATTCATCATAAACAAATATAATCCAGATGAAATTTTAGACCCGTTTTATAGGTCCGAGCCCGGCTTGACCCGAAATATGGGCCTAAAAATTTGTCCAAACCCGGCCCGAAAGAAAATTACTAAGCCAGAGCCCGACCCGGCCCATATTTGATTAAAAATAAAAATATATATTTAATATATAATTCAGATTGAAAGTCCAAAAATATATATTTAATAAAAAGTATATTTGATTAAAAATAAATATATATTTAATATATAATTCAAGCCGGCACGGCCCGGCTCAGGCCAAAAAAGTCTTACCCGAGGCCCAGCTTGTTTTTTAAACAGGCCTCGTTTTTTTCCCAAACCCATATTTCGGGCCTATATTTTTACTCGAACCCTCCCATTTTTTGGGCGGGCCGTCGGCCGGGCCAGGTAGCCTAACCCATGATCACCTCTACCATCACCGCGCCACTCTCTGCCAAATCAATATCATTTGCTGCTACTGGACCTGAAAATAAAGCTCTTGCGACTCCCTCCTTATCTTTCAAGACACCTCCACAGCCTGCTCTATCCTCATTTGCAATCCCACAAACATTGAACTTTAAGCATCCATGCGGAGGAGGGTGTCATACCAATGCAGCTAGTTTGGAATTTAATTAAATCAATCCTACACCTATTCAGACATATCCACCAAAATTTCTCCTACAACATTAATTCATCATAAACAAATATAATCCAGATGAAATTTTAGGCCCATTTTATAGGTCTGAGTCCGGCCTGACCTGAAATATGGGCCTAAAAATTTATCCAAGCCCGGCCCAAAAGAAAATTGCTAAGCTCGAGCCAGACCCGGCCCGGCCCGGCCCATATTTGATTAAAAATAAAAAATATATATTTAATATATAATTCAGATTAAAAGTCTAAAAAATATATATTTAATAAAAAGTATATTTGATTAAAAATAAAAATATATATTTAATATATAATTCGGGCCGGCACGGCCCAGCTCAGGCCAAAAAAGTCTTACCCGAGGCCCAGCTTGTTTTCTAAACGGGCCTCATTTTTTCCCAAACCCATATTTCGAGCCTATATTTTTACTTGAACCCTCTCATTTTTTGGGCGGGCCGGGTAGCCCAACTCATGATCACCTCTAACATCACCGCGCCAATCTCTGCCAAATCAATATCATTTGCTGCTACTGGACCTAAAAATAAAGCTCTTGCGACTCCCTCATTATCTCTCAAGACACCTCCACAGCCTGCTCTATCCTCGATTGCAATCCCACAAACATTGAACTTTAAGCATCCATGCGGAGGAGGGTGCCATATCAATGCAGCTGGTTTGGAATTTAATTAAATCAATCCTACACCTATTCAGACATATCCACCAAAAGTTCTCTTGCAACATTAATTCATCATAAACAAATATAATCCACAACAGTGTCCTCATCTTTGATTGAAAAATCAAATTTTCCATAGTCATCATCCTTCTTTCAAAGACCATACCATTTCTTGCTAACCATATTGTCCAGCAAGCTGCCGAAATTGAAATCAACCAAAAACTTTTCCTAATTTCAGTCATTTTCATGTATTACACAATGAGTAGAAATCCTCAAAACCATCTACCTCTTTCCAGCAAACCTCCCATTAATTGAATATTTTAACCCAAAAACCTTCAATAAATTTTCATTTGAAGAATAGATGGTTTGCACTCTCCGGAACTGTTTTGCACCATGGATAACTAATCGAGATGTTTTGAAGATTCACCCCTCTTTTAACAAGAAATTCCTTTGTAGCAATTCTGTCAATAGCGAGCATCCATAGAAAACTTCGCACTCTTGGTGGTACCTTAAGTTTCCATATTTTATCAAAAGCGAAATTTATATCCTCCCCTGCATCCATTATCAATAATTCAGAACATTTTTTTACCCAAAATTCCCCGTTTATATCATGTGCCCAACAAAAGTTATCCTCCACATCCGGAACTAACACTGTGCTCCTCACCCTCTCTAACAATTTGCTAAGCATCACCTCCTCTCTTTCTAATAACAATCTTGTAAAGAGTCTCATAAAATCAGCTACCGTTCTTTCCTTTTGTCCTGCAAGGCGAAATAGCCTTGGAAATTCCTATTTTAATGGATGATTACCACACCATATATCCATCCAAAACATCGCCGTCCTACCCATTGCAGCAGTATCTCGAATTCCTCTTCCCTCTGCCTTTGATAACTATCTATTGCTGCCCTTCAAACCTCATTATCTCTTCGATAACTATCTCCTCATCGCCTTGCACACTAAACCCCAATCTTTTCCCCACCACCCACGTCTTCTTCGCTTCTTTTAGAATGACTTTTCTTCTGTTACTGATGTTCGAGTCCGATAACAAAAGGTTTGCTACATTTTTGTCGTTCCTGGAATCCCCCTTTCCCTTCAATTTTCTCGTTCCCCTATCCCTCTTCAGCTTCTCTTTCATTGTGAGCACTATGTCCTGTACCTCTCGCATAGATCTGATTCTCTTATTCAACACTTTCTTATTTCTTTTGTTTTGTCTTATTTGGAAAAATTCCTCTTCAATTTCTAATGCTGCAACCGATCCCTTGGTCTCTCTATTTCTGATAAAAATGTTAAATTTTGATTTGACTTTGGGCTCCCTTCATTGACTGAAATCTACATTTCTTTCTCATTTAAGTCCATTTCATTGCCCTCAATTATTTGTGTTTCAAGCCCTTTATTTTGATCCAATACCAATACCAACCCCATATTATTTAAATCATCTTGACCCCGATTTGTTAAGACTTCAATAGCCTCCCCTTCTTCAGGTAAACTCATTTCATGACTTAAAGAATTATTCTCCACATTAAATGCTTCAGTCGACAGTCTCTACTCCCCTTTTTCATTTCCTTCATTCTCGAGGCATGGTACAATAACTCCTTCATCCCCACCGTTTCGTCTTCCCTCCGGTGACAGCTCCATCTCTAATTTGTTTACCAATCCCACTTCCGATGATGCGCCTTCTTCTCTCACCATTTGCTCCCTACTTTTTTTTATTTTTCATTTGTTTCTTCCACCAAACCTCTTTCTTTTATTCTGATTGGAAATATATCATTGCCAACCTTCAGCATTATTACTTCTTCGAGTTTATATGCTTGCTTTATTAATATCAAAATATCCATCTTCTCAAAGTTGTTTACCATTGTCAGATTGTCTCCCATTACTATTATCTCTCCCCATAATCCTGCCACTCTCTTAAACGTTTGGTACTTCCAGTAATGAAGTGGAACCCCTGAAACTTCTATCCAAGCTGCCCTTTCCGTTACTTTAAATTTCTCTGACCAGGGCTCTATATTAATGAAAAATTCTTTCAGATATGCCCAGTCTTTTTACTTTAATATCTCCAATAGCTCATCATCAGGAACTTCAATTAGAAAGTATCTATCCTGAATTTTCTTGACTGTTAATTCTCCAAGGCCTATTCTAGCTATTCTTTCAGACAAGCTAGTTGTGTTACAAAAAGACGTAGTTTCCCCCACAAAGCAACGTTGTAGGTTCCAGAGTTGTTCATTCTCTATATGGTCTTCAACAACTTTAATTTTGTTCATCCATGTTCTTTCCACTTCCACTGACTTTAACCTCCCATTTAGTACATTGACATTTGATTTTTCCCTTTCCTCTTCCTGATACTCCATCCCTCTCGACTGCATCTCCTCCTTTTGGCTTAAATCTTTCTTTGCCTGAACTTTTTTCCATATTTTCCTTTTACCACTGAATCTGGCCATTTTCACCCAAATTGTTTTTCCCCAAATCACAAACCCATCAAGCCTTAAAATTTCCCTTTAAGCATCCACCAGTTTTGCAAACCTTACAAATCCAAACCTCTTACCCTTCATACTTCTCTTGGCTAGAATAAAAGCATCTAATACATTCCATGAAATCGAAATAACGTCCATAATCCTTTCCAATGCATGCCATCGGAGATATTGTACACGAATACCGTTCTCGGATTATCTTTCACTTTTCGGTCACCCATTCTCAAGTTGTGCTCATTGAGGGTAAAAAATATTTTGAGGTTAGATTCATGGTACAAATCTATCTTCATAACTCTTAAATATAAACTCAATCAAAGATTCATGGTACAAATCTATCTTCATATAAACTCTTAAATATCAAATATTATTTCAAATTCGAACTCCAAATCTCATTATAATCATTCAGACGATATTGCTTCAAATTAATTGGCTTTTTTCTTTTTACACATTTTGGTGAAGCCATTACCATCAATGGTGATAAGATTACAAAGTAGTGGTTTCATATAATCATTAAGAGATTTAAATTATTTCGGTTAATCAAATAAAAAGAGAACTTAAACAAAAATTCAACAAAAACAAGCTTAAGTTTTAAATCCCCAAACTTTCAATTAAACACCATTGTAATGCTTCAGTACTGGATGCTGCATGTAATACTTATGGCATATGTAATATCCTATGCCTGACCTAAACATTATGGCCGAATCTTGAGTAAAATAACTATTTGAAAATCTAAAATTTGAAATCGAGTTTGAGTAGTAATATAGTGCTATCCTTGATAATTCTTTTTCCAGTTTTAAGGTAAATTTTTGTTAAAACCATTTACTTTAATACGGAAAAAAACATTAAAGTGAACACCTCATTTTGCAGTGAAATTTTTTAAGTTATAGAGTTGTGAAAAACCGTGATTTATCTTGTAAAAAACTGGATAGTTTTGCAGTTTTAAAATAAATGGTTACTGAATCCATCCAAAAACATATCAAAGAGAAAATAAAGTCTGAAAAAAATTATAGTCCCCAAAAAGTCTGTTTAAACACAAAGTCTTTTAGTAACCGTCATACTAATGAGAAACTAGTCGAGTTCTTGCACGTTGTCTGGTCCAAGGTTTGTTGATTACTGAAAGGATAAATACAGAAGGGTGAGCTAGCGAGCTCAATGTGTAACTTAGCCCAACCAACAGATAACAAACAAATACAAAGCCAAATTTAGTTACAGATACATGCAGATTCAGAAATAGATATAAATCCTACTCCCATCCGCTACACACTATCTTTATCCATCCCTACACACCAATTAGGGTAACAAATACTCATCCAACCTCACACACCTATAAGTGAGTGTATATCACTTTTCAAATATATGCAGACAAGCTGCCATATGTAATGCAGTAAACATCAAATTCAAATATATGTGATCAAGCTACCAGAACAGATATATTTTATTTTTACCACCAGATAAGGCAGATTATTAAACTGCCAACACTTCCTCCATCAATCATATTCCCACCCCAATGCTCATGCACATATTAATAGATATCGAATGCACTTATGTCATACATGCTTTTCACATTAGAACATGCTAACAGAATTATTAGATTACTGATCAAATACGAATGTCACATTTTGACATGCTAGCAATTAATACTTATATACATTACCCATATCACACACAATAGCAAAATATCAGATTTCATGTTTCAAAGTCTTATTCATACAATATGGACCCTACAGATAGGCTAAATATGAATTGTACAACAATACGACCTTAGGTAAAATTTTCAGAAAATGCGCCCACACACATGTGTGGCCCGCATGACCTAGCTGATCCAGTTTGTGTGGTGTCAACAATCTACTTTTTGACCTTAAGCCACTCGCTTTTTTCGGGTTTTTCGTTACACACTTGGTCAATTTTTTATGCAAATCCAACAGTGAGAATTCCAATACCCTAGAAAAGGCAGTGGCTTAGAACAACACCTAAATCACCGAAGAACCGTTGCACGCCTCACGTTCTTCTCCTGCCGAAAACCAAAACGCTCAATTCTCACTTTAGCAACTAACCTAAAAAGTTTATTTCTCCATACGAACTGAGGAAATAATTACACTAATTAAACAATAACAACAACCACTTACCAACATGAGCACAACAATCGACTGTGCTGAAAAGATGGAAATCAAAATTGAGACAAAAACAAAGAAAGAAATGGCAACAATGAGCAAGCGCGAATAAAGAAAACACGGAGAATGAATGAGAAATTTTTGAGCAAAAAAGAAGTCAAAGAATTTTCTTTGGCAGTAACAATGAGCAAAACCGAAAAGAAGGTAGATGAAGGGAATGCGAGCGTGAAACGGCAGAATGAGGGAAGTGGGAGAGAGAAAAACTGTCAGAGAGTTTTGGAGAGAAAAATTAGGGAAGTATCTCTCCACTCCCACTAAATCCTACCTTGTTATCATCAAATTTGATTGTTTAGAATTCAAATTTTACCCAAACACTACCATATGGCTGGGATAGACAGGGGAATTTTTAATTGAACACCGAATCAACAGACTCATTCTGTTATTAATTGAACAAAAATAATTTTTAAGCTTAATATTCATAAATAGGGGTTAGAGCAAAAAAATATCAAAGCTTCAAAGAAAAGGATTCAAACCTAGAACCTCACACAGACAAGCACAATGCTTAACCATGAAACCAGATTAACCCACTTTTTTTTATTCTAACAATTCAAAAACACGAATTTTAAGACGTTACAGCATAAGTTTTCAGATAATCCATATTTTTTAATTCATTTCTTCTGAAAGTTATAACAATTATAGCAAAAGGAATTAAACAATGATAGTCCATATGTTATCTGGATTTGCAAGTGAATGTAGACAATGACATGACATTAAATTTTAGAGTCTAATTAAAATTTTAATTAAAAATTAAAAGTTTAAAAAAATTTAATTAAAAAATTAAAAGAAAATTTGAAGTTTAACGAGAATTTCAAAATAAAACTACAATCTTAAATACGGCTACACCCGTAATGAATGAGCCAAATGTTAGTCTTCATTAATATATATATGCTCATAATATAAAACAAAACTAATGTTAAATTATTCAGAAGGGGGGAGTTGGATAAAGGGAAGACAACATATAATTTCAAGTTAAAGAAATGACATGAGGTGTAATAATCCACATTATAGCTATTGTCTTCTACATTAGTATGTGCGCATATATATAAATTTTTTTAAAAGAACAAAGGGGAAAAAAGGAAACGAGCTTCATGATTAATGGAGTTGACGTAAAGCTATTATCGTTGCTGAAAATGAGTGCTTTAATCAGTTGTGGAGAAGCAAAAATTCAAGATAGTTGACAAGTCAAACCAAGAAGCCAAACAACACTCTTCTTCCTCTTGCCCCATCAACTCACTTTTTTTCCTTGTTTTTCTCTTCATTTTCAAGAAGCTCTTCAAGCAACTTATCATCCAAATACTCAATTTCAAACACTTGTTTCCCTCTTTGATCCATCGACGACGACGAAGAAGAAGAAGAAGAAGCGGCGGAAGACGAGCCACGGTAAGCGGTAGCTCCGCCGCTACCCATTGGATACTCCTGCGGGAAATTAAGAATAGCCAAGTGACCTCTCATTGAATAAGCTGCTCTATCGTAAGCTCGAGCTGCTTCCTCCGCGGTGTTAAAAGTCCCCAGCCAAACACGAGCACCGTGCCTATTCGAATCGCGTATCTCAGCCGCGAACTTCCCCCACGGCCGCCTTCGTACGCCTCGGTATCGAATCGTCTCGCCCCCTTCTTCCTTTCCCTTAGAACTACTACCCTCCATAACATATATAATAAAAATGTGTGTTTGTATTATCTGCATGGCTTATATTTGTTTGGGAAACAGCATTTTATATGGATAAATTAATTGATTTATGGAATTAAAAGCAGTACTGTAGGGTCCTACAAAATTAAGACAAACATGAAGGAATTTTAATGGCTGAGAAATGTTTCCGCGTGGTTATCAGAAAGTTTGTTTTGTCCAATGTATCTGGATGGTCAATGTGATGGCTATGGAGTTTTCAGAATCCCTTTTTCTTTTCCTCTCTTTTATGGTGTCACTTCTTAGTAGGTTCGATTCTAAAATTTCGATCAAAAAAGGAAGAGAATGAAAGTGTTCACATTTAAAATAGGATTATTAATCCATTATTACAGACCATAATCGATTGAAAAGAAAAGAGCTTATACGTGGCTACATTTTGTCACATTTACGATATTGATAAACGATTTATAAAAATATTTTAATTATTTTATTTAAAATTTATATAAAAATATAAAAATACCCTTACAATAATACTAATTACTCTTTAAAGCAAGTGTATTTTAGTAATTTCGTAACTGAGTTAATATCGAATTGGCTTGTGATACTAACTCAATTAAACATTTTACTTGAATCAAAATAAAACTTGGATTAAGAATTCACGTATAATTTACATAAAGTCATGATATTGGAATCTGAATCTCAAAATTCACAAAACCTTAACATTGTGATTAAATTAAGGCTTCATTAGCAAAAAAAAAAAGAGCTTGGTTTGGATTGTATATGACAGGATTGAAAACTCTATTTTGTTATTAATATTTAGAATAATTATTCTATACTATAGTTTAGCATGTTGCTATTTTATTCTTAAAAAATAATTATTATATTTTATAGTTTTTTTTATAAGATTATATATTATAGTTAAATTCAAGTTGAATAATTTGAATGGAAATTACAAAACATGTTCAAATTTGGGTTTCCTTCAAAACAGTAAAGAATTGGGTGAAGCTGCTAGTGGACAAAGGGGTGAATTTGTTGGCTTAATAGACGACACCAAAATTTGTCAACTTCATGGCACGTGAGCTATATTTTCAATGAGGTGAAGCACGTTACGTTTCTATTTTTTAATCTACTTCGAAGTTTGCTTTTATTAGCTTTTGTGATGAAGAGACTAGTTTGACAGAATCTTGTTCAAAAACTTTTTAATTTCTTTTTCAACAAAAATAGTAGGATTAACCAAATCTATACTTTATTTATAATTCCTAAACTCAAACTATCAATTAAATTAAATCTATAATTGCTCTAACTTTGATTATTTCTCCGTATATATTTGGTATGAATTTGTACAGGTTGTAAAAATAAGTAATAAAGCAAATACGAAAAGGAAATTTAATATAAGTTTACGTTTTCAAGGTCTTATTTAAATATGAATCCATTATTAAAATACAATAATCAATCACTTAAATGTTGTAGCTTCGTTATCACACTTCTAATGTGAATCCATTCTTTCAGATAATTGCTTCAACTGTAAAACACTCATCCAGATTATAAGTAATTCAACTATTTTTGCACTAACAAAATGTTCATAAAAATAACAATATTATGCTAACTTAAAACTAGAATAAGAAATTTAGCTTCGCTTAGTTGATTACTCCAGCTTCCATGAAATGGGGATAAGATTGTTGATTTATCTTTAATCGAAGCATTCAATCTTTGTAGCTTTAATCATCTCTTGATTTAGAAGTCGTTTGCATAGCTTGGACTCTTATTTTTCTTGTTTCCTACTTTCAACTATTTATCTCATATTTTGTTGCAATATTATTTTTCATAATTACATATCAAAATTTGCCAAGTCGTGAAAAATCAATTTGATCTTGTTGTTGAACTTCTTGTGTCATCACGTTGCAACAAACGATGCAATAACTATTTGCATTAACATTTTCTCCCTTTGTTATTTTCTGCTAAAACCCTGTAGCAAAATAAATTCTTCCATAGTAAGCAACACAATCATAAGAAACAAGATATATCGAAGTAGCATAAAAACATATTTCTTTAACCAATTCAACCAAAAATTAAGTAATAAATATCCAACCAAATACCATGCAGCATGAAGTCACTACACGCCAACAGTGAAAGGAAAAAATAAAGTCATCAGTTATAAAGAAACAACAGTGCCAACAAATAAGAACTCTACAAGCTCCAGCAAAATACAACTTTAATTGGTCAGTGATCTCCTACTGACTCAAACTATCCCATTGTCTCAATCAATCCCAGCTTCAGCTCTCACTCCCAATTTGCTTTCCTTACCTGATCTCCCTTTTTCTTTTTACAAAAAGAATCAAAGGAAGAAAAACGAAACTGATGTTCTTTTCATATTTGCAGTGTATTGAAAGACCATATTCCTCCTTTTGTTGATAAAATTGATTTGTGATTTGAAAAAAATGAGCTTAGCCTCTAGATGTTCAAGTGTGTGAGCCCTTTAAGCAACATCCAATGTTTAGTGATTGGAAATTTGCCTTTGTTTTTACTACATCCACTAGTAGGCCCAAACTACAGTGAACTTGAATTTTAAAAATTTTCTTAAAAACTATTCTAAATGGTAAAATCAAGGGATAATAGCTTGACAAAATGAAGTTATAGTGATTAGACCCCGATTGCTTACCTCCACTACTGTAATTTTTCACCACTAAGGATTTCTCAATTCACTACTAGAATTGATGGCTTTTAGGAGAAGTCATAACCTTTACAACATTATCTTTTCCTTAAGGCTTAGATAAAACCTTTCCTCCTAACTTTTATGGCTAAACTAGAATATTTTTTAGTTTTTATGGCTCAACTAAAACCCTCCCAAGTTACAATTGGTGAAATAAAAAATGAACAATTCAACTACAAAGATATATGAATGATAAAAGATTTGACACTAAGATTTTAGAGAATATTTATAAGAGAAATGAAATAAAGAAGATTTGTAGACTTTTCTCTTAATCTTTAAGCTTTATTGTTGCTCTATTATGTCTTGAAGTGTTCATGAAGATTATTTATACAAAAGAACAAGTTTGCAAATGCTTATGGCAATTGGGGGTGAAATAGAGTCGTTGGAAGCATTTATTTCGAGCAAAACAAAAAAGTGTCCCTGCAATTTATGTATCAAAACTTGCCAATATATCATGAGACTTGGCTGAAAAATAGTCATTAAGGCTATGTCTTGAGACATGCATGCCATGTTCCAAGACATACAGTAAATCCCATGCAGTTTACTATTACGTCTCTAGACATGTAGTCTATGTCTCAAAACTTTGCACCCCCCTAGAGCAAAGTTTGGCTACTAACTTACTTGTCTTGAGACTTAGAGTCCTATGTCTCGAGATTTAACTACTAAAGTTCTTTAAAACATTTTAAACACCTTAAAACATTTTGATAATGACTCAAAAATATTTGAATAAATTAAAACATGTTTAAAAGATGCTTTTAAGCATATCGCAAGTCTTTGAAAATGTTAATAAAGTTTTCAACCATATTTTCCCCAAATGAGTTAGAAAATAAATAATTAAAATTTATCATAAATATTTTTTTACCAAAAGCTTAAGACAGCAAAGCTAACACCCACCAGCATTACTTTTGGTCTTCTTGAAAAACTTTTTAAATGATCTATTGAATTTTTCTTGCTGGGGTTTTTGACCTGCTCGTTCCATGTTCTGCTAGAATGAGAATGAATTTTCTACTTGGGTCGTGGGTCGTTTTGGCCCCATGGGTGTTGGAATTTTTTTTGGCCTATTAAAGAGTGTCATGTTTGACAAAACAACAGTTGGTTTTCACTTAGGACTCTTCAGCTCTTTAACTAGTCATATTGAGAAAGTTTAAAGTGAAGACAATATTTATCCTTATCTTTATCTCTTGAGAGAGTTTTGGAGCAGTTGGAAAATTGATTTATGAATACTTTTATTTGATAAATACTCGGGATAATTAATGGGGCAATTTCAGCTTTTCAATAGGAGTTTAAAGCTTATCAAAACTCTATTGGATGGACTCATGTATAAGCTTATAAATAGGTTGCTTGTGGTGTCACATAGAGAGTAGTTTTTTAGTGTCTTTGTCGACAGCTTTGTTGTGGTTATTTTGTGACACTCTTTTAGGCATTCTTTGGAGAGCTTATTGATTTAATTGTGAAGTATTTGGGTGAGTGATTTGTGACAATTGAGGTCGGTATTAAGGTTGCAATTACTTCTTTGTGTAAAGATAGATTGGGCTTAAGCCAATAGGTGATCTGGACGATTATTGAATAAAATCATTCACTAGGCGAGGCTCCACAGACGTAGGGCCGTTGTGTTTGAACTACGTTAACAAATATATTTATTATCTCTCCTCAGTTTTCTCCTTGTGTTACTTTGCATTTAACATTTTTCAACGTTAACAAATATTGTATGTTATCTCTCCTTGTGGTTATTTTGCTTTGTTCCTACACACTCAAGTAGCCTATTAACCCTAGGCCCGAATTGGCCTAATGGGTCATTGAAACACCTAAAAATGCTTATTTTACCAAAATTAAACATTGAAGACTAAAATGTAAAACTAATCAAAATAACACTAATTTATGCCAAAAATAAGCTCATTAAGTGCTAGAAAGAACTTAATTTGCTATCACGAATTGTGGTAGAACAACAATTAAAGTCATGGCAATAGAGGAGGCCAATGATATTATCGCTCTCAAGTTGGACGAGTGAATAGGCTTATTGGCAATCATCCGTATTTATGGAAAGTCAAATATATGGTTATCAAATAATGGAAAATCAAATATATAGGTATCAAATATTGGAAAATCAAATATATAGGTATCGAGATATTGGCATAAGAAATCTGAGATATTTGCAATATTTGGTCCCTAATTGCAAAGTGACTTTGCAAGTTGATCCCTGAACCTCAACTATAAATAGGCATAACCATCTCTCATTCTGTATCTCATATTTGTCATTCTCTACTTAAGGCATTGTTCTCTCTCTCTCTCTTTGTAAATTCTCACTTGTATTTTGGAGTGAAATATATTTGGTAGTGCCCGAGGACGTAGGCAAAATTTACTGAACCTCGTTAAATTCTTGTGTTCTTTATTGTATTATTCTGCATAAATTGTGATTGTGATTGTAGTGATTTATTATGCTATTAAATTACGATTGAGGGATATTCTGGCTAAGAAAGACCTAGTACTTAAGCGATCTTTGTGATCCACCTCTCTTTCTTGAGAATTGAACTTAGTGTGATTTTTTAGTACAATAATTTTACTCTTTTACACGCTTCCGCACAATAATTGGTATCAGAGCTAGATTCGTACTTGGGGAATACGATCGTTCACGGTACTGTTCACTTACAGTAGTTGGGATTGAGGAGAAAAATGGAAAAGATATCGTCATCAGCAAAGACTACTGTGACCAATGCAAAATTTGAAGTAGAGAAATTTGATGGTACCAATAATTTTAGTATGTGGCAATGTGAGATCTTGGATGTCTTATGTCAGCAAGAGCTGGATATAGCCCTTGAAGAAAAACCTGACAAGATGGATGACAAGGAGTGGGCTAAGATCAATAGACAGGCATGTGGAACAATTCGCCTATGTTTGGCCAAAGAGCAGAAGTATTCTGTCATGAGGGAGACATCAGCGAAGAAGTTGTGGGATACATTGGAAGAAAAGTTTCTAACAAAAAGTCTTGAAAATAGGCTTTATATGAAAAAGAAACTTTATCGATTCACGTATGCACCCGGTATGTCGATGAATGACCATGTGAACTCATTCAATAAAATTTTAGCAGACTTGCTAAATTTGGATGAGAAATTTGAAGATGAAGACAAGGCATTACTGTTGTTAAATTCTCTTCCTGATGAATATGATCATCTTACCACCACATTGCTTCATGAGAAGGATACGATCACATTTGATGCAGTCTGTAGTGCGTTGTATAGATCTAAGACTCGAAAGAAAGATAAAAAAGATCACAGAGATACAACTACAGAAATCTTAACAGTAAGAGGTCGTTCGCATAGTAACAATTCTAGTAGGAGTAAGTCCAAAGGGAGACCTACCAAAGATAAATGTGCTTTTTTTCGTGAGAAAGAGCATTGGAAAAAGAATTGTCCTAAGTTACAAAAGGGTAAGGCTATTTCTGATGCATGTGTAGTGAAGCATGATGAGGAGTCAAACTTTAGCTTGGTTGGCATGGCAATGGCATGTCATACAGATGAGTGGATTTTGGATTCGGGATGTACTTACCATATGTGTCCTAATAAAGACTGGTTTTCTAGTCTTAAAGAACTAGAAGGTGGAGTTGTTTTTATGGGCAATGACAGCGCTTGTAAGACAATGGGAGTAGGTACAATCCAATTGAAGAATCACGACGGCTCAATTCAAGTCTTGACAGATGTTCGCTACATACCTAGCTTGAAGAAAAATATCATCTCATTAGAGGTTCTAGAATCTAAAGGGCTCACAATCACTTTAAGAGATAGATTACTAAAGGTAGTAGCTGGGATATTGACGGTGATGAAAGGTACAAAAAGGAATAATCTATACTATTTAAATGAAAGTACAGTTATTGGATCAACATCAACAACTTCTGCGAAAGATGCAGATTCAGAGGCTACCAGGTTATGGCATATGCGATTGGGACATGCTGGTGAAAAAGCTTTGCAGAGTTTGGTGAAGCAAAGCTTGTTGAAAGGTGCAAATTCTTGCAAATTAGAATTCTGTGAACATTGTGTTCTGGGCAAGCAGACGAGGATAAAATTTGGTTCAGCAATTCACAATACAAAAGGAATTCTAGACTACGTTCACAGTGATGTATGGGGACCTATTAAAGTGGCTTCTTTGGGAGGTATGCACTATTTTGTTACTTTTGTTGAAAATTATTAAAGAAAAGTATGGGTGTATCTAATAAAAAGAAAAAATAAAGTTTTGGATGCATTTCTGAAATAGAAGAAGATGGTGGAGACCCAGGCTGGTTGAAAGGTCAAACGACTTCGATCAGACAATGGTACTGAGTATAAGAATGATCCATTTCTACAAGTATGTCAAGATGAAGGCATTGTGCGACACTTCACTGTTCGAGATACACTACAACAGAATGGGGTGGTAGAACGTATGAATCAGACTATACTAGAAAAAGTTCGATGTATGTTGTCCAATGCTGGATTGGGCAAGGAATTTTGGGCTGAGGTAATTACATATGTGTGCCATCTAATTAACCGGTTGCCATCAACTGCAATAAATGGAAAAACTTCTATGGAGAGGTGGGCTGGCAAACCTACTACTGATTATGATTCTTTACATGTTGTTGGTTCCACTGCATATTATCATGTAAAAGAATCTAAGTTAGACCCAAGAGCAAAGAAAGCATTATTCATGGGTATAATTGGTGGAGTAAAAGGATATTGTCTCTATTGTCCAGATACAAGGAAGATTATTTTCAGTAGAAATGTGACTTTTGATGAATCAACCATGATGAAGTGTCATGGGCCAAAGTGCAAAGCCCGTGACCATAGCACAAGAAGCGCCTCATAGAGGTCTATCGATTAGATAGGGAACATTTA
Source organism: Gossypium hirsutum (assembly GCF_007990345.1). Lineage (NCBI taxonomy): Eukaryota > Viridiplantae > Streptophyta > Magnoliopsida > Malvales > Malvaceae > Gossypium > Gossypium hirsutum. Next base: position 5,647,630 of record NC_053438.1, on the reverse strand, counting down.
GCCCACAAAAACTGGCCCGATTTAGAGAACTATTGAAGAAGCCTGTCAGATTGAAGCCTGGTTGGCCCGATGATAAAGATATGGTAACTTAGGCTAATTTTGGTAACTAATCTTAGAAGATAGAGAGAATCATATCTTGTAAAGATTAGATTAGATTTGATATGGCAAATCTTATAAATCCCTAAAATCAAGGGATATAGTGAATCTCGTCCGTTGATGTAAATGTATCTTGACCGTCAGTTTTGGGGGAGCTCAACTATAAATAGAGAGCCTCCCCCTCATTTGTACTCATCCATTGTAAGGTGAATTCTTAAGATTAATAGAATTCCTTCAGCATTTACTCAAACACTTTGTGTGCATTCTTTCTTTGGTTTTCTGTTGTTCTTTTGTGGCTTCTTTTGGCACAATCGCTTCCGCTATGCAAATTGGTGCCTTGGAGGAGTTCTAAGGAATCCTCACTTTTGGGCGTAAAGGCTGACTCAGGTGAGTTTAGAGCAAACGAATCACCTAAGGCCGCACGGTTTGCGAGGCGAAAGGTCTAACCCCATGACAAGTGGTATCAGAGCCAGGTTTGAACCAAGTAATATTGGAGTTGGTTCGAAGGCACCGTTGGGATGTCAAAAGAAGTCGTTGGTCAGAGTGAGCCAATGGAGACCCGTGGGAGGGCTAGAAAATCCAGTCGCTCGAGGGAAATGCTGACAGCTTTGGAAAATCGAGTGGTTAATCTCGAGGAATCCGTAGGAAACGTGAAAGATACGCTTGAATTGGTCGAGGGACGCACGATTGGATTTGACTCGATGGAAGAGCAACTCAGAGATTTTGTGTTGGATTCTCTCGATGCAAATAGGGAAAAGATAAAGGAATTATTCGAGCCCGCTGAGGAAAAGCTGGTAGAGAGGGATGAGTATCTCAAGGATATGGTGTTAGCCATGAAGAAAGAAATAGAGGAGCTCAATGGGGAGTTCACGATTTACAAAGTCACTTTGAGTAATGAGATGTTGTCTTCAAGGCCGAAGCAACAAGCAATGGATGTTCCCAAACCGGAGAAGTTCAAGGGTGCACGATCCGCAAGGGATGTGGACAACTTCTTGTGGGAAATAGAGCAATACTTCCGAGCGATGGGCATCAAGGATGATGCCATTAAGGTAAATACTACTTCAATCTATTTTACTGTTGTGGCTCTCTTGTGGTGGCGTCGTAGGTCCACGGATGAGAAATGTGGTGAGAACGCAATTGGGACTTGGGAGGAGTTCCAAAGAGAGTTGAAGAAGCAGTTTTACCCTCAGTTTGCCGAGAAGGGGGCTCGAGCAAAGTTTCATCGTCTTATGCAATAAGGCACGGTTCGGGAGTATGTTCAGGCATTTAGCGAGTTGCGAAGGCAAGGAATCACCGAACTTACTGTAGCCATGGTCTAAGCAAAGTCCTTTGTTGAGCTTGATCCAGCGGGAGACAAGCTTGAGGCATCTAAGCCCAATGGAAAGAGCAATGGTGAGAGAAACCGTGAAAAAGATGAAGAGTGACATAGCGATGATGGCAACAGTACCGATAGCGCAAGTGGTAATGAGAAACCACGAGATGCGAAGCGGGGATTAGACAACCCAAGGGACAAGAGGAAGAAGATAAAATGCTTCATTTTTGTCAAGGACCACACATGGCGCGAAAATGTTCGAATAAAGTGATGATTTCGGCAATCAAAAAGAAGGATGAGCCGAAGGAAGAGGCGAAGCCTATCGAGGTAAAGACATCGAAAGTCAATTCGATGGTGCTCATTCCTGGGAAGAGGAATGGTGAAAATGGGTTGATGTTTGTAGACATCAACATTGCGGGTCAGAAGCGGAGTGCTTTTATTGATAAGGGAGCATCGGACTTGTTCATGTCGGAAAAGGCTACAAAGAAGCTTGGTCTAGCGATTAGAAAATCGAATAAGAAGATCAATGTAGCAACTTCTGAGAAAGCCCCAACTGTGGGAGTAGTTCGTGACGTGGAACTACAAATCGACGAATGGAAGAGGAAGGAAGAATTCGAGGTAATCCGATTAGATGATTACGATTTTGTGCTTGGCTTAAACTTCCTTGTCAGGATTCAGGCAACTCTGCAACCATAGGCCGATCAAATCCATATTGTCACTGGTCCGTCAACAAAAATGGTTGTGCCGGTGCATCGAGATATGAAGGTTGGGACCAAGGTGTTATCGTCAATCTAATTAGTCGAAGATGTTTCGTATGGGAGAAACATTAAATCGTCAAAACGGAATGCTACGAAAGCCCCTTCGGAAGTGTTAGTGGCGCAAGGGACCGATATGAAGCCTGCGGGATCGACTGTGGAGCCTACACCTTTGGGAAAGGTGGGTTGTGCATCAAGCTTCGAGGGGAAAGGAGCGATGCAAAGACAGTCGAGACGAGTAAATGCTGCGAGTAAGGTACATTGCAAACACTCTGATAGTGTTTTGAATTCTGACTTGTTGGCTTGGCAAAGTCGTAGGGACCTTTTCAAATTTCATAAACAATGAGGCCAAGGAACTGTGGGTGGGACGAAGCCGAGATGTGAGAATCCAGGGGATTCCAGTGGAAACAAGTCAAAATTGGGACAAGTTAAAACGGAGACTTCTTGCCAACAGGATGTACCAACGAGTGCAACGGTTCAAGATAAGAGGCGATGGAAGCCGAGGCATAGGTTTTGCAGGAAGGGACAACCCGTTTGCAAGACAAGTCTGGAAAAAGCCGAGGCAACGAGAAAGTTCCAAAGTGAATCAAGTCAGTGTCATCCAGAAGTCGCAACGAGAGCGTTGTGAGAATGGGTGGGGGGAATGTCACGGGCCAAAGTGCAAAGCCCATGACCATGGCACAAGAAGCACCCCATAGAGGTCTATCGATTAGATGGAGAACATTTAGCCCACAAGAACTGGCCCGATTCAGAGAACTACTGAAGAAGCCTGTCAGATTGAAGCCTAGTTAGCCCGATGATAAAGATATGGCAACTTAGGCTAATTTTGGTAACTAATCTTAAAAGATAGAGAGAATCTTATCTTATAAAGATTAGATTAGATTTGATATGGCAAATCTTGTAAATTCCTAAAATCAAGGGATGTAGTGAATCTCATCCGTCGATGTAAATGTATCTTGACCGTCGGTTTTGGGGGAGCTCAACTATAAATAGAGAGCCTCCCCCTCATTTGTACTCATCCATTGTAAGGTGAATTCTTAAGAGTAATAGAATTCCTTCAGCATTTACTCAAACACTTTGTGTGCATTCTTTCTTTGGTTTTCTGTTATTCTTTTATGGCTTCTTTTGGTACAATCGCTTCCGCTATACAAATTGGTGCCTTGGAGGAGTTCTAAGAAATTCTCACTTTTGGGCGTAAAGGCTGACTTAGGCGAGTTTGGAGCAAACGGATCGCCTAAGGCCGCACGGTTTGCGAGACGAAAGGTCTAACCCCGTGACAAAAGAACAAGGATTCACAAAAGGATAACAAAACCAGTGGCACTTTACAGCAGGTGGAGCTTGAAAAGAACGTGAATAGGAGAGAGTGAGGGAAAAGTGAGAGAAAATTTTAGGATTTTCCTTTTTTATTTTTTATTCAAAAATTAAAATAAGATAAAATAAAACTAACTTTTCTAAAATTATCATTTTCTTATAACAGAATTAAAATTAAAAAAAATAACTTCCTCTAAACTCCCACAAAGACTTGAATACGAGACTTACAAGCAAACTAACAAGCATTGTACCACTAAACCAACAAGCTCATTTTATATTTAAAACACGAAAACATATTTAAAAGTCTCATCACACCCAATGACTCATCCTACAAACCCTGTCTCTTCTAACCCCAAATTCAAGGAGTCGCAAGAGAAGTGATATACATGAAATTTTGCTACTTGAAATAAGATATTATAATGAATTATTTGATTAAAGTGTTTATATGGTGAAAAATAAATTACATGGTAATAGAGACTAAATTGAAAATTGTACAAAATTTTAAGTGTGAAACAAGTTAATATGTGAATAAGGAAATCATGATAAAACTTTAATGAATGTGTTATGAGATGATGAAATATGCATAAAGTGTTGTAAAAGTAAAATTATGGAAAAATATGGAATTTTTATAATGACAAGGACTAAATTGTTAAACTTGAGAAAATATGTGGATGAAATAATAAAAGCGAAATACATAGAAATTTGATATGTGAAACAAGATATTGAGATAAATTATGTGATTAAAGTGTAACAAGAAAGAGAATTTATTTTAATATGATTAATTAGTGAATATTGAACTTTTATGACAAAAGAGACTAAATTGAAAAATTATGAAATTTTATAAAAAAAATATTTGATAAGTGAAGAATATAGTAGAGAATGTAACATCTTGGTGCTTTGACCTGATGTTCGGGTCAGGTATAGGGATGTTATAGTGAATAGAACCTTATCAGTTTAGAAAATGGCTTACGAAAAAACATTTGGTAAGATATTTTACGAGAATAAAAAAATAATTTTACATTGACCATCTTATTTTACATGAAAATTTCTAAGTTGAAATAAATAGTTTTAATATTTTATTTTTTTATCGTAAAATAATATTTAAATTTTCAGTACGTGGGGTTGAAGTAAACCTGTCCAATAAAAAGATTTGGAGAAAAGAAAATTGAAATTGAGCTGATTTTAGACCAAAATATTTAAATTCAATCAATTATGAAATGTGAATCCCTCCTACACACGAAAGCCTACCCCTTTCTATCTCCTCCAAAAAGATCAGATTCTTCTTGGAAAGTAAAATCTGCCTAGTCACTAAGCTTCAAATTTTTCCCTCAACTTTTTAATTAAATCTGACTTTAACATTCCATTTGACCGACTTATGTCAAATCATTTAACAGAAAATTCGTACAATAATTAAGTGGGGACGATAATACAATTTGGGTTTACTGTTATTTGATTTTGAACCCAATTTCTTGTCAAACTTAATATTTTCTATACTCTAAATGCGATATCCATTTAAACATTATTTTATGGAATAAATAGTGATATTTAAGGAAGAAATATTGGATGTTTCAGGATTTGAGGTTCATCATGTGTAATACTAGTGTATCGGTTTTCATCTTATCATATACATATGTTATGGGTAGATTTTATCCAATTCTTGTTCTATTGAATTCGAGGTTTTTTTTGTTCATTATCTTTTGTGCTTTGTATTAATTTAATTTTACAATTAATTGAATATTATTACGTATTATATTTATAATAATAAAATTCTAAAAAAATTAAAATGATTAGCCTTTATGAATGTAGTTCAATTCAAATTTTGCAGGTTAGTTTTTTTATTTTTATTCCACAGTTAATTATTTTATTTTCTAAGCTCAAATTTCTTGGTTGGTAGGCTATAATTGTTATGACATAACAAAATAAATAATATGAAAATATGGTGAGAGTTAATATGAAATCCAAACCTACCTTTGTTTACCACTGACCCCATATTAATTAAATATTACCTATGCACAAACCCAATTCCAATTTCTCCTTCTTTTTTGTTAATTTATTCAGGTAAATTTTATTGTGTAATCATTAATCTTCTGGTATCTTAATTAATTTATGATTTTATGCACAAACAAACTAAGTCATGATTTAACAAAATTAAGAGTTGTTGATAAATCGATGCATAAAAAAGGTTTCGATGAACACAACTTACACGAGAAAGAAGTGTAAATAATCATTAAAAATCAAAACCCAATTCTATTTACTCATGTATAAATTAGTGATAATGACTTAAAATATTCTCGATTTCCCTTTTAATTTTGAATTTTAACCATTCTTGATTCAACAAACAATTTTTTTTTTTTGAAGATTTGCGTAATTCATATCTAAATATTTTAAGAAATTAACTTTTTTAGGTTCAAAAACGAGGGAACAAAAATTAATTTTGAAATATTTTTAACAAATTAACTTCTTTTAATAATGTTTAATTTTTATCTCTGATATTTTTGTTTTATTTTTCATAATTTTATTCAAAGTTTTTTTTTTGTATTTGGTTATTTAACTTAGTTATTTTTTTTATATTTATGTGATTTCTAATTTTTCTTTTTGCATCTTTTAGATATAAATTGCACCCTAAAAAAATAATTTAGGGGTAACTCAAGTTCGAATCATAAAAATGATCTTATTAAAAACGGTAGTCACAAAATTTTAAAAAATTTAGTCTGCATACCCAAAAAATTGTGCTTGTGTATATAATATATATTTTATTAGAACTTCTAAAAAATGAGTTATAGATATATATAATATTAATAAGTTATAGATACTGAATTCCTTTTATATCTAATGTAAAAAAAAATATCATAATGAAGCATTTGGGGTTTCATACGGAATGGATTGTTCTTATTATGCGTTGTGTTTGTTCTGTCTCATACTCGGTTTGTCTTAATGGTGCTCAAGGTGAGTGGTTTTCTCCCTCGAGGGGGTTAAGACAGGGAGACCCTCTCAGCCCCTTTTTATTTTTGATCTGTGCAGAGGGATTTTCAGTGCTTATTGATGATGCGAGAAACGAAGGACGGTTGATGGGCGCAACTGTTGGAAGAGAGAGATTTGCTGTGAATCATTTATTTTTTGCGAATGATTGTATTATTTTTGGAGATGCCTCTTCTGAGGGAGCGGGGGTTGTCCGGGAGATTGTTAGTGAGTATGAGAAAGCGTCAGGGCAGCGGATGAATTTTGATAAGTCACCAATCTACTTTGGAGCAAATGTGCAAGCAGAGGTGAAGGATGATATTGTTAATCAGCTCGGTGTCCGGTTGGCTTCTAATCCAGAAAAGTATCTAGGTTTACCTATGATGGTGGGCAAGAATAAAAAGTGGGCTTTCGCAACTTATGTGGACAAATTCAGGAAAAGAGTTGAAGGGTGGAGTCTGCGCTACCTGTCGATGGGGGGGAAGGAGGTGTTCATTAAATTGGTCCTACAAGCTACGTCAATTTATGCGATGCAATGTTTCCTATTACCAAAGTCTTTATTTGAGAAGCTTGAAGGTATTATGAATAGGTTTTGGTGGACTAATAATAGAACGTCAAAAGGTATTCATTGGAGTTCGTGGGAAAAGCTTTGCAAACCGAAAAACTTTGGGGAAATGGGATTTAAAAATTTGTTTCTCTTTAATAAAGCGTTGTTAGCAAAGCAGGTCTGGCGCATTTTGACCCGACCTAGCTGTCTTTTAGCTAAAGTGTTTAAAGCCCGTTACTTCCCTCTTATTCAGATATTTTATCAGCTAAAGTCGACTCTTACCCATCATTTACCTGGAGAAGTATCTGCAGTGCTCGTGAGGTGATCCAAGATGGGATGGTGTGGCGGGTGGGGGATGGTGCGTGTATTAATCTATGGAATGATCCCTGGTTACCTAGCAAGGAAAATAATAGAGTTCAATGTTATGACATTAGTACTGAATGGACAACAGTTAATCAACTTATTGTAGGTAATACCTGGAACAGGGAGGTTTTGCACAAGCTGTTCGATGATGAAACCGTTAAAAGAATCTTCTCTATACCTATTTCCGTGAGTAAGCCGAAAGACGTGAGGGTTTATAAGTATGAGGGTTCGGGTGAATACTCGGTCAAGAGCGGATACAAGGCCCTTTCTACAGAATCATTACAAAATAGAGCTAACCTATCCTCTATACCGAAGATCTACAAAAAATTCTTTACAGGGCTGTGGAATTTGAATATTCCAGGAAAAATTAAAATACACGTTTGGCGGTTGTTTCATAACTTGGTGCCTCACTACGAAAATTTGGCGCGTTGAACACTATGCGAAGCTGGGGTATGTCCATTGTGTAAGACTGAGTCGGAGAATTCTGAGCACCTCTTGTGGAGTTGTGATATTTTGCAGGATATTTGGCGCTCGTTATTGGTGCAGGTTCCCTCTTTTGAAAGCTCACTGGAGCATAGAGAGCGTTTTGTTAGAATGTTTTTGAAAGCGAATGAACGTCATAAAAAGTTCATCATTATATCGATTTGGAGCCTCTGGTACCGTAGAAATAAGCTAGTGCATGAAGGAATCCAATTTTCGAAGCAGGAAATACTGGGTTTTGTTAGAGGTTTTGAGCAAGAACTATGCATTAGCAGGGAGAATATCAGCCATGGTCTGGGACTCGATGGTAAGGTAATTTGGAGACCACCGAATGATGGATTTGTCAAGATTAATTTCGATGCATCATTTTTGCAAGATCTAAGATTGGTCGTAACAGCAGTCATGGCTAGAAATTATAAAGGTGAAATTGTTGGAGTGGAGACTTACCTTTTTGATGATGTTGCTGACCCTTTTGTGGCAGAGGCTCGGGCTTGCGAGAGAGCGTTGATTTTTGCGCATACGATGGGTCTCCAACGGCTGGTGGTGGAAGGGGATGCCTTATCGGTCATAAAATCCATTAAAAACAGAGAGGTGGGTAAATTGATTATTAGATCGATTGTTTATCATATCCAACAGCTAGATAGGAGGTTTGAAGAGGTTACTTACGCATTTGTGCCTCGGGAGGGAAATGAAGCGGCGCATGCTCTTGCCATCGAAGGACGGAGGAGAGGGGCCTGTCGGAATTGGGATACTGATGTTCCAAGTCTGGTTCTGAAGGCGATGAGGAAGGACTGGATTGCGTGGGTACGGAAGTCTCAAGGTTGTTGTTGAGTTAGCTTTGAACTTTGGAGAAGCTTCGGTTGAATCTCCAAGAAGCTGTTCATAGCTCCGGTGTTTCCTTTCTGTGGGCTCGATGAAGATACTGTGGGGAGCACTTTGGCTGATTTGGGGTAGAGGATGAGTCACTGCTAATATTCGTTTGGTGTTTCACTTTCTAAAGTGAACCTCCTGCTTTGTTTCTGTTCGGTTTTGTTTTTCTTTAATTTCGTTGATATTTTCTATGCTTGTGTTGATTGCGGGATAGCTGTGTTTGTCTGTTTGTCAATTAGGGTGCGTTTGGTTCGGTGTATTGGATTAGAGGTGTATTGGATTAGAGGTGTATTGGGATTAGAGGTGTATTGGATTAGAGGTGTAATAGCTAATCCACTGTTTGGTTGAATGTAATGGAATAGAGGCGTAATAGTAATCTTGTGTTTGGTTGAATGGAATAGAGGTGTAATAGCATAATGGAAAAAACTAAAATGACTAGAATACCCTTAGCATAAAATTGTTTTGGTAAATGATTATTGTTATTGTTATTTAAATTGTTTGGTAAATGATTATTATTATCAGTAATAAATAATTTAATCATATTTTAACATAATTATTATTAAATATATTTTAATTAAAATATATAATTTATAATAAAATTCTTAATAATCAATATTCTTATATGAATTTACTCAAATCATAATATATGATACTATAAAATATAATTTGAAATAATTAATATTAAATATATTTTAATTAAAATATATGATTTAATAAAACTCTTAATATTAAATATTCTTATATGAATTTTCTAAAATCATAATATATAATACTATAAAATATAATTTAACATAATTATTATTAAATATAAATTAATAAAAATATATAATTTATCATCATACTATAGATAAATATTGAAATTTGTCACTGTACTTTATTTTTATTTATATTTGCCGTTATTTTTTAAAAAATGAGTAAATTTGTAACTTAATTTTTATGTTATTGAATTTTACCACTAAAATTTAAATTTTATTAATTTTTGCCACTAACTCTTATTTTTTAGTTAAACTCTTATTTTAAATTTATATTGAATTTTTATTTTTTTAAATTACAAATATCTTCATTTAACTTAACGAGTAAATATAATTCTTGACTTTCCTTTCTCATCATCTAAACAAAAGCACAATAAACAAATTGTCAAAAAGAAACCCAAATCCAATAGTTGGGAGATTCAAAAGCTTTCTCCAATAATGTGTTTCTTCTATAAGAAACAATGCTTATAAGCAGCTTGTCAAAGCTCAAAATCTATTTAGTCCTATGTCATACATCCAATGTCATTTGTATATATGCTCCCTCACATCAGCACAAAACACAAGACTCAATATGAAGCATACATGAGAAGAAAACAGTTGGATTGAGTTAATGAAGTACATGCATCTTATGTGTTTTTCTTTCTCAGGGAAAACTTTTCGAGAAAAAAGAAAGTAGAAAAGGAATTAAAAAAATGTTGGTGAAACATTTGAGGAACATGCAAACAAGGTATCCTACAGCTAGTAGTGGTGATGAAATACTCTGCAACAAAATCAGCGCATCTTATAGAATTGAACTCTCGAAACCACACATAATGGCATGCAAACAAGGTTGAGAAGGAAATCAGCCTTGATTTGAATTAAGGAAGAATTATTAAAGTAATCCTGTTGATGTGGTTTCTGGCAATGGTGTTTCATCAAGTTCAGAACAAGATGTATGGTCTGCTGTACAAGAAAGAGCACTGATTCAGGCCTGGCAACAAGCATGTGTTTCAGCTTATTATGTCGCTTATGCTGAGAACCCTCAAAGCCTCCAGTTCGATGCAACGATCCCAGTTCGCATTCAAGAGCTTCTTCAAAGATATAATGTTTAGTGGTTAATTGGAAGCCATAGAAAGAGCAGCTGAGAAATTAATCAAAGGAATTCATTGTTCAGAATACAGAAAGTACACTGCTGAAAATACCAACATATGAGAAAACTTACAATTTTGGCGAGCCTGTCTGGTTTTGAGAATTCCGCTTCTCTGCAAATTATACGCATTACTGTTGTATATTTGTAGCATCATTTAAGATGAACTAAATTTCAAATAAAATATCTTTCTCGTTTGTTTGCTTCAGCAAAAGATCATTTTCAATACAGTTCCAAAACAATCAACAAACCAGAGGGATTTTAAAATGAAGGCAAATGCCATTAGAAATTGCAGGAGTCAAATACATCAATTTAATGTAAAAGAATTACACAGCTAGAAACAAAATGAAATTACAATGTGTAAATGCTACATATAGAAGGCTGCCAACCACAAGTTACTTGGGTCCTCGATGACCACGGCCACCACATTCTGAGCACATGACATTGCCGGTTCCTCCACAACCTGAACTGTATAAACAAAAACTTAGAACACACAAATCTTTTAAGTTAAGAAAACTTACGAGGCCCTCAATGGCAGAAAATATAGTAGCAATGACAAAACCTTAAAATTCTATGAATGTCCATGGTGATCAGACAAAATGACAAGGGCCTTAATGTTTATGGGTAGAGTAGTCAAGTCAATCCACGTGTATCAACTAAAATCAAGGTCATTTTGGCAATGAAAGCACACAATGCAGCAAAGTCGATTCCTATTTCACAATGTTTAAAGCAAAGGATGCACAAGCCTTACAGCAAAAAATACCCTATAATGACGTTTGACGCATCAATGTAAAACCTTACTTTAATCACTTCAAGACTTCTCCACAGAACAGACCCGTTTTAAGGATACTAGTTAGAATTTTATCCATCTGTTACGCAGAACCAAACTTTTGGAATCGAATATAGTTTGCCTTCTATAACAATATGAAATAGAAACATAACAAATGTAGAGCATGACTGCATAAACATCCATGACACCTATTTACAAATTAAAGAAGAGAAAATTTTCACACCTAGGCAGCGGACTTTGACAATGATACCCTGAGTCTCCAATATCGAGTCCACATATAATCCAGAACCAGCACAAGTGGTACAAAGGACGACACCTTTGGCCTGACAAGCACTACACTGGGGATTATCTCCAACTATTTTTTTCAGCCAAAGATACCCCAACTGATTCTTCAATTCATTCCTCGGGGATAGGCTTATCATAACAAAATAGAGATTCTAGACGACTTCTTCGTCCCTACGCATCTCCCAGTGCCCTTGACTCAGCCTGTACATCAGAATTTACCATTTCAGTTAAACTCAACGATAACCGACTTGTTTCCAAGGCGTATTAGCATCACAAACAGAAATTCCAAAAGTTTTCAAAGTGAACATCCTCAAAAGTAAAATCTAACACCGATTCTAACATACACCTTAAATGCATCACCAAAATTGTATGTTTCTCGAAATTCTTAACTGCTTAAAAACTTTATTTGCTTTTGAATCCAATTTGAAAAAATAGAAGTGAATTGAATGCAAGATCCAAAGTGTAAAGTTTAGCTGCTAGTTATACTAAAATTGCCAAAATAAGTGTTCTCTAAGGTGACTGAAGATTAAATACGAAACAGAGCACCAATTAACATTTAAAGCTTAATGCATATAAATGTACAAACTTGAAATTCAACAATTCATCAAAGTTGAATTTCAGGCAAATCAAAAGAAACCCAAAAAAGGAAATATGAATTTCACATAAATTAACATATAGTAGCATTTTCTACAGGAGGAAATATCATATTTAATTCAACAAACAACAAACTGACTGAAATTAGAATAAAATGAGCTTCTTTTTCATTCTATAATTTGTCGATTAAGAAATTTCTAAAGAGTTGAATAGGAATATACATACAAAATATGAAAAAAGAGGAAGAAATGGAACTAACCCCATGAGAAGCAGAGCCATTTGAGAAAATGTCGCTGATTTTGGATATGGAGTAGCTTCCATTGGATACAGCGGACCAATACAAAACTTTGTTATATTCATGTAATTTTGGTGTTGAATTTATAGGAAACGTTATTGAAGACAAAATTTTCATGGTAGATTCCATTTTATTTATGAAAACCTGGGAATTAAGAAACGGGCTTTGAAGTAAATTGAGAACATTAAAAGAGCCCAGAGCTTTGAAGAAATCGAAGAATTAATCGAAGTTTGAGAAGGCCAAGCGTCGATTCTATTGTAATCTTCAGCAAAAGAAAGACAGAAGGAAGAAACAGAAGACGGAAAGGGGAAGCAGGAGGGTAAAACAGGGTCTAAAACTCAAGCAGCACCTAATCTGAGAGAGAGGAACGTAATAGAAATCGGTGGATTTTGGAGATTAGGGGTGTAATGTAATAGACGGGTATTAGCCAATACCCTGAACCAAACAGAGGATTGAAGTGGGATTAAATGGGGCCCACCGATTAGGGGTGTATTGGATAGCCAATACACCCAACCAAACATGGTGTTAGTGTCTCTAAGCAGTGAATTATATATAAATCAGCCTATTTTTCAAAAAAAAAATATCATAAAAATTAGGGTAAATTACACCTAAGCTCATTAAACTATTAGTAAATTTATGTTTTGGTCACCTAACTTCAAAAGGTTACAAAATAACTATTAAACTATTCAAAAGTTTTCACTAATTAAGCCACTGACTATACAATAGATCAATACCCATTGACGAGTAGAAGAACATAACTTAGATCCAAGTTGATCTAATAGTCAATGTCGAAGATCGGAGAAGAAAGTTGTTTTAGATTTTAAATTCGTGACATTCAAAGTTGATTCATAAAAAAAAATTGAATTGTATAAGAGAAAGAAAATAAAAGGTTTTGATTGGTGCAAACAGAGAAAGTCATACAATAACGATTTTAAGAACCTGGTGGCTTAAACGAAAACTTAAATAATTAATTCAGTGACTATTTTATAACTTTTTAAATTGAATAACAAAAACATAAACTTACTAATAAACTCCTACAATGTTTTCTACTACTATATATAAAATATAGCACCAAAAAAATATTTTAATAAACAAAAGTATGAAAAGAATCAGGTTGGACTAAGCTTAAAATAAAATAAACATCATGAATTTGTCAATACCCTACTCCCCCACAAGGACAACGCCATGAACAGAAAAAGAGTTCAAAAGCCAACATCTCAAACAGAAGCCAAAAACAACAGCAGATCAACAACACTAGTCTTGAAGGAAACCAAAAACAAAATTATTTTAAAAGTATAAAAAAATATTTTTTTTTTAAAAATAATTAATTGTTGATACAAAGTTAGCAAATGTTAACTTATCAATCCACTTTAAAGTGATTTGACAAATAATTTAAGTTCAAGTGCTAAAAAATGAGAAAATTTAAATGAACGGCTAATATGAATCTTTTTTTTATAAAGTTCGAAGATCAAATAAGTTACCACATCTATTTTAATTGGGTCTAATTTTTTCCTCAAACTCATTTTTTGTACTTAATATTTTTTCCCTAAATTCTTCCAAATTTCTTATAGAATTTTATAATTGAACGAATAAACTTACTTTTACTAACCATATTTTTACATCACTAATTAAAGTAGCTTAACTTGTAAATTGTTTTACATGAAGGGTTTTTTATATAAATGTTATACTAGTTTTGATGGTGTTGGTTTCTCTTTTAGTTAAGCAATAAAACTATATTTGATTTTGCAAAACAAGTTAGTAATGCAATTTGAACCTTTCACTATAATTTTTTTTAATTTAGTTACCTCACAATTTTATAATTTTATTTCCATCATTCCAATATAAAAATTTTAAATAAAATGGATAGATCTATTTACACTTAATAATTTACCGAATCAAATTTGTAGTTTGCAAGTACCTGTGTCTCATTTACACCTTTAGGCAATGGAAAATTTTAACTGCACAAGCAGGATTGGAATTTTATCATGTATCCTTAAATTGTATTTAAAAAAATTTAAAAATAAATAAATAAGATCTATGACAAAATTTCAACCTTACTTAAATTATAAACTTTTCACCGTCTCTTTACCAAGTAATTACCCTGAAAAATAAGGGGAAATTGCATATGGTTAAAGAGTGAAATTAATTAATGTGTAGTCCCAAAGCAGGCCCAATGCAAAATCCATGGCAACATGGATTGAAAAGTAGGAACAAAGCCTTAGCTGTTTTGGATTTGATTGTGGGATGGGTTGCATTGGGCTATCAATTCTGAATTTCACAATGAACCCCAAAAATTAATTGTTTTTAATTATTCTTTTATTTTAAAAATATATATTTCTATTATTTTTTATTTAAAATGTAATAATTTTAATATTTTTAAAAAATATTTACATTATTTTTCATTTATTAAAATTATATATATAGGTAACCTATCATTTTTCTAATGTTTACATTATAGTATTATATATTATTATGAATTTATTATTTTTTGTCTTGTAAATCAAATTATATTATATATTAAAAAAATTAGAAAACGGGTCGACTTGGGTCAGGCTTAGTCTTTGAATGTACAAGTCTGATCCTCGCCTATTTTTTAAATGCATCTATTTTTTTTTCTAAGTCCATTTTTAGAACATAATATTATTCTTTTAGTAAACCCTTCTAAGTTTTAGGCAGGCCATCAAGCTTGAATGAGTCAATCATTAATTATGTTTGTTTATAGTGATATTGATTTATTCGATTTCGCATTACTTTCAAAATAAATAATATAAAATAATATGTTCTTAGTGATTTAAAGAATAAACTAAGTGTAAGTCCAATGATTATTTTATGTAAAGATATAATATTTAGTAAAAGAAATAATTTTATAAAAGAATACAACTGTTAGAAGTAACTTTACATTGTCTATAAAAAAGACTCCTACGTTTAAATGCACAAGAGGATATTCAACATTTAATGTCAAGTTACTTGCAGCTCCTGGTGCTCTATTCAGTCTTCTGCCCAAGTCCCCTCTCTACTGGAGGTAATGGGGGGGGGGATTGGCTTGTTGTAGATCTCTCTTCCAAAGTTCGGGTCATTAAACCTTGAATCTCTTGGAATGTCATTTTTGCTTTCATCTTGTGGGAGACTTGGCTTATTCAAAACGTGTTGATTTTCAGAAATGACCACCTTAAGGAGCATCTTTTTGATAGAGTTTTCTTTACGGCTAGAAAGTTTTTTGTCCTTTCTCTTGCAGTGAGTTGGAGAGAGCTACCTTCTTTTGTTCCAATCTTTTAGAAATCACCTACAATGGATTAGTTTAAACTTAATATTGATGGTTTGTCCTTGGGTAATCCTGGGAGAGCCGAGGCTAGAGCTCTCATTAGAAATCATTCTGGTGACTAGATAATTGAAGTCAATTGACATGTTCTAAGAGACACTGGTGTTGAGGCAGAACTCTGGGTCTTGAGAGAATGGCTAGTGCTAGAGATTTGAATATAAACAATCTTGAAATAGAAGTGGATGCCGCTTCTATTATTCTTGTCGATAGTCTTTAACATCATCTTATCCCATTGACGAGTGTAGGATGTTCTTTTCCAATAGGACTTTTAATTTGCTCAAACATGGCTCGTTTTTTATATTTTTGCATTTTAGGCAAAACAATTAAATGGAGTTTTAGATTCTTTAAAAGTTGAAGAAAAATTCTTTTAGGTCCCTTAAAAGTTGGTAAAAAAAATTTTAGGCCTTTAAAAGTTAAATTTTTTTAAGGCCCTTAAAAGTTGGTAATTTTTTTTGGACTTTTAAAAGTTAAAAAAAAAATTTGGACCCCTTTCGGCCTTAGGCCTTGGACAACTGCACCTCCAAACGAACCCCAAGCTGGGCCTGTGAAACATTATTTTCAAGAAAGTGACAAATGTGATGCTTTAGCTCGACTTGGAAGTAATTTTCAACCCGACTCATCTCTAATTGATGTTATTTCGATTCAATGTTAATGTTTATTTTATTTATGTATGAATCCTCCTAGCTGTTTAAACAATCCCTTTTAACTATTGATATGCAGGAAGGTGTTATGTATTGAACAATGTTTTAAGTTATTTCAACAATATGTAGTTCCTTTATGATAAACCTTTAAACTTAACTATGTGTGTGTCATATATAAATTTATTTTGATTTAGGCTTAAATATATTTTAATTATTAATTCAATAGTATTTTATAATATTTAAGTCTAATAATAATTATTTAAATATGTATTATTTATATATTTGTGATTAAAATCGTACATGTATTTAATATTTTCTTTTTAAAAATTCTATGTAGACCTATTGTACCATTTAGCTATAGATGTGAGATTATGAAATTAATTTAATTTAAGGACAGACCTTTTCAATAAAAATGTTGACCCTATATGAGATTAACATTAGTTTATTATAAGAAAGAATATCTCAATCAAAATATGATAGCAAAACATATTATTTCTCCTAGATTAAATTCAATCTTTTTAGTGTTAGAATGCCGACGTTGACGTTCCGTCAGTGGTGGTGTTTGAGGATAATACATTTTAACATACTCGAATCCACATATTTATATATTAATAATAATATTCATACCAATTAAATTAAAATTTAATATGTAGCATCTTTTTTTTATCTTAACAAAATGGGTAACATTTTTAACTTGATTATTTTTATGATAACATTTTTTTATAGGAAAAATAATTTAAGGATCCAAAAAATGGTCCATTCTCAGCTTTTGACTGGCTTGACCCAAAGAAGCTGCTTGAAAATGAAAGTGGCAATAGTCGGTTCTAGAAGCACGTGACAGCACGTGATAGTCCTTATGTAGTCAATGTTTAAAACGTATTTCTTTCTTTGTAGTATTTATTTTATTTTATTTGTTTTTGTTGAAAAAGAAAATGGTGAAAGTTGTTTACATTTCTTTTTGATTCCCAGCTCAGAACCTCACGTGATTTCATAATCCAACGTGAGCTCTCACGTGATCTGATACATCAAAATTTGGCCCTTTCTTGTACACATGTCACTTTGTGATTTGCTGTTTCCTAGATGTCTTGCCATAAGCATCAATTTCGTTAAATACCTATTTTGGTAATTTACATGCTTAATAACAAATTTGACTTTAAAAATACTATTTTTACCTATTTTTACCTTACAAGGATTGAGTTGTCCATTTTTAACAGAATAACTAAAATGCGATATGAGATATAACATAAAGATTATTATGATACTTTTACTTTTAAACTTGCCCTTAAAAACATTATCTATTAAGCCGATTGAGTTTTAATTTGATTGATATCTGTATTGTTACGAATGCAGGAGGATTGGGTTTGAGTGTGCTGAAGTGTATTATCGTCCTATTTAAAAATTGAAGAGGAGTTATGGATAGTTTTAGACATTGTATAAAAAAGAACAGATATTATAAGAACATATAATCAAATTAATGTTTAAAAAAATACATCATCTATCAACATCTAAATTTGCAATATATCTAAGTTAAAAAATTAATAAAAATTTTCAATCTTTTTTATTTTTTTATTTTAAAGTTTAAATTCGAATTTTTAAAAATAGAAATTATAGAATATTTTTTAGTTTTATTTATCAAAATTTCGCATTTGAAACCATTTTATATTACTATTAAATGTCGAAAATTTATTCTCTGTAAGTATTTATTTACTTTTTCTTTTGAAAATTTTGATTTATTTTTAGAATAATTTTAAATAAAATATTTTTTCAAGAAAGAGCTGAGAGGCATAGTCAGGGTTTTACAAGGCCCTAGCCCTCTTTAAAATGGAAAGTTTTTTTATTTAGGTTCTTTTAAAATTTATAAAAATTTAAATTAGCAAAGGTAAAATTATACTTTGACCTCCTAAAAATAGTAAAAAAATTAATTTAATCCTTTAAAATTATAAAGATATAGATATTAAAATAGTGAAATAGTATTTTTACTATCATAAAAATATACAATTTTCTTGATAAAATTCCAATAATGAAATTACGAGGACTATAAAATGATCTTGTATGAAATTCAATTTTCTTAATATTATTCCAATCATGAAAGTACGAGGACTATAAAAGAAAATAATAAATAAATGTATCCAAGTAATAAACATGATAGGCACTATATCCTTAAATATGTCAGGTTAATGATTATTCAATTATTATATCAAAATACCTCAAATTTTTTTATAAAAAATATTAAATTTAAAAATATAATCATTAATCCTAAACGTAATAGCAATGAGCGTTAACAACAATACCGAAATCAACAACAAAAAAAAAAAACATACGAGCAACTCTATCATAGGAAGGATATCAGCCTCCACCAATCACGAGTAATAAAGGATTAAACATTCCTATTAGATTTAAAATTTTGAGCTTAGCGTCGTTTTTCATTTAATTTAAATATTAGAGAGTGATTCAAAATTTAAATTCCGACAACTCAAAATCACCTCAATCGATATACTTGCAAAAGTGACTGAAACGAAGTAATTACCATTTTCATGTGGAAGATGATGGTCAACTTAAACTGAAAAAATATATAATTACAAATCCTACAAGAGAGTCAAATGACATAAACAACAAAACCCAAACAAGCAAACAATTTTAATTTAAAAAAAAGGAAATTTTGTTTTAAAAAAAAAACAGTAAATCGAAAATTGATTTTTTTAAATAATAATAATAATATCCAGACTGACAAGCAGGTAAAACAGCTTCTCTCATCAACAGCTGTTGCATGTGCAAATTTTCTTTTCCCTTTTAATTTTAAAAATTGAAATTCATATTTAATTGTTTTCTTAATAATATTTTTGTTGGTGAAGCGATTATTATATGCTTTTGGATGTGGTTGATTCCCAATTTGATCAGCCAATTACAACCATCGGATTGGCCTAGTATTTATAAAGTTAGTTATAGCTAATTTTATGTTATCACTTCGTAGGAAATTATTAAATATTAGTTTAGTGTGAAGCTTAAATTATAGTTTAAAATTTGTTACAAGTGACTTAAAATAGGATTTTTTTTTATTTTAATATCTCATCATATGGGTTATAAAGGGTTAAAAATAATTTATTTTAAAAAAAATTAAAGTTAGGACTAAATTATGTAAATATTGAGGAAAATATTATTAATCTTTTTAGAACTAGAACTCAAATGACAAATTTTGTAAATATTGAGGGTTAAATTTGTTGCAATTTTTTATATTTAGGATCAAATTGATAGAATGTATAAACGTTAGAGGGTTAATTTTGTTACTAGACCAATAAAAAAATGCCCACATCAGCTCATAGCGATTATAATATTTAATTTCAAAAATTTTAATGACTAAATAAAAAAATTAATAATTGAGTGATCAAAATAAAACAAAAGGCATAATTACGTGATATTTTTATATTTTATCCAAAAAAAAATTTAACATTTTTTACGGAAGAATCATTTTACACGTTTTAAAATGTATTCTTAAAAGAATGACGGGAATACAATCTATTCTTAAATACTGGCTCCCTTCGTACTTTGAGGATTGAATGAGTCCCAATTAAAGAGGAAACAAAGCATATGCTATACGATTTGTAGTTTATGTTGGGTGGAGAATCAACTACCATGATCTTAGTCAAAGTTCAAAATAGTGGGTTAGTAATAATGCAAGTAAATGGAAGAATGAAGTGAATTAATTGGCAAAGACATGTTTAGCTTATTTTCACAAAACATTTAGGATTATTCATAAATGTTGATATAATTACACAATAAGATATAATTTTAATACGATTATAAAAATATAAATAGGGATGTTGCGAAATGGTGAAGCATTGAAATGTAGAAAAGAATAAATAAGATTATCCAAGAAAAGATCAAAACTTATGGATGTGTAAAAGTTAGGTGAATAGTAATGTATTGTAGGTTCCCATGGCTAAGAAATCTAGACTTACATGTCATCTACTCTACAATTATTGCCAAAATGGAAGTGGGGTCATCCAATATATACATAGTAGAGAATAACAGTTTGTATATCCATAATTTTTTATAGGCTGGTAAGTAATAAAAATAAGAAGAGAACTTTAGAGGAACCCTACACTAAATTTTAGCAAACAAAATTTTCAATATAGAATTTTATAGAAATTATGGATTTTTGTAATTAATTAAAATTAAAAGTGGTAATTGGGTAAATAAGTTTGGGTTTCGCAACTTTGAAGTAATTTTTGTTTTTTATTACATGATCGTAATCAAGGTATTCACCATCAATAATGAGATCGATTTTTTGGTCACATGATTAAGGTTTAGTTTAACATTGCTTCTCAAAAGTGTTTTGGGGCTAAAAAAAATACTTTTGAGCAAAAATTAAAAATTTATATGCTTCTCTGCTTTTGGTTAAAGAAAATGCTTCTGTAAAGTATTTTTTGTAAAAGCAGTTTTAAAAAGCTCAACAACATCTTGTTTAGTAATATTTTTGTCCCAAAAGTGCTTCAACAATGCTAAATTGGCCCTAAAGGATGAGGTGAGCAACCATCACACCACACCTCACCTCATGATTTAAGTAGTTTTTAAGTGTTCTTCGAATCAAATTATATTGATTTGTTTGGTAGAATTAATGAATTTTCGATGTTCATTTTATAGTTCATGAAAATTATTTTTTGGGGGTTCATGATTGTCTCTCAATAATATCATTTCCAATAATCTTACATTGATATTTTGAATTTGATTATTTCAAATTGAATTCTTTAACATCAAACTGTAAAATTTTAAATTTGTGTTAGGTTTATTTGAATTATTAATTTTTTTCTCATATTCAAATTCAAATGAATTTTGAAATTTAGTTCAATCTTTATTAGGGCATGTAATTAAAAGCTTCACCTCTTGCCTTTGGAACAAAAATAGGGACTTGAAATTTGAATAAAATTTTTTTATACATATTTTTATAGTTATATGTATTTTTATTTGTTTTATGGTCAGATATTAATCTTATTCGAACTGAAATGGTATTCATATAAAACTCTTTTAATAGCGATTACTTTAAGATTTGAACTTGTTATACCCCTCACCTTGGCAACGAGATGAAGCAAGACATGAAGCAACCTACAAGCGACCATTTACTGGAAGCAGCCTGCATAGAACCCTTCACTAGAAACTATTTGTAGCAACCCTTCGCTTAGGACAACCCACAAGTGACCTCCCATGCACCCTACCTGAACTAGATTGGAGACGGCTCACTATGCACCATTGTGCAAACCACTAAGGGACCACCAAGGCATAACAATCTCGTACAACCTTCAGGACGAGAATGTCAAAGCAAGACCACACAATACCCTATATGGTGACAACTGACTTGTAACGACCCTAGCACCTGACTAGCACAGACAACCTTAAAGGACATTGCATTGTTGGTTATGCAACACTACAAGGCAATGGGTGATCCCTAGTGAACGAGGGACCAAGGATCAACCTTTTCTCCCCTGAAAAACCCTACACACCAACCTTAGCTCTCTCTTATTCTCCTTTTGCTCATTAATTCCTAGCTCTAGCTCTCTGCTTGTCAAAGGTGAACTGACACTCCCCTCTACCACCACCTTCTCCTCCATGTTAGTTACTCATATCAACAGAACTCAATTCAAATGATTGAGAAAGAAGTTTCACTTCTTTCAACCACATATTGGTCATACATTTTATGGAGAGTGAAGACAAGATGCCAATAGCAAAATTTGAACGTTGATCCTTGAGGTGCCGAGAAAAAAACTTTAATTGCTTGCTCTTTTAAGCTGTTGGCAGATGGCATTAAACCATGATCTATCAAAATCAAAGGGTAAAGCCAAAAAACTTCTCTGAGATCGAGATCGAGTTATATATTTTTATGAAAGTTAAAATTAATGCAATTTCATCATTATATTGAGATCTATGTTTATAGTTTTTAAAATAACTAAATTAAAATTTTATCATCTTACAGGACAAAACTATAAGTTTATTATTTATTAACATAAAATTTTATAATTTTCTATTTTAAGGAGATTTGGTCCTACTTACCCAACTCCCTTTGCCCCTTATTAAAATAATCATTTTCTCCAAAACATTACTAGAAAAAAAGAAATAAATTAACATGAATCAACATTGGGTTCTATTCTAGCTAAGCTAGTTTAACAATCCACACCCACCCTTCAACTGCCTTTACTTATTTAGTAATTAATATGGAGAAAAGAAATTCTTTCCTTGAGCAAATTAAAGAAGGTTTTAAACCCTTTAAAGGTTCACTAAGAATTAATTACAAATTCTATGACAACGATGTGAACCAAAAAAGTCATTGCAGATTAGAATTTTTTTTTGTTGTAATAGAAGAAGTTTCTTTTGTAAAAGAGCACACCACCTTTGACTAAAATAAATGGAAATGCCCATTTTCAAAATATACAGAGACTGTTTTTCTTACCTAAGAAAAGGGCTTGTCTTTGTATAAGCTTTGTCAACATGACAAATATGGAGAGTGTCGGTTTTTTCAAAATAATAAATAAAATTTGTGGACCTTTCTTCTGCCTTGGGTTTGGAGCGTTGTTATACAAATTTGACTTTATTAGTTAAAAGATATAGCTTTTTGGGAGTGATGAAGATCAAGGATCCACTTCAAAATATTATGTCTCATATTTCATCAAATTACCCATAAATGTGGTTTCTTTTAAAAATTGGATTCTAAACCCCTTTTTGTAGTTTGTAATGAAATAATTAAGGTTAAACCAACCCCATCAATCTGATAGTTAAGATGTTTATTGTCTTAGGTGTAACCTGGATTCCAGTTGTACTAATTGTGTTTATTGTTCGGGCTTTACCTTATTATTATAATTCACTAAAAAAGATCTAAGGGTTAACAAATTAAGTACATTCTTCATTAATAATTAGACTTAAACTTGGAATCCGTAAACTTTGAAATAAAAATAGATTAAATAAATTGGACGAAGTGTAAATGGATTTAACAAGAAAAAGAGAAAAGCAGATGTGAAAGGTAATCAATAAATTAGTAAACAAAATTAAAAAGAAAAATGATGGTTGCATGTGACTTTGAGACCTTTTATTTTGCTTTATGATTGATGATGATTGGGAAAAGAAAAGGAAGGCAAGCAATTGAAATGAGCCAACCTTAATTACATTGATTCCAATTAATTGTTTGTACTTTAGATTAGGTTTAGAATTTATATAATTGATTGTAGGTAGTTTCATATTGAAAGGTATATTTATCTAAACAATATATATATATATACATGTGGGTTCCAAAAATATATGGTAAATTAAAAATTATAAAATTGTAAGTTAAGTGATAAATTTATTTTTTAGATTTTTCTAGCTTTTCCATGTTTTTTTTGCAATTTACAATCTGGTAGGAGAAAAGAATGTTTAAATCAATTTAAAGCATGATTTGTTTAAATTTAAAGAAAGATTGTTAAATCAATTTTCCCAACCAACTAAGGTAATTTGAAATAATATGCATATGTTAAGGCTTAGTGTGTCGTCTTTTTCACTTAATTGGCACTTTTAAAAGGTGTTTTTTCGTTGATTGAATTTTAGTTCGATTGACATTAGCATTATTATCAATGCAGTAGAACTTCGAATGTGTTGAAGCGCATTATCTCCAATTTATGAGTTGAAGAAGAGTTATAAATGATTTTACGCATTGTGTAAAAAAGAACAAATATATTATTTAAAATTGTACTATTAATTAACACTATTTACCACATTTTTTAAGTTTAAACTTCAAATCGTCAAATATGAACATCAAAGGCTTGGTGTCCCCACACTTCTTCATTCCTACGTTTATTTGAAGCCACCCCTATCATTCATTATGCTGAGCCAACCCATTCAACCCCCCCTACCCAATTTTTTATACCTTTATTTAATTAATAAAATCGTGTTTATATATATATACATAAAGGCACAATAATGGGGATACTGAAGTCTGCAAATATTTTTTTTAATATTAGCAGCCAAATTGCTGGTGGAAAATCTGAAAGAAAAAAACTCACCAAATTATGTACAACTACAAATAAAGATTTCCCCTTTTTTTTTCACTTTATAAATTGATATCATATTCATAGCCTTTTTCCTTTGAATCCCCCTAATTTTGACATCTCCTTCATTTATAGTCCCCCTACCTGTGGTTTTTTTCCTCCATTTTTCTTTGATTCTTTCTTCATTTCATCAAATACCCATTTCTAGTTTCTGCAAAACAGTACCGGGTTTTTAATCTTTCATGGATCTTGTAAGGAAAAGCTCACAAGCACTTTCACCAAATATCACATCTGGTCCTCCTCCTCATTTACATTCATCAGAACCAAGTTTCCCCATTATAGCTATAGCTGTAATAGGGATTTTAGCCACTGGTTTCTTGTTAGTAAGCTACTACATCTTCGTCATCAAATGCTGTCTCAATTGGCACAGGATTGACCTTCTAAGACGATTTTCATTATCTAGAAGACGACCCGAAGACCCAATAACGCCTTACTCTCCAGCAATGGAACATAGAGGGTTAGATGAATCGTTGATAAGATCAATCCCAATATTCCAATTCAAGAAAAACAATGGGAACATCGATGAAAAGACCCTTTGTGAATGTGCTGTTTGTTTGAATGAGTTTCAAGAAGATGAGAAGCTAAGGATGATACCAAATTGCAACCATGTTTTTCATATAGATTGCATTGACGTTTGGCTTCAAAACAATGCGAATTGCCCGCTTTGCAGAACGAGAATTTCGAGTAGTACCATCAATGCACCAAGCTTAGCTCCACAAGATCCAATCATTAATGGTGGTGATGAAGGTTATGTGGTGATTGAATTAGGTGATAATAATAACCATAGTTCAAGCGATGAGTCAATTAGTGGTTCACCTATGGAGCTCAAGGATGTGGAGAAACGAGGAAGGAAGTTGCATAAAGGGACAAGCATGGGGGATGAATGGATTGATAGTAGAAACAAAGGTGCAGAGTTTGGGATTCAACCAATAAGGAGGTCGATTTCAATGGATTCATCAGCAGATCGGCAGCTATATCTAGCTGTTCAAGAAGCTATAAGACAGAAAAGGGAAGTGAATGAGGGTATTAGCCCCATTGAAGGTTGCAGTAGCAGAGTGATGAGAAGGTCTTTCTTCTCTTTTAGTCATGGTAGAGGGTCTAAAAATGCAATTTTACCTGTTTATTTGGAGACATAAAAACTACAGCTTTAGTTTTTTTTTTTAAACAATTTTGAGATTTTTTTTCATGTATTACTAGATGAGTAAATTTGTGACATAGAATTGAAATTGGAAAAAAAATTAATTGTGAATTTTTATTTTATTTTATGAGAATTGAAAAATTAGTTTATTTATTTTAATTTATTAGAAATTATTCCCTACTTATCTTATTGTTTGACTTATGCTTATTCATTACATATAAATTGCTGAATGAGTAATTTTCAGATTAGTAATTTAATGGCAATGTTTAATGATTTAAAAAAACAAATTAAAGAATGGAATTCAAAAATAGAAAAAGAAAATGATGACTTTATTTGGATTTGTTTCTGGGGTTTATAAATTATAATGACTTGGTCCATTATGTTCTCAAATGACTCAAAGCCATGATTATGGGCATCATTACTTATTGCTTAAACAAGTAGCTGATTAAAGATTATGTAATTATTATCTAAAAACACACTTCATTAATTATAGTTTTATGTTCCTTTTATCATCACTTTAATCAATATTATTAGACAGTGATGAACATTTGCCTCCTCCTTTTGTTAATTTTTTAATCTTTTTTGCTTGATTGGATCCA